>NC_091951.1:320029662-320344525 GCF_031021105.1 Erythrolamprus reginae
ATTTTGAGATTTCGTTAGGCATTTTTTTTTGCCTTTCTTCTATCAAGTGAAGCTATAGCATCTTTATCTTCTGAAGATCAGCAATTTTAACAATTTGTTGTATTTTAATTTCCTGAAATTCAAAGTTCCCCAGAGCTCTGAGAACAAGAGATATATATCTTTGCTTTTAGCTTTGTGTGCATGTTTTTCTTTGCATGCGCATTGCACAGCCTGTCCTATTGCTAGGCATAGTGAGACAGCTGCCTCAGGGGTGGAGAGAGTCATATTCAAAAGTTCCCCTTCGTCTCTTTCTCATTTTATTTGTTTATTTATTTATTATTTGAATTGTTTGCTGCCCATCTTGCTCCAAGGTAATTCTGGGTGGCTTACAGCAATGAAAACCAGTAAAACCCTAAAGAATAAACATTTATATTAACAGTAAAAATAGATATTAACAGTAAAATTTACAGTGAAGGGAAGAAAGGAACAAGATGTGTATATGGATGGAGACTGAAGTTGATGAGAATCAGTATGTGATGGGTCTAAATGGCTGCAATGGGTTGAAATAATTTGCATGAATAACAACACAGTGGTAAACAAATCCATCTTAAAAGCAAGCTCCCTTGCTATTTCATCCCTGCTTATTTTTTATTCATTTAGTCCTCTTTCATCACATTGTTTTTAGATAAGCTCTTTCCAAAAGGTTATGTGACAGAAACAACTTCCTTTTCCATTTGTTCCAAAGTACAGTATTCTTAATAGCAAGTTTTCACATTCTGTAATAATGCTTTCTGGTTGTTTGCACTTAACAACCCCAAAATGTGGAAGTTTGCACACCAAAAATTTGTTTTATAAAAAGATACATTAAGATTTCTTCTTCTTATAAGTACCTCCATGAGGTATGGTATTCCAACATCCACTTGTGACATAGCTTAGGAAAGGAAGAAACATATAATTTATTTCTACAGCAACTTTGTATCTGAGAATCTTTTATTCTGGGACGTTAATGCAGTCTTTTATGGAAACCCTGCTCACAATCAAACCAAGCAATGTTTACTTTGCATTTGAGTACTTACTGATAAACTCTCTTAGCATCAATTGCAAATCAATCCCATAAACATTTACCCACTGCTTTAGGTTGGTCAATTTATCTAAGTCCCCAAAATGGCAGTCCTGAAACCGAAAATGAGTAGGGAAAAAAAGAGATTCGAGAAGGAAGGAAAAACGATAAAAAAACTGAAGACTTTGAAGCTAAATTTACAGTAATTCGGTCAAGCACTGACTCCTTCCCAAAGGCCATCGTTGTTTAGCAAGGCCGTCAGTCAATGGCCTGGCCTGGAAACAGGACATTCAATTTCACTCTCCATGCCGTGCATCTGCAACAACTGCAGGGATTTGAAACACAAAATATGAAGTAGGAGGCGGCTGCAAAAACATGATCCCGCTTTCACACGCCAGATGTCTTGTGGGGCAAGCTGGGACAGATGTAGGCTCAGCCTGCATCCGCTGCTTTCACTCGGAGTCCAAACTCCCAGTCCTGCAGGTGGCGCGCCTGCAGGTGGCGACAAATGCCCTTAAAGCTTATGCGCTGTCCGTGGTGCTGAAACTCCCACGACTAGGAAGCAGACGATGAGAAACGTATCTGGCCGCCGCCGCTGCCAAACGCAAATAAGCGGGGGGAGCGAGAGAGAAAAAGGCAAAGTGCCCGTTCGTGGCCTTCTTTTCAAAGCGTCAAATCGTAGCTGGAGGAGGGAAAAAGGATCGCGCTCGGGCTTTCTCCCTTCCTCGCAGCTTCACAAATCATTCGCGAACCGTTGCTCTTCGCGGTTAATGCGTCTCACTTCTTTCGGCTGATCAAAATAAGGAACGGCCGTCCCCACTTCTTTTGTCGAGCATACTCCCCCCCTCCGATTCCCTCCCCCCCCCAGTTGGGCCTCTGGCCAAAGCTTAGCTCATTCTCCTTCCCAGCGACTGCACTACCGTCTGGGTAAGAAGGGAAGAGGCAGCCAACAGTGCAGGCAGGACCGATGTGAAATGTGTTGGATAAGTGGAGGGAGAACATCCAGTTTTTTCCACTCTCTCAAAACACCCGAAGGTGTGGGTTCCCAACTCTAGAATGGGGGTTGGGAATATTGAGAGTCGCGGTGCAAGTGAAAGATATCAATTGATGGCGGTTGCCCCGTTTTCTGGCGACTTAACTTTTGCTTTGAGGAACGGTCGGTTGCCTTTCTTTACGCTGGTTAGAAGTTTGAGATAAGTGAAGATAAAAACGAGGGACTGAGTGCTGGAGGCTCAAAACTCTAGGGGTTGAGTTACCACTTCTGAATGGAGAGAGGGTCTCTTTCTTATTCGTTTCACCAGGCGTGCTGTACTTACGGTCTACTGATAAAAATGCCATCGGTTGGAATGTAATCTAACCCGGAGAGAAATACCTACTCACACGCATAAGGTGTGTTTGCGGGAGGAAAAGCCGATGGGTGGGTATTGGGTGGAAACTGAAGAAAAGATGAAGGGGGCAAAGCGCAGAAACATAAGAACTCGGAAGGAATGAAGGAAGAACTGGGATCGAGAGGAAGGAAAGGAGAGAAGGAAACAAAACAACAACCCAGTAGAAAGAGAGAGAAGGTGAGAACCCCAAAGAGCGAAAGGGAACGAAAGTCACCAGCTGAGTGGCGGGTGGAGAGGGTGCTAGAGAGGGATGGAGAATCGAAGAGAGGGAGGGAGGGCAGAGCGAGAGGTGCCCGGAACAATCCCGGGAGCGCTACAAAAGCGAGGGGCGGGGGGCGCAGCTGCAGAGAGAGAGAGAGAGAGAGAGACGTCGGCGACAGCAGCAGCAGCAGCAGCAGCAGCAGCGGGGCTAAAGAAACGGGAGCAAGAGCGAGGACGCCGGAGGGGAGGGAGGGGGCAGAAAGGGGACAGAAGGGAAAGGAGGCAAAAGAAGCCAAGGGCGGCTGAGACAGAGAGAGAGGGGGGGGGGGGGGGAAAGATGCCTCCGGACGAAACCTCGACCTTAGCCAGGACGGAAAGACCGACGGGAAGTCGGGGGAAAAGAAAGCTGAGCAAGTGAGAGTTATTCCAAAGGGGGGGGGGGGAGGTGTTGCACGAAGCAGCCGGCTGGAGGCAAAGAGAACGCAAGTTCGACAAGGGCGAAGCGGAACCCCCCCGAACAGCAAGTGGCTGCCGTCGGAGATCGCGAAGCCGAGGGAAGAGGAGAATTGGGCGCCGTCGGTCCCAAAGCGCTCAGATTGGGACCCGCGATGCAACCGCCGCGGCGCTGCCTCCGTGCCCGGGGCTGGCCGGAGGAGTTGGACGGGGCGAGCCCGGGCGTGACCTCGCTATAGCTCACCCAGGGACACGTGATCCAGGCAGGCGGCCGCCCTTCGCCTGTCCCGTCGGGGGGCCATGGTGACCCTCGGGAGGAGCTGTCCGCCGCTGCCGGAGCCGGAGTGAAGGCGCCGTCGTTCTCGCCTGCCACCCCTCCCCGTCCTCTCGCCATGGAGCTCCCCAACGGGACAGCGGCGGCCGGCTTCAGCGAGCCGAGCGGGTCCCCAACCCCGCCGCCCTCGGGGTCCCCGGCGGCGGCGGCCAGCCTGGGCTACCAGCTGGCCACGTCGGTGGTGTTGGGCGCGCTGATTCTCTTCGCAGTGCTGGGCAACGCGTGCGTGATCGCCGCCATCGTGCTGGAGCGCTCCCTGCAGACGGTGGCCAACTACCTGATCGGCTCGCTGGCCGTCACGGACCTGATGGTGTCGGTGTTGGTGCTGCCCATGGCCGCCCTCTACCAAGTGCTGGGCAAGTGGACTCTGGGCCAGGCCATGTGCGACCTCTTCATCGCGCTCGACGTGCTGTGCTGCACCTCGTCCATCCTGCACCTGTGCGCCATCGCCCTGGACCGCTACTGGGCCATCACCGACCCCATCGACTACGTCAACAAGCGGACGCCCCGCCGGGCCGCCGCCCTCATCAGCCTCACCTGGCTGATCGGTTTCCTCATCTCCATCCCGCCCATGTTGGGCTGGCGGACGCCCGAGGACCGCTCCGACCCAAACGCCTGCACCATCAGCAAGGACCCGGGCTACACCATCTACTCCACCTTCGGCGCCTTCTACATCCCCCTGTTGCTCATGCTGGTCCTCTACGGGCGCATCTTCAAGGCGGCCCGCTTCCGTATCCGCAAGACGGTGCGCAAAGCGGACAAGAAACAGCCGCCGCTCTCGCCCGCGGCGCCGGGGGAAAAAGTGGCCGACACTTGCCTTTCCCACTCGCCGGCCAGGCGCGCCAACGGCGGCCCCCAGGTGGAGCAGAGGCGGCACCACCAGCACCACCAGCACCACCAGCAGGCGGCCAAGGGCAGGCGGTGCGCGGCGGAAGCCAAGGGGGCGCCTTGCGTCAACGGGGCCCTCCGGCCGGGCGAAGGAGGCTGGGTGGCCGCCTCGGCCCTGGAGCTGCGCGAGGTGACCCCGTCCAACTCGGCCAAGAGCCTCACGCTACCCCTGCCCAACCACCCGCTCCCCGACCCCACCTCGCCGGGCCCCGAGCGCAAGAACGAGGCCAAGAGCGCCGAGGCCAAGCGCAAGATGGCCCTGGCCCGCGAGCGGAAAACGGTCAAGACTCTGGGCATCATTATGGGCACCTTCATCCTCTGCTGGCTGCCCTTCTTCATCGTGGCGCTGGTGCTGCCCTTCTGCGAGGTCGGCTGCGCCATGCCGGCTTGGCTGGGCGCAGTGATCAACTGGCTGGGCTACTCCAACTCGCTGCTCAACCCGGTCATCTACGCCTACTTCAACAAGGATTTCCAAAGTGCTTTCAAGAAGATCGTCAGGTGCAAGTTTTGCCTGCCCTGAAGACGACGGGGGGACGGCGGCGAGCCGAGTTCGGCCGGGAAAGCGGCGCCGGGCGAGGGTCTCCTTCCACTCCACGGGACTCTTGGGCGGAACCTTCTTGCTTTCCTTCTGCGGGACCGGAATTGTCGGGGCCCCTTGGCTTGCGGGTGGGAAGAGAGAGAGAGAGAGAGAGCACCTTTGGGGTGGGGGTCGCCCCACGGCTGGAGGCTCCTGGCGGCCTTTTGGGGTCCGAACACAAACAAGGCCAGCGCGGCCCGAGATCTCTGACCCTGCCCCCCCTTTTTGGCTCTCCCTCCTCCTTTTTTCCCCGAGCTACTTCTCCAACAAGATGGCTTTGGAAGGTAGGACCGCCCGGTGAGAAAGAAAGGCAGACTGTCCCCCTTTGATTTGTCTGAGTCGGTCGATCCCGGTCTCGACTCCTTCTCAGAGTCTACTTCTACTTACTCCAGGCTTGAGAATCTGACTCTGGAGACCTGGAAAAGAGGTGTGCGTGTGCGTGTGTGTGTGTGAGAGAGAGAGACAGAGACAGAGACAGACTGAGGAGGCGGTTTCCGGGATAGGACTGGCTGCAGGATTGAAACTGAGACGGGAAAGAAAGCGAGGCTCCCCTCTGCCCCACCACGGGAACCCGCCCGAATTTAAACGACAATAAAAGCCACTTTATGCATTCAAAGAAAAACACCCGCTCATCTCGCCTAGTTCTTCCTCTTTCTCGGATTACCCGCAAGAAAGTTAACAAGCGGCCGCAGCGAAGATTTTTGCTTCGAGCAAAGGGCCGAGTAAGTCGGAACTCACAAAGGGAGCGAAGGGAACCTGGAGGCTGCCTAACTCTCGGGGCGGTGGGGGGGGGGGGAGAGGCTTCTGGGCTGGGGCGGGAGGAGGAATGGCCTGCCTTGTCCCTCCGCCCATCTGGGAAGGTCTTGACTTGATTTCCGAGCCTGTTTGTTTGCCAAGGTTCCTTCTCAAAGCATAACTTTGAGTTGGGAAGTGTTTCTTCCAAAGGTAGGGTGAAGAAACAATTCATTCGGAGGCAGCTTTGGTGGGAAGTCAATCTTTGATCAGATTTTTTGGGGGGGAATGGGCACTTACATTGGGGGACAACTTTGGGGCAAAATCCCAGGACTTCCTGAGAAATCAGCAAGAGTTTAAGGAGGGGTTGTGGCTGGGATCTCCACCTAGAATCCTTAGAAGAGGGCAAATTAACGCACACACAGAGCCAGCTTGGAGAAAGTTTAGGCAATCTCTTTGGGCTCAGGTTGGAGAAGGGGAAAAAATAGCAGAGCATGATGGCATTGAGTGGACAGAACCTTATTATGAAGGGGGGAGGGGAAGGCCAATACCTGGGTGCTTCAGGCACGTGGCATAGAAGCTCCAACCCTCAATTTTAAAAGAAGAAGATGAGGAAGAAGAAGAGGCGTCCACAGAAATGAAGCAACTTATCCAGAGCATCCTATCTTGAGGTTTCCTTTGGAAAAAAATCAAAGGTGCTTTTGCATCATTGGATTCTTCTACAACTTGTAGAAGTTTGGAGGAGAGACTCTTGAGCCAAGATAGCAATTATAAATTTGATCCAGATCGAAATAAGGCCTTCTCCTGCCTTAATTTTAGTTTATTTTGTTTTCTAAACTGGGTAGAACCGGTTGGTGATTGTCTGCAATGTTGTCCATGTGCACATAAAGGCCCAGGGGCTGCCTGCTGCACCACCATTGCTGGCTGCCAATCTCCAGCCCTTTATTCCTTAATAGACCGTGAGTTTGGTAATATGCCATATGTGGCCAGCATGGAGATATTAAAACACCAGAAATGACACTGTAAAAGGTCCATCAGATATTCCATCCAAATGCAGATCACTATGCTATATTTAACGTGACCCGAAACAATTGTTCTGTCACAAAAATGTGGCTGTAAATTAGGTTTACTTGTATATGAATGGGTTTCTTTTTTAAAAGGTGCTTTCTGGTTATATATGCTAAATAAATGTCACAAAATTGCAGTGCAGGGCCTGAAAGAATCCACAAATCCTTAATCTGTAATAGATGTACAGAACCCCATTTAAAATGTGTGGGTTAATACAGGAGTGTAGGTTGTGGTCTACAGGTTCTAGCAATGATCTCACACACGAGTTTATTTTATTAAGAACATTTGAATTTTTTAAGCACACTTTAATGAAACCTTACAGGAAACTAGTGAATACCTGAATCTCATTTACCAAGGAGTCTATAGAAAAACAACAACGATCTCCGAATCCTGCCCTCAAAAGCCGCCAGTTCAAATCTGATTCTTCCATCCAATCCAGAAGCACTTTCTGGGGGAATCAGCAATGCTGTTGGACACCATTGGGAATAGAACTTGTGCTAGGACTTGGACATGTTCTCAAGGAGTTCCAAGAAACATCCATTAGCTTGTGTTCCAAGCAGATGTTTACGGAGCTCTGTAGTACCTACAAATGTCAGCATAAACCTAGGAGCAGTGAGATCATAGAACACGCAGCACTGTGGGCATAGAAAGAGAGACCTTTGATCTATGTAGTCCAACTTGTGAATCTTGACCAGAAGCACTCATCTAGAATTTCAAGCAGATTTATTCCAATCCCCCAGTGCTTCCCTAGAAATTTAGGGCTTCTGCAGGAAGAATGCTTACTTTCAAGCAGGAAAGGTTATGGATTTTAAGCCACAGTGAATTCATATTTGGACTTAGAGGAATTTCAGTCTATTTGCTTCCATAGAAAAGCTTTTAGAATGCTTCTTATAGAGGCACAATAAATATAACCCTTGCTCACACAGATGCATGCATATTGCTAATTCAGAATATTTTTTGGAAAGACTTCATGAAGCAAGAAGCTAAATATTTTTCTAGATTGTCCTAGAAACATTAAAACAGATCTGTGATTCTTTTCATGTAAGTCTTGGAGGGATTTTCCAGCGGCTTGAAGATTAGATGAATAGAATAGAAAAATGGGATTCATTTATTATGTAAGTTCAGAAGACTACTCCGTACCCCCCCCCAGACCCTGTTTTCTCACTAAGATACCTCTTTTTCTTAGCTTTCAACTCACTTACCAGCTTCATTACTATGCTTGAAACTAGACCTTGTGGCTTGCAAGCAATAGTTTACAATTTACTATACTGCTAAAATCCATCAAAATAGGGGTTTTACACATTGGTAGAAGGTAGCATTAACTGCCACAGGAACATATTAAATTAAATCTAACTTTGTCACTAGAAATCAGAAGTTGCATCTCTTTTTTTAAAAAAAATCAATATATTTTAGGACCATCAGATCCAAGCTGCACAAGTCAGGGCAACAACTAGACAGCAGTAGAAATTTGAGTTTTTTACCTTGCTTTTGTTGGCCTCTAGTGGTCATTTGGAGTTTTGCAGTCCAGATCTGGTAACCCTTTATTTTCAAATCATTTTGTTCTATGCTTTATGCCCATTAATTATTAGATGCAAAAAATATTTTTGAAGTGAGAATACAATCCCTTCATTATTCACAACTGAATTTTAATTAAGAGGTAGTGCATAATTTCCACAAAGCAAAGGAAAACTGTAGCTTGAATTCGTAAGTAACTGCCAGCCGGTAGTGTAGCTCGCTCATTGATCGGAAAGACCATTCCCAGGGTTCATATTTTTCTTTTTAAAATTTTTTTTTGCAGCTTTCACTGTCACTGCTAAAATCTCTCTATTTTTAAAACAGCAATAATGTTGATGTTTTTCCATATAACACGGTGTTATCACCATTTTCACTTGGCTCTTTGCCTAATAACTAAGTGGCTAAACTTTCTACGAGAGTAGGCTTCATTGAACACTATAAATCTAATCTTTTCAAGACAGTTAATCTGCTAATCTTTTCTACATGTAAATATAATATCACCAGAGTTCTTGATTTTGTAAAACAGATCGTATCCCATTCCAAGTTCAAACCACCTTTATTTTTAAAAATAGATGGAATAGATAAAATTCATTGATGTCATCTGGAAGGTAAAAATAATGTGCTCAGGTTAGAACATAATTTGTAAATAACCCCCCCCCCCAAATTTGAAAATAAAATGAATGTAGACATTATTGAGATTTGCTTCACCTATTTTATATTTTTCAGAGAAAATCACTGTCTAGTCAGGAGTACATGCTATCAATATTTTCTTATTTTTACAGCAAGCCTACTGAATTGACAGACTATAAGTATGGAGCTTAGGACAAAGTAAATCTCAAAGTATACAGTTTTGCAATATAGTACAAGTTTTTTAAAAATGGCATTTTTTAATTTTACATGGCTGTTGATTTATTCCATGATTCAAATAATACAAACCTCCATGGGTTTTGCATTGTGTCTGCAGAGGGAAATTGGTTTTATTGAAATTTTATCTAAAATGTCAAGGTTAAGCCATGCTTTATATTCCTGGTTTATGAATCAGTTACATTTTAATCAGAATTCTCTCAGTGCAAATAGAGATTTATAGACATATATAGAAATATAGACTTCGGATGGAGTTGGATTCTCCTGCAGCAACCACTTGTACAACAGCTGTCGAAGTCTGTTTGACAAGAGCAATCCAAGACATTTCAAAATTGAAATTGAGAACCGAAATGGCTTCTCTATTTGACTGCAAGTGTCTAAAGGTTTTGCTGTTCCATTCAGACCCATATTTTTGCTATCAACCTCTCTGCCACTCATAATACAATCTGAAGTGTTTACCTGACTTCTCTGCCTGATCCTGCTGAGAGTATGTCTCGGTTTTCCTCTTGAATAAGGGCTTTGTATGGTTTAATCCAACATTCCCAATTGGTTGTTTTCCATCTGTATTGGACTTAAACTATTGTAATTACTCCTGTTGCACCTGAGAATTATAGGAGCTAAAATTTAAAATATATGGGGAACACCAAGTTACGGAAGGCTGATTTAGTCTTTTAATAGCACACTTTTATCCACACCTGCTCAAACACACATTCAGTAGGTTAATAAATATAAGATTGCAGCCTGCATTGGTTTATTGATATATTTCTTTTAAAATGTATGTGTCTTATCTTATGGGTTTATCATGATTTCTAAATGGTTTTTTTTTTGAGTTACATGTGGAAAATGGGGAAAAAAATTCTTACTTTCGCTTAACACGAAGTGCTTTAAATGTTTTATAATACCCAGAACTTGCAGGCAGCATGATAAAATAAATTTTAGGAGCTGAAAACGTGGAACAAATTGTGAAATCTTTGAAAGGCGCCAAGTTTTGAAGAACTGTTTTAGAAACCTATTATTGTCAAACTGCTCTTTGGATGAATTAAGAGACAACCTCTTTTAATGTAATGCTAAATAGCGATGCTTTAAAGCCAGGTTAATAGAGTGGATAAGGCACGGGCTAAAATAGGAGATAGAAACTGAGAGACATTCTAGCCCTACCTTAGGTACAAAGCCAGCTGGGTGACCTTGGGTCAGTTACCCCTTGAAAGAGGCTAAAAATATTGCCACAAATCCCTGCAGGAATCAGTCCAGGCAATTTTCAAGAGTCATTACTAAATTAGGACACAAAATTAAATAAAATAAAAAATGCTTTAGACAGAAGCATCTATTTTTGTTCTAAATAATTCTTATATTTCTTTTCTTAATGTTTCCCAGGCATTCCTGACTTCCACCCCACCCCCAATTTGCCTTGTGCTCTTTTATAATGCAATCATTTGACCATGTTTTTTAAAAAATAGCATGACAAGTCCTAAACTAAATCCAGCAGCCCATTTTGAAATTGCATTTTATGTATGATTCCTTGGCTTCAGGTCCAACTACGCTGGCTTGGAAAACTGGTCTCTTGTATTCAATCGAATTTACTTCACAAGCCAGGTGTCTGGTGTCCCAGATGCTGTTAAAAATTATTTCACAGTAATGGATAAGGAGTTTGTGTGCGCGCGCACGTGCGTGCTAATGCATACTCATGCTTGAAATTAGTTTCTGAATGCTGAAAAGGCTGTCACAAAAAGAAAGTACAGAAGGCTGTGAATTTAACAAGCAACAGTAGATGAAGGGTTCATTTTCTGATTTCAAAATTGGCTGGGCAGTGACACCAAATACAAGTGTAATTCTGTCCTGCAGAATCATATCTAGGTGATTCCGGGTTAGGTGAGGCTAGTGTTTGAATCGGATAGGTTTTGCAGAAATGACTATAGCCTCAGCTCGCGGAACCCTCTTTAGAATCATGAATCCTAGGGATGTGACAGAATGCACCCTTGGTTTCCTACAGGGTAAGGTTTGGGACCTAATTTGACTTTCCCAAACCGAACAAGATTTGACAGGGATGTGAATATATTTGCACTACTCTACAATCTACTCTCTTTGTGATATTCATGTTCAATCTCATGCTTGAGTCAAAAGGTGATCTGCTTTAATCCAAAATAATTTGTGTTACCTAGCGATAAAGGAAATGTTATTCTGTGATTTATGTGAATGTATATGCCCACTGATGAGCTGCAGCTGCTTACTATGTTCAATGACAAAGGTAATTTTAATATCTTTTAAAATTAATTTTTGGATCAAAAATGGATGGCATTTTCTGAATTAAAGTGAACTTGGATTTTATTTTTCCCCTCCTTTCTTTCATTCTAATTTATGCATTTCTGTTGGTGGTAGACGTAGTCCTATATTTTTGAAAATTAAAACAGAAGTCCAAACACGCTCTGTTGAAATAACAGGATTTAATTTAAAGTTGTACACAAGGAAGGCTGATACATTACACTTGCCCCCTAAAGTCTGATTAATGTGTGGGTGATACTTGTTGTAACACACAACTGTTACAAATGAGAAATCTCATGTTGTTATTTCTTTAAATATACAAATACCCTCAGCTCTATTTAATTTTGGAAAGCAGTACATTATCTCTCTGTCTCTTCTCCAACCGCCTTCCTTCTTTGAGAGAATTTCTTTCTCTTTCTCTTTTCTTATGTCAGAAGTTACCTCGGTGAGGTCAAAAAAGGTGACATGATCGAAGGCCCACCTGATACTCATACAAAATAAACATAGTTTCAATCCAGTAGTGGGTTCTATAACCTGTTGCTACTGGTTTGCGCACGGTCGAGCACAGAAGCTTCCGCACATGTGCAGAAGTATACTGAGCAGGTGGGCGGAGCATCTCGCTACCACTACTGGTTCACAGAACCGGGCAACCCACAGCTTCTTCAGTCATGCCATCAGAGCTGCTGCGTTGACTTTTTGGACCATGCCTTGTGGATAGTCATGGATTTATACTAAATACAATTACCGGTATATTGTTGCAGCAAAAACCAGTTACCAGTCAAGGGAATGGAGACCACAAGGAGATTGAGTAACTCAGGTTTATTGCATGCAAGGTTCAGAAGTAAGACAAGAAAATCTGAACAACCATTAACACTTTTAGTTACATTCTTATACCTTTTCTGAAAAGTAGGATGAACAAGCGTGTTATTGCGTGGACCAATGATATGGGTTACATGTTCCTGTGCATACAAAAAGGGGGAAGTAAAAAAGTAAAATCAACAGAAAATATGATTACATGGTGGAAAAATGACAAGGTAAGGATAAATGCAGCCTATGTGTGCTTCATGATTCATGATAGTTATATATATATATATTAGCATTCAAATGTTTCACTTCCCAATTCCCGGTGTGTGAATGTTTCCATAAGCAGATAAGGTAAAAGGAAATACAGAAAAGTACAAACTGTGCAGTTATGATTTTTTACAAAGTGGAACTGCTGATTAGAAGCTTTAGTAAAATTTAAAGAACTCAGATCTGTCATTGCTACCCCCCTGACTGATTTGTTTAACCAATCCTTGTTAACAGGAGATGTTCCTGAGGATTGGAGAATGGCCAGTGTTGTGCTTATCCACAAGAAGGGCAGTAGAGAAGAAGCTGGTAACTACAGGCCAGTTAGCTTGACATCAGTTGTAGTTAAAATGATGGAGACTCTACTCAAAAAGAGGATAAATCAGCACCTAAAAAACAATAACTTATTGGACCCAAATCAGCATGGCTTTACTGAAGGCAAATCATGTCAGACTAATCTCATTGATTTCTTTGACTATGTCACAAAGGTGTTGGATGAAGGTGGTGCCGTGGATATTGCCTATCTGGACTTCAGCAAAGCCTTTGATACGGTTCCACATAAAGAGCTGATAGATAAATTAGTGAAGATTGGACTTAATCCCTGGATAGTTCAGTGAATTTCAAGCTGACTGAAGTGTAGACATCAGAGAGTTATTGTTAATGGCGAGTATTCTGAGCAGAGCCAGGTTACAAGCGGTGTGCCACAAGGGTCTGTTCTGGGTCCTATTCTTTTTAATATGTTTGTGAGTGACATAAGGGAAGGTTTGGTAGGGAAGGTTTGCCTATTTGCAGATGACTCTAAAGTGTGCAATAGGGTTGATATTCCTGGAGGCGTCTGTAATATGGTAAATGATTTAGCTTTACTAGATAAATGGTCAAAGCAATGGAAACTGCAGTTTAATGTTTCCAAATGTTAAATAATGCACTTGGGGAAAAGGAATCCTCAATCTGAGTATTGTATTGGCAGTTCTGTTTAGCAAATACTTCAAAAGAAAAGGATTTAGGGGTAGTGATTTCTGACAGTCTCAAAATGGGTGAACAGTGCAGTCAGGCGGTAGGGAAAGCAAGTAGGATGCTTGGCTGCATAGCTAGAGGTATAACAAGCAGGAAGAGGGAGATTATGATCCCGCTATATAGAATGCTGGTGAGACCACATTTGGAATACTGTGTTCAGTTCTGGAGACCTCACCTACAAAAAGATATTGACAAAATTGAATGGGTCCAAAGACAGGCTACAAGAATGGTGGAAGGTCTTAAGCATAAAACATATTGGGAAAGACTTAATGAACTCAATCTGTATAGTCTGGAGGACAGAAGGAAAAGGGGGGACATGATCGAAACATTTAAATATATTAAAGGGTTAAATAAGGTCCAGGAGGGAAGTGTTTTTAATAGGAAAGTGAACACAAGAACAAGGGGACACAATCTGAAGTTAGTTGGGGGAAAGATCAAAAGCAACGTGAGAAAATATTATTTTACTGAAAGAGTAGTAGATCCTTGGAACAAACTTCCAGCAGACGTGGTAGATAAATCCACAGCAACTGAATTTAAACATGCCTGGGATAAACATATATCCATCCTAAGATAAAATACAGGAAATAGTATAAGGGCAGACTAGATGGACCATGTGGTCTTTTTCTGCCGTCAGTCTTCTATGCTTCTAAGATTTAACATTATAAAGGCACTTGAGATATATGGAATTCCTGTTAAAACACTCTTAAGGTATATAGGAAAAATGCATATCTTGGGGCGTCTTCCTCAATATGGCATTAATATTATTGGGTTATTTTCATGGAAGACAGTTGACAAGAAATAGAATTCCTGTCTTTTCTAAATAATACTTTTTAATGAATCTAGCACTAATAAAGGAAGGAATACTGTGATGTACAGTTTGGACTGATATCTTACTCAGTGACACATACAAGGATGCATTTGAGTGAATCTCTTTATTTTGCTTAAGGGAGACCCATCTACTTGATTATCCTTTCCATTTTGATCTTTACAGTTAATTAATTTTCTTTTGCAAATGGGTTGTGAGTGTTTCATCTCGAATGTAGGAAATTTAAAAGGACAGGAGGGCTTTGTGTACAGTTTAACTCTTAATTGATATTCCCAAGGGAGGTTACATACAAGTTACTTTGTGTATTGCTGGATTCAGTCACTACTATTATCCCTTCAAAGAAATCAAAATCCCTTTATTAGAATGTCTGTCTCACAAAATTGCCTATTTAAAGAAAAAAGTGAGTTATGGATTTTGAATGGCCAAGTGACACATTATTGATGTAAAATACTGTATTTTGACTTATTTTAAATGTTGGTTTCTCTTGAAAAAGAACAGAAAATTATTACAGATAGTCCTCGACTTACACAGTTCATTTAGTGACGGTTCAAAGTTACAACGGCACTGAAAAAGTGATTTATGGCTGTTTTTCCTCATTGATGACTTTTGCACTATCCTCTTGCTCATGTGTTCAAAATTCAAATTCTTGGCAACTGGTTCATATTTATGACAATCTCAGTGTCAAAGGGTCAGGTGATCACCATTTAGGACCTTCTGAAAAGCAAAAAGTCTATGGGGATGCCAGATTCTCTTAGCAACAATGTTACTAACTTAATAGTACGGAGTACTTAATAGTCTACGGAGTCTAATAGTCTATGGAGAGGGGCGGCATACAAATCTAATAAATAAACAAACAAACAAACAAACAAATAAATAAATAATAAATAAATAAATAATTGCAATGATTCCTTTAATAACTGCTGCAAGAAAAGTTGTAAAACGGGGCAAAACTCACTTAACAAATGTTTAATAGCAATATAAAGTTTAGGCTCAATTTTGGTTGTAAGTCAAGGACTATCTGTATTTGGTGTTGAATATTCCCCCGGTGCTTCCAGAAGTGCTAGATCAGTGATGGCGAACCTTTCTAGTGCTGAGACTCCTTAATATAGTTGCTCTTGTTGTGGTGACCCCCCAACCATAAGTCTAGTGCCAATTCTCCCAACAGAGATTTAAGCTGATTGTCAGGAAGTTAGAGGGACAAGGTGCCAGAACAGAAGTTTTAGGAAATTTGTCTTTTCCCATGGTCTTAGGCAACTCCTGTGAAATGGTCATTCGACCCACAAAGGGGTCATGACCCCCAAATTGAGAACCACTGCTTTAAATGTACATTGTAGGTTTTATGATTTGTATTTGTGAATTGATTTAGAAGTTGGAACAACATGTGTTATATCTCCTGGTATCTGAAAACTTAGCAATCCATTTTAGCGTTCAGCTGTTTGGTGCAGAACTCAATAATGAGGAGACATGGGTTATTTTCTGTTTAGAAAGTATGATATTTAGTAGTAATTCTTATTACTCCAATGCTTCAATAACCAGCATTTATTTCTGGAATATCATTTATTTATAATCCTGTTTTCCAAATAGTTAAATGTAAGAGCCATGGTGGTGCAGTAGTTAGAGGGCAGTATTGCAGGCTACTTCTGCTGATCACCAGCAGTTTGGCAGATTGAATCTCACCAGGCGCAACGTTGACTCAGCCTTCCATCTTTCCAAGGTGGGTAAAATGAGGACCCAGATTATTGGGGAGAACATATGCTGATTCTGTAAACCACTTAGGGTTGTAAAGCACTGTGAAGCGGTATATAAGTCTAAATGCTATTGCTATTGCTTTAGAAGTTGGGTTCCTCTTATTTCAAACTTTATTTTATTTATTTTATTTATATATTTATTAGATTTGTATGCTGCCCCTCTCCGTAGACTCGGGGCGGCTCACAGCAATAATAAACAATATATAACAAATCTAATAATTTAAAAGAAACACTAAAACCCCCATTATTAAAAGCAAACATACACACAAGCATACCATACATAAACTGTATAGGCCTGGGGGAGATGTTTCAATTCCCCCGTGCCTGACGGGGTGGGTTTTAAGGCATTTATGAAAGGCGAGGAGGGTGGGGGAGGTTCTAATCTCTGGGGGGGAGCTGGTTCCAGAGGGTCAGGGCCACCACAGAGAAGGCTCTTCCCCTGGGTCCTGCCAAACGGCATTGTTTAGTTGACGGGACCCGGAGAAGGCCAACTCTGTGGGACCTAATCGGTCGCTGGGATTCGTGCGGCAGAAGGCGGTCCCGGAGATATTCTGGCCCGATGCCATGAAGGGCTTTATAGGTCATAACCAACACTTTGAATTGCGACCGGAAACTGATGGGCAACCAATGCAGACTGCGGAGTGTTGGTGTAACATGGGCATACCTAGGGAAGCCCATGATTGCTCTCGCAAACTTCCTGGGAAACATAGAAGAGAACCTTGATAGTTATGTGTGCTCTCCTTTTCCACCCTGAAAAATCTTAGAGCTTCTACAGGTAATGAGTTCTGGTGCTGTTGATTTATCTTTCCCAAATTGCATTTTTCCTGACTTTGGAAACCGAGAGGCCTCCAAAGGTAGATAGAGTGATGCAGTTGGACAAGCCCAGTTCAAAGAATAGGAGCTCTACACAGGATGTGGTGAAACCCTGAAAGTAGCATGATGCAGCTAAAGTAGCCTTGAAATCTCAGTCAAAGAGAAGTAATTAAAAGCTGGATATATTTATCCTGAAGAAGAGAAGATTTGGACACAGACATGTCATCACCATTTTCACTCCCGACTCTTGAAAAATCAGCATGAAACAAAAGTCATTATAGTCATGATTGTCTCCACAGTTGCTGACCTCAAATTGTAGAGGTTAAATGCTGTCTTGAGTCAAGGAAGAAATCCTGCCAGTGGATGATTGGAGGCTGAATAAAGTGAATGCTTGTTAATTGAAAATGCTCTTTTGCCAATACTTTAATACTATCTATATCTTATTGGGAAGATTCCCTATTCAACAGGGTGAGGCTTACATTCAATCCCAATGAATTCAATAAGGCACATTCCTAAATAAGCTTTTACAGTAGATTTATATTCTATCTCCCATGTCAACAACAACAATAATAGCTTATCAATGCTACAATTAAAACTTTATGTGTAATAGAAGACAAAGCGTATAAAAAAAATTGTATGGAAAGGGAAACTTCTCAAAAAGCTAGTGATAGAACTACAGCCCCAAAACCATAAAAATTGTGCAAATATGTATTCTAAGTTTTTGCCCCAGATGGTGTTCAAGGTGGTGAACAATAAAAAAGGATAAACATGGAGTTGTTTTAAAATGTAAAAACAAATAAATTAAAAATATAGTAATTCATACTTGAGTAATATCCAGGCAGGTTAAGCATACCTCAGATAAAAAGAAAGGTTAAAAATGGATGTAAATGCGGATGCATCTTTCATGGACATTCATAGCATTTCTAGTGCTGTCCAAAAATGAAGTCAAACAGAAGAGCAAAAATCATAGGTGGGTCCTTAGAAGAAGACCTTTATGGAGGGTTTTTTTAGAACATATAAAAGTCAACATTAAGACTTTTATGTTCTTAAAATCAATTCATTTTTTAAACATATTTTCCTTTCTAGAAATGGAATATTATACTAAATTTAAAATTAAACTAATATAGAGGAAGCTGATATAGCCTGGGTACCATGCACAAACATCTCCTAGATGACCTCACTCTGTCAAGGACCTAGGAGTACTATTTTCAAAAGATCTAAGCCCCAGAGCTCACTGTAACAGCATTGCCAAAAAGGCATTAAAAGCTTCTTCTCAGGTAACATTGTACTCCAACCTGGGGTGTACAAAACCTTTGCTAGACCAATTCTTGAATACAGCTCATATGCCTGGAATCTGCACTCTATAACGGACATTAATACAATTGAGTGAGTCCAGAGGCATTTCACGAGAAGAGTTCTCTACTCCTTTACTCGCAATAGAATACCTTATGCCACTAGGCTGGAAATTTTGGACCTGGACAACCTAGAACTACGCTATCTATGGTCTGACATAAGCTTAGTACACAAAATTGCCTGCTACAACATCCTACCCATTAATGACTACTTCAGCTTCAACCACAAGAATACATTGGCAACAATAGATACAAACTCAAAGTAAACTGTTGCTACATCCTCAACCCCTCAAAACTTTAACCTAAAACTGTCTACTGGGGTCCTCACCCAGTAGTGGGTTCCTACTGGTATGGATAATTGCTTGTAGCTCTGTGGTTCTGGCACACGAGCGTGTGTTCAAGTGAAATTTTACTTCCTGCACCTGTGCAGGAAGCAAAATCTCACGAGGGGATGCATGTGTGTATGCATGTGCAGAAGCAAAAACCTCGCAAAAATTGCAAAATCTCACAGTTGCAGGAAACAAAATTTTACTCAAATGCGCCCTCATGCACCAGAGCTGTGGAGCTGCGTGCACTTATCTGTACTGGTAGGAACCCACTACTGCCCTCACCCCTAAGGGGGATCTGTAATGGGGTGTGCATAAGTGCATAGCATGCATACTGTCCTGGTCCTACCATTCCCATTATTTGTACTCATTTCTTATGCATATATTTTACCTATTTATACTTACATGTTTATATGTTATGTTCATATTTATAATCATTTTCTCATAAATGCTTGACAAACTAAAAATAAATAAATGAAAACTAATAATTTTTGAAAGTTTAAAAATTAAAGACTTCTGGCACTAGAGGGACAAGATTTACAATTAGAGTGGCACAGATTTCTCTGGGATGAAATACATAAAATGCACTCATACTTTAGGAGACACAAGATAAGGAATTCTCTACTTGAGGTTTGGAATAAAATTATAGCAAACTACCAAATTGGTTCTCCGGGATGGAAGTCATAACACATCCCAACACCATAGATCTAAACAAGATGGAGGATAAACATATGAAGAACGGTTGAAGGAATTGGGTAAGTCTAGTTTAAAGAAAAGGACTAGAGGAAATTTGATAGCAGTGTTCCAATATCTCAAGGGTTGCCACAAAGAAGAGGGTAGGACAAGAAGCAATGGGTGGAAACTAAACAAGGAGAGAGGCAACTTAGAACTAAGGAGAAATTTCCTGACAGTTGGAACAATTGATCAGTGGAACGACTTGCCTCCAGAAGTTGTGAATGCTCCAATACTGGAAGTTTTTAAGAAGATGTTGGATAACCTCCAAGGTCCCTTCCAACTCTTGTTGTTGTTATTGTTGTTGTTGTTGTTGTTGTTGTTGTTGTTGTTGTTATAACAGTGATAGAAAATGTAATATTTTTTTTGCATGGTAACATCATCCAAATTCTGTACCAGTCTCTTCAAAATAGTTTTCACCTCTTCAGAAATTTGTATTATTAGGCCAACTAAAGAATTAAGTGAAAAACTAAACTGATTATTATATTCTCATTATCTCCATTAAAATACGGACAAAAAACTGGAGCAGCACAATCAGAATTCTATAACAGATCATCACTTGATTAATTATTTATAATGGTTGTTCTTGAGCATCTCTTCAATGCTAAGAATTTTCATCTTTTGGGATTGTCTTTTGTACTTGTTTTAGTATTGGAGCATGGCCAACACTTAAGAAGCTGGCAGTAGCTACCAATTCATGACCATTTCTGGTAGGGAAAAGCTAATAGAAACTACATTGAGATATGTGCACGTATTCCAGGGGTCGACAAAGTTGTTCAGAATCTAGGAGCCAGCCAAAAAATTTAGGAGCCAGAATTTTTTTTAAGCAAACTTGGTTTTTTGCCGAGACTCCACCTGACATCGCTTTCACCCCCTCCCCCCCGGCGCAGGCCTGGCTCCGCCGAGCCGGCTCTGCTGTACTCCCGTCGGGATCCGAGGGGAGACCGTTAGTCAGAAACCGAAACAGAGAAGAAGGAAAGGGAGACCGGGCCGGGGACGCGGGTGAGGGGGGGAGGGGGGAGGAGGGGTTACTGGTCGGAAGTCACCGCGCACGCGGCCGGAGGAGGAATGAACAAAACCTCACGCCGGGAGGGGAGGGGCTTCCGCTTCTCTCCGAAGGCGGGTGAGCGGCCAAGATCGGAGCGTCTGTGTGCGGTGGGGGGGAGTGAAAGGGTTCGAGTAGGAGGCGGAATGGAGGCAAGGGGGGGAGGGAGAGACGCACGCAAGCGCAGGGGACGCTGGGAAAGCAGCTCGCTCCGAGGT
The DNA here is from genome assembly GCF_031021105.1 of Erythrolamprus reginae. NCBI lineage: Eukaryota > Metazoa > Chordata > Lepidosauria > Squamata > Dipsadidae > Erythrolamprus > Erythrolamprus reginae. Next base: position 320,050,123 of record NC_091951.1, read on the forward strand.
TGATGGGCGGAGCTACGGAAGCCAAGATGTACCATTTCTGGGCGTAAACACAAGGCGGGAAAAATATACTGTATACCAGTGATTTTCAACCTTTTTTGAGCCGCGGCACATTTTTTACATTTACAAAATCCTGGGGCACACCACCAACCAAAATGACACAAATCTAATAAATAAATAAATAATAAATACATACATACATACATACATACATACATACATACATACATACATACATACATACATAAATAACCCCCTCATATATACAATCCCATGTAACATCCCCTTATAAATACAGTCAATCATCAATCATCCCTCCTGAAATTTATACCACTGTCTCATTTCTGGGTACTTCTCCTGTCTTTCCCCCTTTTCTCTCTCGTGTTTCTCATTTCTCTCTCTTCCTCCCTTTTTCCCTCATTCCTTCTCCCTCTCACTTCTCCTCTTTTTCCATCCCTGTCTCTCTCCCCCCCTTATGTGTGTGTATGTATACACACTCCAACCATTTCCAAAACCAGTTGAGGGCTGGGGTTTTTTTCTCTTTTATCCTTTTCAAAAACAGGTGTGGGCTGGGGGGGTTTTCTTATTATTTGGGTGCTTTTTACCATATGCTTCAAGAATCACCTCTCTCTCTCTTTTGTTTCACTCTCCTCTCATTCTCTGCCTCAATCATTTTCTCATTTCTCCTTTTTTCTCCCCTTTTTGTTCTCATTTCTCTCACTCTCCTTTCCTCTCCCTATCTGTCTTGCTTTCTCTCTCTCTTGCTATCTTTTTCTCTCTCTTGTTCTCTTATTTTCTCTCTCTCTCTTGTTCTTTCTCTCTCTCATGCTTTCTCTCTCTTGTTCTTTCTCTCTCTGTTGCTCTCTCTCTCTTATTTTCTCTCTCTCTCTCTCTTTCCTTTCTCTCATTCCCTCTTTCTCTCTATCCTTTCTATCTCTCACTCTTTCCTTCTCTCCCTCCCTTTCTCTCTCTTTCCATTCCCTCTTTCTCTCTATCCTTTCTATCTCTCACTCTTTCCTTCTCCCCCTCTCTTTCTCTCTCTTTCCTTTCTCTCATTCCCTTTCTCTCTATCCTTTCTATCTCTCACTTTTTCTTTCTCTCCCTCCCTTTCTCTCTCTTTCCTTTCTCTCATTCCATCTTTGTCTCCTGGGGCTGACTGCGCCTGCCCTGCACCCCCCACCATGGAGGGAAAGCATTTGGCATCGGCACCGCCAACCCCCCCCCTCCACAAGCAGCAAAAGCCTCTGCGACTGAGCCGGAAGGCAAACGGCGCACCCCACCGCTTAGGCTTTTGCTGCTCCTGGGGGGGGGAGGATTTTCTCCTCCCCGCCCCCCCGGCAGCCAAACGTCGCTGGTGCAGGAAAGCAGCGTGTTAAAAGGCGCGCTGCTTTCACGGAAAACAAACCCGGCTTTCCTGGCAACGGAGGATGACAAGCAGGATGAAGCGGGGTGGAGCAACGCGAGGCTCAAGCAGGCAGCTTCCGCGCGTTTCTTTCAGCAGAAGAGGAGGAGAGGGAGCGGATCGGGCGGGCGGGGGCTGCGCCTTCTACTGCCGGCGCCTCCCCGCCCCCGCCCCCCCCCAGGCAGGCAGGGGAATGGGGACTGCGCGCCCATGGAAAAGGGCACGCAGGGGGGGTATTTTGGGGTGCGCGGGTAGCGGCGGCGGCGGGCAATAGCCGGGGGGCAGCTTCTGCAAGTGGGAGCTCCAGGGCTGAAGCCTCAGCCCTGGAGCTCCCACTTGCAGGAGCCACCTCGCGGCACACCTGGCCATGTCTCGCGGCACACCGGTTGAAAAACACTGCTGTATACATACAGTACAGCAGGCAACATTTTCTAGGCGCCAGACAACATTTTCTAGGCGCCACTGGCGACCAGGCGCCTGGGTTTGTCGATCCTTGACGTATTCATGACTAAATTTTTATTTATTTATTAAACAAATTTATATAGATCTTCAACTCACATATAGATGACTCCGGGAGTCTCATATAGTGGTCTTACACATACAGTAAATGATTGCGAAGGGTTCTGTGCTACAGCATATATGATTTTCCTATACCACCTTTATAATGTAATAAACATTAATGTCATCAACAGAAGAGAACTGCAGTCAACTGTGAAGTTGTTGGTGCTGTCTTTGGATTTTTGCTTGCAGACATTTCATTATCCAATTAGGTAGCATCATTAGACCATACATGACCAGACTCTCAGCTCCTAAGAGCTTCTTTAGAATCAGTTCTCCTAAGAATATGATGGAAGACACCTTCTGTTACAGATACTGACTCCCCCAAGTCTAACCTAGATTTGACAGAGAATATGGCAACCTCTAACTGTCATGACCATCAACGTCATACAATAGCATTCTTTTATTTATTTACAGGATTTATAGGATTGTCTATTTCATACAACTGGGAGCGTGGGAGAGGAGGGAAACAACTAAAGCTAAGAAGCTATGTTAATATTTTCTATAGCTGGAGTAATAATCACGTTCAGGAATTACTCTTCTTGGGGAAGCCACTTAAAGAAGATAAATTTGAAGTTCATTAAGTTTGTAGATGGTACCAGACTCTTCTTGCTGGTGTCTGGATATACTGTCCACAAGTCCTCAGATTGGAAAAATACTTGGTGTGAAAGTCAGTAAGTAAGAGTCTTTTGAAACAGTTCCTCAAAAAGTTTAAGTCACGCTAATGTAGAGAGATGATTTTAGAGGCAGTCAATGGATCTAGGGTCATCTATTTGGGATGGTGCTGATGTCTCAACGAAGGACAAATTTACTGCCATCAGCTACTCTTTTTTTGATGGAAAATAACCCCAAAGGAATAATGTAAAGGTACAAGGATTTTTTTAAACTGTAATTTAAAACACATCTTCTCTCTCTCTTTCTCTCTCAGATTTTTAGACTATCTTGATGCCTTACTTAGAGAGGATTTCCTAGCCATTACCTACATGACTCAGGATGAAACTTCAAGTTACATAAAAACAAAGTATGTTTAAGAAAGGCAATGAGGGACAGAAAAAGAAAATGGTACAATAAATCAAAATATTCTATGATAAAATGTTGAGAAAAAGTATTTAGTGGCATTTTTACTATACATAAATATGAAACATGAGGTGGCTTTAGTTATAAGGGTTGATATTTAAAGTGTTTGCTTTATAATCAATGGCAGAAAAGAATGTTCTTTAAATATTATCAGTGTGCAGCAGCTGCCAAAAAAGCCAACACAGTTCTAAGCTGCATTAATAGAGGGATATAATAAAGATCACACGAAAGGTTAATACTACTATATAATGTCATGGAGAGGCCGCACTTGGAATACTGCATTCAGTTTTGGTCACCACAATGTAAAAAGGACATTGAGACTCTAGAAAGAGTGCAGAGAAGAGCAACAAAGATAATTAGGAGACTGGAGGCTAAAACATATGAAGAACAGTGGCAGGAATTGGATATGTCTAGTTTAAAGAAAAGAAGAACTAAGGGTGACATGATAGCAGTGTTCCAATGTCTCAGGGGTTGCCACAAAGAAGAGGGAGTCAGGCTATTCTCCAAAGCACCTGAGGTAGAACAAGAAGCAGTGGGTGGAAACTAAAACAAGGAGAGAAGCCACTTAGAACTAAGGAGAAATTTCGTGATACAGTAGTTAGAACAATTGATCAATGGAACAGCTTGCCTCCAGAAGTCGGGAGAACTCTAACACTGGAAATTTTAAAGATGTTATTTATTTATTTATTTATTTATTTATTTATTTATTTATTCATTCATTCATTCATTCATTCATTCATTCATTCATTTATACATTCATTCATTCATTCATTCATTCATTTAATTGATTTTTTTGTGCTGCCCTTCTCCTTAGACTCATGGCAGCTTACAACATGTTAGCAATAGCACTTTTTAAAATCAGAGCCAGCATATTGTCCCTACAATCCGGGTCCTCATTGTTGGATAACCATTTGTCTGAAGTAGTGTAGGGTCTGCTGCACAAGCAGGGGGTTGGACTAGAAGACCTCCAAGGTCCCTTCCAACTCTGTTATTGTTATTATAACCAAAGAACTTATAGATCAGGCTAAAGATGTAACTTGCCAGATTGTCCTCATAAGCAGGAATAGACACTAACAGCCATTTCTGTAATTAATTATTTTAACACTCTTTCAAAGCCATCTATAGACTATACTATAACTTATGGTAGCAAGCCTCATGTTTTAGCTGTGAAGCCTTTGATGACCTATTTATTTTTCTCTCTTAAAACTTCCACCATTTTGCTCCATTAGATAACCCCAATTTTAGTTTTAGAAGACATGGAGGAAAATGGTCCTAGTATTTTCTTGATGCTGTCTGATTCATTAATAACAATCATGTCCCATTTTCCCCATTTTCTTTTCTATCAGATTCAAAAAATGGGACTCAAATATCATAACCTTTCTTCCAAGGGCACCCAGCATGTCTGCTGATGGATTCTGCAAAGTTGTTCCAGAATAACTCCCTCTCTGTCCAGCCATTGTCTTGGCAAGATGCTCTCATTTGTCTCATAATAAAGAAACACATGCTGAACACAACATATGTGTTCAGTGTGGAACTACAATTGACAAAACTTTTGAATGATTGAGAAAGATGTTGGTTAATCTTGAAGAGAGTTTTGGGTCTTTGGAATTGATTTTAAATACTAACAGAGTGGGTTTTTTTTTAGTAATGTTGTTAGATTTTGATTACTAGAGTTGGAAGGGACTTTGTAAGTCATCTAGTCCAATCCCTTGCTCAATCAGGAGTCCCTACACAGTGATGGGCTACCACACTGTGGGTGTGGCTTATGCATTTTGCTTCAACATCTTTCAGTGCAAATTGGGTGTTCTGGGATGGAGCTCCAAATTTTGCTACCGGAACGGTGTTCCTGACTGTAGGAGCCCATCATTGTCCCTACATCATTTCGGACAAATGACAGTCCAACCGGTACATGGTGGATCATATTCAATTTTAGATTATGGATAAAAGGATAAATTCAGTTAATGAAACTGATTTGCGTCAACTGATGGGACGATGGGACATGTGTAAGATGTATCCTTTTCTTTTTTGTATTCTCTGCTCTTATCTCTCTCTTCTGTTTCCTTATTTCCTTCTTATTTCCTTTTATTCCCTTTATTTTTCATGCCTTCCTTACTTTTTGTTTTTTTTAATACTAGAGGTGAATAGGGTAATATTATTTTTAATATATATACATATATTACTTATTAAAAGTATGTAAAATAATCAACTGGGTTTATTAATTTGGTTTATTAAGGTGTTGAATTCAGAATTTTATTAATTGTGGGGGGGTTGCTTTCTTTTCCCCCTTGAATTTGATATTAGAAGTATTTTGGGTTTTTTGTTTAGGCTCACTTTTCCTCTTTTTATTTTTAAAGTGCATTTCCTATTAAATTTTTTTTTTGAACTATGCATTTAAATTGAGTTGGAGGAGATATGGAGAAAATTTGAAATAGTAAAGCCTTATGGATTAGAGGTGTTTAAAATTAGAAACATCGTAAAAAATGTATTAGCTAATAGCGTTTTAATTTTATATAAGAAATCTGGGTAGTCATTTTTATTCAGATGGATGTAGTATTGGGTTTGGATTTGTATACCGTAATTTAAAAAAATTATTAATTGTATTGTAACTCGATGTGGATGGTATTTTAAATTATATTTGTGATTGGAGAGAAAAATTTAAAAAAAATTGCCAAAAAAAAAAAAAAGGAAAGATGATATATGGCTAGTAGAATCCGAGACCAAGCTACAAGGAATAAATTGGAATCACTTTATAATATGTAAACAGATATTTTGCTCTTGAGTTAAAATGGTATACAGTGATCCCTCGAGTTTCGCGATCTCGATCTTCGCGAAACGCTATATCGCGATTTAAAAAAAAAAATAATTAAAAAAAACCCCACTTCCGCGTTTGGCTTCAGGACTCAGCTGGGAAGCAGCGCGGCTGTTTTAAAAGGTCACAGCCGGCCTGGGGGGCTTCCCAGCACCTCCCCGAACCCCCAACCTGGGTCTTCCCGGCCGCCCACGCAAAGGGGAAACCCCGGCTCCTCGCTGATGCCCGCCGATCACCCGCCCGCCAGCAAGAGGGGGAAGACCCAGGGAAGGTTCCTTTGGCCGCCCAGCAGCTGATCTGCTCGGTAGCGCAGCAGCAGCGAGGAGCCGAATCGGGGTTTCCCCTTTGTGTGGGCGGCGGGGAACGCAAACTCCACCATCTACGCATGCGCGGCCATAGAAAAAAAGGGCGCGCATGTGCAGATGGTGTTTTTACTTCCGCAACCCTACATCACGAAAAATCGATTATCGCGAGGGGTCTTGGAACGGAACCCTCGCGATAATAGAGGGATCACTGTATATAAGAAACACCCCCAATTTGGTGGTGAGGTGTAAATGTTTGTCTGGTGGTGGGTACCAATCACACAACACTTTTTGTATGTTGTGTGTGTGTTCATATTTTATAAAATCAATAAAAAAACTAATTAAAAAAAAGACAACTGGCAGTCCAATGTCATCTTAAAAGTCTCAAGTGTTGGAGCTCTCATAACCAATACAAGCAAGCTGTTCCACTGGTTGATTGTTCTCGCTGTCAGAAAGTTTCTCCTTATTTTCAGGTTGAATCTCTCCTTGGTCAGTTCCCATCCATTATTCCTTATCTGGCCTTCTGGTGCCTTGGAAAAGAGTCCGACCCCCTCCTCTGTGTGGCAGCCCCTCAAGTATTGGAACACTGTTATCATCAAGAATGATATCAAGAATAATCAAGGGAATGGAACATCTCCTTTATGAAACCAGGTTGCAACGCCTTGGTCTCTTCAGCCTTGAAAGACGGCGTTTAAGGAGTGACTTGATTGAAGTGTATAAAATCATGCATGGGATAGAAAAGGTGGATAGAGAAAAATTCTTTTCTCTATCACACAATACTAGGACAAGGGGGCACTCCCTAAACGTCATTGGTAAGAAATCGAGGACAAATCAAGGGAAATATTTCTTCACCCAGAGGGTCATTGGTTTATGGAATTCACTTCCAGAAGAGGTCATGACAGCTCTCACCTTTGATAGCTTCAAGGTAGGATTAGACAGATTCATGGATGCCAAGTGTATCGGTGGTTATTGAAACAGATGTCCATGTGCCACCTCTATGTTGGTTGAGGCAGGCAGGATTCCCTTGAGTACCATTTGTTGGGGGTAAAGGGAAAGGAAGGGTCTTGCCTTCTCTTTCTGCTCAAGATCCCCATGGACAATTGGTGGGCCACTGTGGGCCACAGAAGAACCATTGACTTACCTGAACGGTCTTCTCGATGCCCTGGAAGGAGAGTCCAGCATGGGTTTAGCTCAAGTCTTATTGGTAGGACTGAGTTTTAAATTAACATAATTAACATATTAATTAGGTACCGCCCCCCTTGCTGCCCCAAGGAGTCAGTTTTAAAAAACGAAATAGGAATAATTCAACAATTTATTTAACAACAAGAATAAACATAACCAGAAAACCCCCATGGTTCAATAGGGAGGGTTTGGACTCTCCTTCCAGGGCATCGAGAAGACCGTTCAGGTAAGTCAACGGTTCTTCTCCCATGCCTCTGGAAGGAGAGTCCAGCATGGGATATACCCAAGTTAAAGTTCCAGGGCGGGAGATCGCTGAACCATGGGCTGTGCTTCCCCACACACTTTCTGAAGAACACGTCGTCCAAAGGCAGCGTCAGCCGAAGCGAAAGTGTCCAACTTATAGTGGCGAATAAAAGTTGTGGGTGTAGTCCACGCCGCGGCTCTGCAGATGTCTTCAATGGGCGCCTGCATCGCCCAAGCCGCTGATGAAGCCACACTCCTGGTTGAATGAGCCTGAATCCCTGGAGGTGGACTGGTTGACTTTGCCTTGTACGCCTCGACTATACATAATCTGACCCATTGACTAATGGTGTTCGAGGATATCTTGAGACCTAGTCTAAGAGAACCAAAGGACACGAACAAGGCCTCAGTCTTTCGTATCGCACAGGTGCGCCTGATGTATAGTTTTAACGCCCTGCGTACGTCCACCTTGTGCCACTTAAGTTGTAAAGGGTGATTACCTCGAGCACAGAAATCTGGTAATACTAATTCCTGGGCTCTGTGGAAGTGTGTGTTGACCTTTGGAATAAACGTGGGATCCAAATGTAAAACAACCCTGTCTGGATAAAACTTACACAAATCTGGTCTAACTGATAGAGCGGATAGTTCGGACACCCGCCGGGCCGAGGTCACTGCTACTAGAAATACCGTCTTAATGGAAAGGAAACGTAATGGAACTGATCTCAAGGGCTCAAATGGCGGACCCGTGAGGGCCTGAAGAACCAGTGTTAGATCCCATGTGGGAAACCGACGGACCGGTGGAGGGCGTGTATTAGTAGCCCCGCGAAGGAAGTCCTTAATCCAAGGATGATGGTTCAAGGAGCCCCCATCTTCTCCCTTTATAATGGTAGTCAAGGCGGCCACCTGTCTCCTCAATGTGTTGGGTGCCAGGCCCCTGTCCAAGCCTGCTTGTAAAAACTCCAGGACAGGAAGCACCGAAGAGTCCTGGGGATGTAAATGTCTGTTGGCACAGAAGGATGTAAAGGCGGCCCATGTCGCCTGATAAATGCGGGTGGTGGAAGGTCTTCTAGCTGCCTGAATTATGGCAATAACATTTTCTGGAACGTGACAACTCCTCAACCTGTCCCACTCAAGTGCCAGGCGGTCAGGTGGAACCATTGGGGTTCCGGATGATGCACAAACCCCTGGCTGAGGGAGATCCTGTCGTCCGGAATTCTCCACGGTGGGGAGATGGACAGTTCCATGAGGTCCGAGAACTAGGGCCTTCGAGGCCAATGTGGTGCCAACAGAATGACCTCCGCCTTCTCCAGCAAGATCTTTCCTAACACTTTCGGGATAAGTGGAATTGGGGGAAAGGCATACAATAAGGTCCTTGGCCACGGAAGGTGAAGAGCATTGACTCCCTCGGCTCCCGGAGATGGAAATCGGGAGTAAAACCTCGGGAGCTGAGCATTTTGGGGTGTGGCAAACAGATCCACTGATGGCTCCCCAAACCGACGGGCAACCTATTTGAAGAGGGGAGGGTCGAGTCTCCACTCCGCCGGATCCAGCTCCTGTCGACTGAGCCAATCCGCCTGCTTGTTGTCCTCTCCCGCTATGTGTTCTGCGTGTAAGGAGGATAGGTGAAGCTCTGCCCAATCGAAAAGAAGAACAGTCTCTTCCATTAGTCTGAGTGACCGCGTCCCCCCTTGATGATTTAAATGTGCCCTGGTCGCCACATTGTCCGTGCGGACGAGCACATGGTGGCCTTTGAGCAGTGTTGAAAAGGCCTGTAGTGCCAAGCGGACTGCCCGCAATTCCAGGAAGTTGATATTGATTGGGTGTAGATCCTGGGGTCTCCAGAAGCCTTGTGTCACCTGAGAGTTGACATGGGCGCCCCACCCCAGAAGACTGGCATCCGTGGTAAGGATGGTATACCGAAAATGGCCAAAGAGTGAACCCTGATGCAGTGCCGGGGATCTCCACCACCTGAGGGAGAGTCGCAGATCGTGTCCCAAGGAGATCAGCTGATGTGTATGGCTTATGCGCCTTCGCTGGTAAGGGAGAAGAGTCCACTGGAGCATCCGAAAATGGTAGCGAGCCCAAGGAACGATGTCCACACACGATATCAAAGTCCCCAGCACCTTGGACAGGAGGGACAACGGGACCTTCCGTTGCCGCTGAAGTCTGGCCACTAGAGAGCGAATGTTGAGCTGTTGCTCCGGGGAAAGATACACTCTTCGGGACACCGTGTCTATTACTGCACCAAGATGGATGAGCCGGTTTGCAGGTATCAAGTGGCTCTTTGGTACATTGATCGTGAAACCGTGACAGTGAAGTAAGGCCAACGTGGTCTGCAGATCTCGATGTGCCGCCACGCGATCTCCAGAAAGGAGGAGGATATCGTCCAAATAGGCTAGGATCCGAATCGACTGGGATCGTAGGTTGGCCATCAGCGCATCCAAAAGTTTTGTGAAGGTGCGCGGGGCCGATGACAGGCCAAATGGCATTGCCCTGTATTGGTAGTGAGTGTTGTTTAGGAAAAATCTCAGGAATTGCCAATGCCCCGGATGTATGGGCACGTGCAAATAAGCCTCCTTCAAGTCGACGGAGGTAAGGAGGTCTCCTGCCCGAACCAAAGCCAGAATGGAGCGAAGGGAGCTCATCTTGAACCTCCTGTAGAGAACGTATTGGTTCAGACGTTTGAGGTTCAGGATGAGTCTGCAACCTCCTGATGTTTTGGGTACGAGGAACACCTTTGAATAGAACCCCGTACCCTCCAGGTTGCACGGAACCGGTTCGATTGCTTGGATCTGCAAGAGGTGCAGAATCTCCTGCTCCAAGAGAGCCTTGTTTGTGGGGTCCTTGGGCACAGGGCAAGTTACAAACTGATGTGGAGGGCTGTGGAGAAACTCGATGCGCAGCCCGCGAGACACAGTGGCTAACACCCAGGCATCGGTGGATGTAGTGCGCCAGGCCGAGCTGAAATGCTGTAACTTGCCCCACAAAGGAATGCCGTCTAGGCAGTCATTTTGAACGTCGGAAGTTCCTTTGTTGAGATCCCCTAAAGGGGCGCCTTGTCTGGTGAAATCCTCTACTTCTATCCTGGAAATAACTCCGGTCACTTCTGTAAGGCGTCGAGAAGTTGCCCTGGGAATAGGCTCTGGCCGGCTGCGATGTGGTTGGAGTTTGGTCCCACCGAAAGGACTGACGACGAAAGTACGGTCCAGTCCTGCGGTCCTGGCGGCGATAAGATCTCAGAAGGACCTTCCTCTTGTCCTTATCTTCCACCAAGATGGGGTCAAGCGCCTCCCCAAACAGTTTAGTACCCTCAAAGGGAGCCGAGGACAATGTCCACTTCGACTTGGCATTGACTTGCCAGTTCCGCAGCCAAAGGAGATGCCGCGACGAGATGGTGGACGCCATAGCCCTGGAGGCAAACTTAGCTGCATGCAGCGTAGCATCTGTAGAAAACTCCGCCATCGCCAGAAGCTTATTCAGATCCTGTCTCAATCTGGTCTCATCGGGGCCCAGTCGAGCCTGTACCTCCTGGATCCACATGATGGAAGCACGATTGAAAAAGGAGGCCGTAGATGCAGCCCGAAGGGCCCAAGCGGCCATCTGGTGAGTCTTCTTCAAGAGGGTCTCCGCCCTCCTTTCATCAGGCTTGAGGTTATCCGCAGTCTCTGAAGGGACGACCGCGTTGGAAACTAGCGTGGCCACAGGTTTGTCCACGGGAGGAAACTGCAACAGATTTTCCATGTTATCGTCAAACGTATAAAATCTGCGCTCTAAGTTTGACGGGCCTTGCGCAGCCGCTGGATGCTGCCAGGGGCGCTTGATGTTGTCCAGGAAGATTTCCAATGCTGGAACCTTGTCGGATTCCCTGGCGGGTTCCTTGCATAAAGTCGCAGATGTGCGCAGGCCATCCCCCAGTTCTACAGGAGTCGCCGATCCCGGCATGTCCAAGGCCTGTTTCGCCTTGTGTAACAAAACCCTGAATAAGGAGGGTTTGAAAAGGCCAGCTACTGCTGGTTGCTCGGGAAAACTGAATTCGTCGTCCGACAAGCCGTTCCCGTGGTCACTGTCCTCCTCAAAATTGGACTGGTCACCCGTCATTGAACCCAACCCAGTAGGGGGCGGTGGAATTGACCAAGAATCTCTGTGTTGAGTGGCCTGAGATGGAAATGTGTGAGAGCGCTGGGTAGCTGCAGCTATGCCTTGTGTATAGGCATTAGTTATAATGTCTTGTAACGCTGGTGAAAAAGCTTGCCAAGCGTCTACATGCTCTCTAAGGCCAGCTGCCGTTGGTGTAAATGTAGCTGAGGGAGCGTAGGCCGGCTGCATCCCAACTTGTGGCATAGCCTGACTATTAGATGATGAAGGTCTCTCAGGCCTGGTAACAGGTGAAGGCAAAGGCAGAGGGGGAAGCAGTGCTGCCTGCCTGTCAGGTGACCAATCTCTCTCTGATGCAGTGCCTTGGAGCCCCATTGGCATATTAGGAGAGAGTGTAGATGGAGGAAGAGGCTGAAAAGGGCTTATAGTCAGTCCCCCTTGTGTGTGGGGGGGACAAGGCCGCCTCCAAACGTTGTTCCAGGGCCTTTATCTTTCTTTCAGCTTCACGTAATGAGGAACCTGACTGGGAGGATTTTATCTTGGGCTTGGCTGCAGCCTTTTCCTTCCCTTTCAATGGAGCCTTAGGTGTCTGGGCCTGCTCCTCCCTGGAATCCAGTTGGTCAGCCATGAGAAATAAGGGGCAGCGTACTCACGAGTTAAAATCCAAGAAATAAGTCACTGGCCTGTACGATCACAAATTCACATGCAAGTGAGGCCTGAATGCAACTGACAGCTAAGCTCTGCTGTCATTGGTTAGCTAGGGCCACTTGACCTGCAGCGTCAGTCTCCAGGCAGATTAGAAGCTGTCACTGACGCTGGCAATTCGCCCAGTTCGCGCCTTTTAAAAACGCCTATAACAGCGTTCGCGCCTTTGGGGCGTTCAAAATGGCGGGCGCGAGGACGGTGCCTCAGTATTCGAGCGCCATGGCCATTAACAAGAGGGAACGCTCCCGTCTCCTTGCACGCGGCCAGGAGGTCCCTGAAGCTGTGAAAGGCAAGCCGCTGCTCTTCGCTCCTTCGGTCCGGAGCGATCAGCTGTTCGGCGGCTTTTGAAGTTGCGGCCGCGACCGTGGTGCCAGCCTCGATCTCTTGCCGCCCCCGGCAATGGGGAGGGGCGGACCCCCCCATCTGGGGTGTAAGGGCTTAGTATGGCCACGGAGGTCAGGGACCCAAAGCCCAGTTGCTCCTTCTCAGGGCAGTACCCATGGAGAGAAGAGGCCCCATAAGGAGGAAAGGTGGGGGTGCTGCCCACGGAGGGCAGAAACCCCAAGCCAATCTGGAACCTGTGTAAAACAAAAAGAAAAACATTACAAAGTTCCAAACATTTATTTACTTAATACTTAATACTATACTATACTTATCCTCAGAGGAAACAACCTCAAGTCCTTAACCTAGACTGAGTTTTTAAAAACTGACTGCTTGGGGCAGCAAGGGGGGCGGTACCTAATTAATATGTTAATTATGTTAATTTAAAACTCAGTCCTACCAATAAGACTTGAGCTAAACCCATGCTGGACTCTCCTTCCAGAGGCATGGGAGAATGCTGGACTCGATGGGCTTTGGCCTGATTCAACATGGCTCTTCTTATGTTCTTATGTATCATGTATCCCCTGGTCCTCCTCTTTGCCAGACTGGCCATGACCAGTTTCTGAAACCATTCTTCATGTTATAGTCTCCAGTCCCCCTGGAGACCTGCTAGTTGTACTATATATTTACAATGAGTGCCTATGCTGTTTTGCAAAGAAAACCCAATTAATATGCCAGGTTTTTTTTTACTTGTACAGTATATTCGCCTGGCGGGACCCAGGGGAAGAGCCTTCTCTGTGGCGGCCCCGGCCCTCTGGAACCAACTCCCCCCAGAGATTAGAACTGCCCCCACCCTCCTTGCCTTTCGTAAACAACTTAAAACCCACCTCTGCCGCCAGGCATGGGGGAATTGAGATCCTCTTTCCCCCTAGGCCTTTACAATTCTATGCATGGTATGTATGTATGTATGTTTGGTTTTTATATTAATTGATTTTTAATCATCAATACCAAATTACTATTGTACACTGTTTTATTGTCACTGTTAGCCGCCCCGAGTCTCTGGAAAGGGGCGGCATACAAATCCAATAAATAAATAAATAAATAAATAATCTTTATGAAGCTGAAGAATCAATTTTAAATTGTGGCGATATTTGTAGTGTGTCTATCCCCAGTAAGTGTTGGGAAACACCCTGATGAATTCTGCACAGCCAGATTTTCATTATGCCTTTGTACAGCTTTCCTCAACTGTGAACTTCAATAGCATTTTTGACTACAACTCCCTGAATTTCCAGATCACATTTTAGGAGTGATAATTCCAATGCTTCTAGAAACCAGAAGGCTGAAGAAGTCAGCTTTAAGCATCATGGGTGGATTAATTAATAATGAACATCAATAATAAATATTAACCCTGAAAGAGATACGTCTTGCCAACTCACAGAACACAGATCTTCAACTTGTGATAGCTCTCTGGCTTATTAAACTCTACTCCCACCCTTCATTTCTGGGTATAGTAATGCCTGAAGGAATCTGGTAGTTCAGAGAAGGGTCCAATAGACTAGATCAGTGTTTTTCAACCAGTGTGCCGTGAGACATGGTCAGGTGTGCCGCGGAGCTCAGAGAGAGAAAGAAAACAAGAGAGAGAGAGAGAGAGAAAGAAAGCAAGAGGGAGAGAAAGAAAACAAGAGAGAAAGAAAGAGAGAGAGAAAGAAAGAAAGAAAGCAAGAGAGAAAAAGAAAACAAGAGAGAGAGAAAGAAAGAGAGAGAGAAAAAGAAAAGAGAGAAAGAAAGCAAGGGAGAGAGCAAGAGAGAGAGAGAGAGAGAGAGAGAGGGAAGGAAGGTGGGAGAGAGAAAGACATAGAGGGAGGGAGGGAGGGAGAAAGAAAGCAAAAAAGAGAGGAAGGAAGGAAGAGAGAAATAGAGTGAAAGGGAGGAAGAGAGAAAAAAAATATGGTCCAAACTTTTTTTAGCCCCCCCCCCCAACTCAATGTGCCCCAGGGTTTTGTAAATGTAAAAAATGTGCCGTGACTCAAAAAAGGTTGAAAATCACTGGACTAGATAATTTCTGGCATCTTGGTATTCCAAAAACTATTGCTTTCCCTCCTTGGATCTACTTTGATTGCCCTTTTCTGCTGTGATGATCATGCCAGTGCTGTTATAAAAGGAACAAAATATCAAAAGAAGAAAGTGGTCCTTCTGCAACATTTATGGCTTCCACCATCAGTGGTTAGATTTATTTATTTATCTATTGTTAGAGTTGAAAGGGACCATGCAGGTCATCAAGTCCAACCCCCTGCTTGAGCAGGCATCTTAAAGCACCCCAGCCAAGTGGCAGTCCAATCTCCTCTTGAAAGCGTCCAGAGTTGGGGAGTTCACAACCTCCGCAGGCAGGTTGTTCCACTGGTTGATCGCTCTGACCATCAGGAAGTTCTTCCTTACTTCTAGGTTGAATCTCTCCTTGGTCAGCTTCCAGCCATTGTTCCTCGTTCGGCCCTCTGGTGCTCTGGAGAATAGAGTGACCCCCTCCTCTCTGTGGCAACCCCTCATATACCTGTATACAGCTATCATGTCCCCTCTGCCCCCCCTTTTCTCTAGGCTGTCCAAGCCCAGTTCCCGCAATCTCTCTTCGTAAATCTTGGTTTCAAGTCTCCTAATCATTTTGGTTGCTCTTTTCTGCACCTTCTCCAGAGTTTCAATGTCTCTTTTAAAGTGTGGTGACCAGAACTGGATGCAGTACTCCAGATGTGGTCTCACCAGGGTGTAGTAGAGTGGTATTAATATTTCCCTGGTCTTGGAGTGTATCCCCCTGTTGATGCAGCTTAGGATAGTGTTGGCTTTTTTGGCCGCTGCTGCACATTGCTGGCTCATGTTTAGTTGATTATCCACCAAGACTCCAAGATCTCTTTCGCAGTCACTACTGCTAAGTGGGGTTTCTCCCAGGTTGTATGTGTGTCTAGCTTTTTTTTTTTTACCAAGGTGAAGGACTTTGCTCTTGTCGATGTTGAACATCATGCTGTTAGTGTGGGCCCATAGTGTTAATCTGTCTAGATCTTTCTGTATTTTAAGCCTGTCCTCTAGGGTGTTGGCTACCCCTGCCAGCTTGGTGTCGTCTGCGAATTTGATTAGTTCCCCTTCTACTCCCTTGTCCAGGTCATTGATGAAAATATTGAAGAGTACAGGGCCCAGGACGGAACCCTGTGGTACCCCACTGCCTACCTTCTTCCATGTGAAAGATAATTTGGACAACCACTTAACTTGGTTCCAATTATGAAACAAAACTGTTTGCATACAATATAGCCTGGGGCTCTTAGGATTCTCTCTTAGGGACCAGAGCTTAAATAGTTACTTGTGTATTAATTAAAATATTATTAGGGAAACTTGTAGGGCACAATCTCTGCTCAAGGCAGATAAAACAAGCTACTTAATATTAAAAACAGTGAAACACACACACACACACACACAATGTGTCAAATATTAAAGTAACAAAATTCATAAAACTATTGAAGTTACAACAATCTTTTTAAATGAGTAGAAAGCTGAGTGGAAACCCATCAAAAATTATTAGATTTGTTTGTTTGCGTTTGAGGTGACTCTGAAAATAGAAAAGTGCTAAATGCCTGCAACAATGGGACTTTACAAATTTCTAATCTAAAAGGGTTTTCATTTCTTTATAGTTGATTGAATAATTTAGTAATTATTAGAAATGTGTTCTGGGTTTCCTACCTCAGGTACTAGAAAATTTAAAGCCAGTTCCAGCGCAATTTATAAATAAACTTGCACCAATTTAAAGCATATCTCAGCCATCCCCCTTTCAAAGTAACAGAGACCTGACAATTCACCATCCTTGTCCCAGTTAATGTCTTTTAAATGTCTTTTTAAAGATTGACTGTGATATCTCTCTGCATATTTACATCTTTTGTCACATTAGTTCAATTTATATTAAATAAGGAAATATAGTGACCTACTTAGAAGAATGTAAAGGCTATGAGAACCCACTATATGAGCTTGAGAACGTTTAGAAGAAAAAAAAATAGGAAGTTAAATGGATATTATAAAGTTATAAACACTGAGAGAAAGTTGGTATACTCTGATATCTTTGTGAAGATGATGTATGAGTCCCAGCAACTGGTTAGGTGCCACAGAGTCGGTCTCCTCCAGGTCCCACCAGCTAGACAATGTCACTTGGCGCGGCCTAGGAAAAGAGCCTTCTCTGTGGGGGCCCCAGCCCTCTGGAATCAGCTCCCCCCAGAGATTTGCACTGCCCCCACCCTTCTCTCCTTCTTCATTTATGCCGCCAAGCTTGGGGTGACTAGATCTTACACTGCCAACGAATGTCTGTATGTCTGTTGTCCAAATGTGTATGATTGATTTTAACATATCTGGGGATTTTAGATTGTTTAGTGTAAATAATTGGATTTATCTATTTTATATGTTGGAAGCTGCTCCGAGTCCTTGGAGAGGGGTGGCATATAAATCCGATAGATAGATAGATAGATAGATAGATAGATAGATAGATAGATAGATAGATAAGATAGGGAAAAGGTTCCACCACAGAAGTTTCACTATATTGAGGTCAGTAGGAAGACTTAACCCTAATTGGAATTATAGGAAGGAGTTGACTTTGGAGCTATGGAATCCAAAATTGGTCCATTCTCTAAGGTTTGTCTGAACTTGTACATAAAATTGATGCATCCATTTTCTTCCTCTATATTGTTCATTGGCAAAACCACATTTTTACATTCTGCTCTGTCTGGCTGGACTGGGAATAAATGAATTTTACTCATCACAATGACTGATTTGCCAATTTTCATTTATACTCCTTAGGACAGTTGTATCAAGAACAACCAGATCCAGATGTAAAGAGTGGAGAATTCAAATAGCTATTATTTATAGGAATACTTTTCAAACTGAGTAAGAGTAAGTTTCTACCTGAATAAGGTTCAACAACATTTAGGTGTGTGTGTGAGAGAGAGGGGGGAGGGGAGGGAGGGAGATAGATAGATAGATAGATAGATAGAGAGATTGTCTTTTGGTACCCACCCATACTAGAATAATTCCCCATTTTATTTATTCATCCATCCATCCATCCATCCATCCATCCATCCATCCATCCATCCATCCATCCATCCATCCATCTATCTATCTATCTATCTATCTATCTATCTATCTATTTGTTTAATTTACATGCCACTCACTCCAAATGGACTCTGAGTGGCTAACAATCAGAATAAATTGAACAACAATAAAAACAGTTAAAATCTAATAATAAAAATCAATAATAACAATAATACAAAAAACATACATACTTGCAATCAGCCTAATTCCAGGCCCGTCGGAAAAGCCAGGTCTTAACGGCTTTCTGGAAGACCAGTAGAGTGGAGATAATGCAGATCTCTGGAGGCAGTTGGTTCCAAAGGGCTGGAGCCACCACAGAGAAGGCTCTTCCCCGAGGTCATCCCAGCCGACATTGTTTGGCGGACGGGACCTTGAGAAAGCCAACTCTGTGAACCCTTACTGGACGCAACAAGGTATAAGGGAGGAGGCAGTCCCGTCATTTTGACTCTGTCCCCTGACCTGGCCAGTCTCTCCCAAAGATTGTTCCAGGAAAGATATTTCAAAATTTGTGTTGGTCTGAATAGTAAATTTATTTTATATACTGTACTATGGTTATTGGCAGTCCATTTGTCCACTGCTGTCTTCCTGAAATGGCAGAAGGTTTCCTGGTCTCAGAATAGCTGTTTTTAATTGCACTTCTATTCATTAACTTCAGATCGTGCAGAATGCGGCCGCGAGAGCTATCGTGGGGCTTCCTAGATTCATCCACGTTTCTACAACACTCCGTGGCCTGCACTGGCTGCCGATCGGTTTCCGGTCACAATTCAAAGTGTTGGTAATGACCTTTAAAGCCCTTCATGGCATTGGACCAGAATACCTCCGGAACCGCCTTCTACCACATGAATCCCAGCGGCCGATAAGGTCCCACAGAGTTGGCCTTCTCCGGGTCCCGTCGACCAAACAATGTTGCTTGGGGGGCGCCAGAGGAAGAGCCTTCTCTGTGGTGGCCCCAGCCCTCTGGAATCAACTCCCCCCTGAGATTAGAATGGCCCCCACCCTCCTTGTCTTTCGCAAGTTACTCAAGATCCACCTATATCGCCAGGCATGGGGGAATTAAGACAACTCCCCCCAGCTTTCTTATAGTTTATGTTTGGTATGTATGTGTTGTATGGTTTTTAAATTGTTATGGTTTTTAAATGTAATTTTATTATTAGATTTGTTCCATTGTTATACTGTTTTTATTGTTGTTGTGAGCCGCCCCGAGTCTTCGGAGAGGGGCGGCATACAAATCTAATAAATTGAATTGAATTGAATTAAATGCAGGAACAAATCATGATTCTTCAGAGTTGTGAAAAGCATGCCCTCTGTTTTTGGTATTTCCCTCTCCACTATCTGTTTTGATTTAATAGAAGCCTTAGCTACCTGTCAAAAATAATTCTGTACATCAAAATCTGAAAAAAACAAATAAATCTGGATGCCTGTCAGTTCAGCTATGGACTTTGTAATTTTAGCTAAAATAAAACTTATCAAGCCCTTGGCAGCCAAATGATAGGATACATTTATAAAGGCACATACTAAATAGTACACTGATGTTCACATTGGATAGCAGCTTTTTTGAGTTTATAACATCAGCTTTCTATCCACGTGTACAAGCCTGGCTACTTTCTGATAGATTGCAGTGGAAATAAACTGGGTCAGAATAGGTCAGTGGATTAACCTGAAAAATTCTGGTGTTATGGAATTGGTTACTGGGATCCCACTTCTCTGCCCTTTTTCTCAAATTCACAATCTTATGGTTAGGACTATTATCATGCAGTCCTATAACTTTATAAAACCCTATTCAGCTAAGTAGGGCTAATTGCTGCATAGGTAAGTCCAAAGTTTCATCCTTGTAGAACAATTCAACAAGAGTGACAGTGAAAGTGAAACTGTAGGCTTAATGTAGTTAGTAGTAATAATTAGTAGTTGTTGTGATTCCGTCTGAGGCCCCTCAGGGAACGGCTGATCCTCTGCCGGCTTCCTGCTCAGAGGGGGAGGATGAGGAACAGGAGGTTCAGGCAGACGGGGAGGAGGAATCTCAGGCTGAGGGAGAGGGAGGACAGCCAGAGTCCCCGAGAGGGAGCTCTCCCCTGCAAGCAGCCTGGATTCCTTAGATGAAAATGCACAAGCAATCATCGATCTCCGGCAGAGAAGAGCAACACAACGAAGGGGACAATTAGCCAGGTACTTTCAGCACTAAAGAGGCAACAGCTGGGTTTGGGTGTGGTGCTCTCTGGAAAGGCTGAAAAGGCAGACCCACCCTTCCTGGCTTGTGGAGTATTATCTTTGGGAGTCCTGGGACCTGGCTGTGATCTTTGGCATCTTGGAATTCTGGTTTGTGACTTTGAATACTGAAACCTTGGGGGGAAAAGGTGTGGGTCTTATTCTCTACAGTGGTGGGTGTGCCAGCAAGAAGTCTGCTGTATTGTCTGGCTGTCAGGATTTTGCTGGGAAGTCTCATAGCCTGCCTGTTGGGAAGAACAGGTTTTTCTCTGTGTTTATTTTTCAAACTATAAAGTGCCTTTGTTTGTACCAGCGTGTCTGGCTGTTTTTTCCAGTTGGTGTTGAAGTCTGGGGGCACCCAGACGGAACAGTAGTATTACTACTTCCAATGTTTTCATTGGATCATCATGGCAGAATTGTTAGAAAGAAGCTCAATTTCTTTTTTGAATGGGAGGGAAACTATTGTTGGTTCAGGGCTAACAGATTTTTCTTTCTATTGTAGATAATTAATGGATGTGTCAAAAAGATGAGAGGGGTTTGGATACTGTTCTGCCGGCGTGTTTCAACCACCCGTAATTACAGGATAATTAGTCCAGGAAGACACACACCACACGATAAAAGGAAAACCCAAAAGTTTTTATAAACAGAAAAACAGAAACAGCTCCCTTTTTAAATGTCAAAGGGATTTTCTGATACACACAAGGCACAGGTTAAATGCAATCCAATTGCTCACCCAATAACTGGGAAATTGAGTCCAATTCTAAAGTCCAGAGAGTCCACACACAATCTTGAACAGCACAAAAACCACGATCTTGATGAAACAATGAATCAGATAAACTGCCATGAGGCTAAAACACCAGGTTGCACTTTTACCTGTAGCACTAACAGCACTTTTATCTACAGCAGCCCCACCCAACCACAGGTGGCCTCATTTTCTCTTGTAATAATCCTTCAGTTGTTGTCTCCTATGCATCACTCTACGCATGCATGGAAGTGCCATTAATTCTTGTTTAGAATCCAAGGATGATTGATCACCTCCTGGGCTGTCTGCCAAACTCCCCTCTTCCCTGTCACTCACGCTCCTTTGGTCAAAGGAGGCTTCGTTGGCAGATTCCATTGGGAGCAAAACAGGCCTGCGGCATGTGGATGTTTCCCCCACATCCACCTGCACATTCCTTGGGGCAGGAGCTGGGCCAGAGCTAACCACAACAGATATTATGGATCTAAATCTTTTCTCATACCTCCCCTTTTCTGCATGTAAAAGCTGTAGGGCTGCAAATTGACTGAACTGATGCAGACTTCTGTGAACATCAAAGTATCTAAATTCAGAAATAAATATCTAATTATGACTTATAATCATATGAACAACTATGCCTTTAGATATGGCTTCCCCTCCCCGTGATATATTTTCTTTCTTCCCAAAATGTTCCTTATTTAGTCATTAACACTTTATTGTTTCAAATACCGGCATCATGCTTTATAACTAAATTAAATTGCAAGCTAAATAATAAAAAAAAGACACAAAGCAATGCTAAAGCAAAAGCTCATCTTGATAAAAATAAATGTGTTTAAAATATATAAAGTGTTAAAAGCATTTAAATACTTGGCTGAAAAAATACATTTATTATGGCCAAAAAAAAAAGACTACTGTTTTTTACTCTACAACTTGTATTCTGTAGCTAGGACATCATTACCTCAAAATCCCTCTTCTCTCAATAATAAATTCTGATGCAAATGAAGTTTGGAGTAGGGAAAATATAATCTCTTATTATGCAGTGTCAGAAACAATGATTTACATGTGAGGGTGAGCAAACTGGCGCCATCCAGATACAAGGTTTAGAATTTTTAATACCAGAATAAAAATGGAAATGATTTTAGGCGATTATGGATTCTTGGATTCAGATTTCAACCATTCTTCATAACAATCTTCTGGATCCACCTTTGAGACCCAATTGAAGGACATCTTCCATGAATCATTGGATCATTGACATCTTACCCCACAGAATGAATGAATGAATGTTGGATTTGTGATGTGTGAATCTGTTTATCTGGTTTTAATTGTGGGTTTTTAGTATACGAATCGAATGAATGAATGAATGAATGAATGAATGAATGAATGATTAAATAAATAAATCTTTTGTTTTATCAATACAAAAATGCAGAGTCCATGTCTTTCCTATTTTGCCTGATAAATCTTTAAAAAGTGTAATATTTTTGAGTTGGGAAAGGATTAGCAAGATGGGAAGTAGAGAATAGGTTCTATAAGTGCAAAAAAAAGCGCCTTATTCTGAATGCTGTTTATTTACCTGTTTTTATCTTGCACGTTCCTCAGTTCATTTTCAAACCAAGAGTGAGCAGGGGATGATGTGATTGATCGCCAGTTATAAATTTTTACTGCAGGAGATGGCGGATCATAAAGATAGTCAGCAGCATGACAAGAAAGTTAAACAGAAACAAACAAACAAAAAAAGAGAGAACTGAATGGGAGAACAGACCAGAAACCAAAGAAGAATTTATTGAAGAAGCTATATTCATTACTACAAAGAACACAAGGTTCTAATGCATAATTTATTTATTTTAGAAAATTTATATTGCTGCCTACTTGCCTATGGTGACTCAAGGTGGCTTACATAAATATAAAAACATCATATAAAAATAAAAAATAATAAAATAACTAAAATAATAAAATAACAGCCCCCACCCACCTACATCCCAGGAACAACACACATTACTACAAACTATTTAGTGGGCTCCATCGTGCTCTGGGCAATCTAAACAACTAGTGATCAAGTTGGTCAGAATAAACTAAAAAGGATCTTAGATATGATGTCCATGGACCAGTCCAATTGTTTCTCAGGAATACGTCCAGTTTCTGTAAACAATATACCATATTTTTTGGTGTATAAGATGCACCGGAGTATAGGACACACCTCAATTTTGGGGGAGCAAAACAAAGAATGTGGGAATTTTTAAAATATTGTAATTTTTACTTGGGGATTTCTGGTGGACAAAAAGAGAATGTCAAAACCAAAAAGATTTGGTGTGGGGGATTTGGTTTCCTTATTTCATATTTGTCAAAAAACTAAGACTATCCATGGTTTGGGGTTTTTTTTTGGTATGGCATAGTAAAACGCAGCATAATGCATAAAATTCACAGAAACAACATATAAAACATGTATCGAAATGTGAAAGACCTAAGCAGTGAATTATTTTACAAACACACAGTATGAGGGTTGATTTCAATTAAAAAGTTTGGTTCTAGTTAAGCATTGTCCAGATTCCCATTGGAAGATCAAGCCAAAAGGGCATTGTATATAATTCAATGTAAAACCTTTCAGCACCACGGACAACACATTTACTCTCCAAAAACACCTCGACTTAGTCTCAGATTGATCTAACACCTGGCAACTTCAAATATCAACCAACAAATGCTCTACCCTCCACATCGGCAAAAAGAATTCTAACCTCATATATAAACTGAATAAACAAATTCTCACAGCCAACCCACACACAGTAAAAGACTTTGGAATACTAATATCAAATGACCTAAGTGCCAAAGCCCACTGCAACAATATCGCCAAAAAGGCTTCTAGAGTTGTTAACCTGATCCTACATAGCTTCTGCTCCGGCAATCTCACACTATTCACAAGAGCCTACAAAACTTTTGCCAGACCCATCCTTGAATACAGCTCATCTGTTTGGAACCCATACCACATCTTGGACATCAACACCCTTGAAAAGATCCAAAAATATTTCACCAGAAGAGCTCTTCACTCCTCCACTCGAAACAGAATACCCTACGAAAATAGACTAACAATCCTGGGTCTAGAAAGCTTAGAACTACGACGCCTAAAACACGATTTAAGTATTGCCCACAAGATCATATGCTGCAACGTCCTACCTGTCAATGACTACTTCAGCTTCAACCACAACAACACAAGAGCACGCAACAGATTCAAACTTAATATTTGACTGTAAAAAATATGACTTTAACAATCGAGTTGTCGAAGCGTGGAACTCATTACCAGACTCAATAGTGTCAACCCCTAACCCCCAACATTTCTCCCTTAGACTATCCACAATTGACCTCTCCAGGTTCCTAAGAGATCAGTAAGGGGCGTACATAAGTGCACTAGTATGCCTTTCGTCCCCTGTCCAATAGTCTTTCCTTTATCTCATATCTCATATATATTTTCTTCCTTTCATATATCTTCTCCTCTATTTTATATTTTTCTTTATATATATTACCTCATGTCTATTCTCTTCTATATGTATTGTGTATTGGACAAAATAAACAAATAAATTAAATAAATAAATGTAGACTAACCTCTTTGTGGTGCATTCCAGGAAATGTGAACTTTGTCACTGAGAGTTTATGCATTCTGACTGCTGGACCTTACAAGGATTTCCCAGCAAGAAGCAGCAGCATGAAAACTTATTTCCATACTAAGTATGACAATTCTGTTCCCCTTGAGACACATTTTCTTTAATTAGTGAGCTCTCAGAGCTGCCTGTCACTTGAAATGCAATGCTCTGTTTTGGTCTCCGCACGCTCCATTTTTGGAATTGTGGAGGGGTTCATGGCACTTCTACCTGAAAACGCTATTCTTCCCATTTCAAAAATGGAGCATGCAGAGATCAGCAGCAGGCAGCGCCGATTGCATTCCCCATTTTTGGAATCGGGAGATTCCAAAAATTTAACTATTTAACATCTACATGAAACCGCTGGGCGAGATCATCCAAGGACATGGGGTGAGGTATCATCAATATGCGGATGATACCCAGCTTTACATCTCCAACCCATGCCCAGTCAACGAAGCGGTGGAAGTGATGTGCCGGTGCCTGGAGGCTGTTGGGGCCTGGATGGGTGTCAACAGACTCAGGCTCAACCTGGATAAGACGGAGTGGCTGTGGGTTTTGCCTCCCAAGGACAACTCCATCTGTCCGTCCATTACCTTGGGGGGGGGAATCATTGACCCCCTCAGAGAGGGTCCGCAACTTGGGCGTCCTCCTCGATCCACAGCTCACATTAGAACAACATCTTTCAGCTGTGGCGAGGGGGGCGTTTGCCCAGGTTCGCCTGGTGCACCAGTTGCGGCCCTATCTGGACCGGGACTCATTGCTCACAGTCACTCATGCCCTCATCACCTCGAGGTTCGACTACTGTAATGCTCTCTACATGGGGCTACCTTTGAAAAGTGTTCGGAAACTTCAGATCGTGCAGAATGCAGCTGCGAGAGCAGTCATGGGCTTACCTAGGTATGCCCATGTTTCACCATCACTCCGCAGTCTGCATTGGCTGCCGATCAATTTCCGGTCACAATTCAAAGTGTTGGTTATGACCTTTAAAGCCCTTCATGGCATCGGACCAGAATATCTCCGAGACCGCCTCCTGCCGCACGAATCCCAGCGACCGATTAGGTCCCTCAGAGTTGGCCTTCTCCGGGTCCCGTCAACTAAACAATGTCGGTTGGCGGGCCCCAGGGGAAGAGCCTTCTCTGTGGCAGCACCGGCCCTCTGGAACCAACTCCCCCCGGAGATTAGAACTGCCCCTACTCTTCCTGCCTTCCGTAAACTCCTTAAAACCCACCTTTGCCGTCAGGCATGGGGGAACTGAAACATCTCCCCCTGGGCACGTTTAATTTATGCATGGTATGTCTGTGTGTGCGTCTGTTAGCATATGGGTTTTTTTAAATATTTAAATATTTTAAATTTGTCTGATTGCTTATGATTTGTTTCTACATGTTGTGAGCCGCCCCGAGTCTTCGGAGAGGGGCGGCATACAAATCTAAGTAATAAATAAATAATAAATAAATAAAAGTGGTTTTGGGCTGCAGCGCTGGCCAGAATCACCCACTGCCTGAAACGCAATGCTCTTCTTTTGCCTCCTCAAGCCCCATCTTTGTAATGAGTTTCATGGCTGCAGCACCGGCCAGAGCCACTCACTGCCCACCCATCCCCATTCAAAAAATGGGGCTTGTCGGCTTGTCTCAGTTAGCTAGGCTATTAAACCTTTGACAATACCGAGCAGAGAATTTTAACAGAGCGTGGATGTGTGATAAAGCCAAGACACAGACTTAGTTAAATAAGTATTATTTACATATAAACAAAATATAAACAATCCAGAATAAGCACGAAGCAAATACAGAATAATACGCACTGAGCAATTACAAGATTAGCACAAAGCAAAACACAATATAGATAACAAGCACGAAGCTTATACAAGCACGGAGCTTAGAAAACAACTCCCTCTTCTCTCAGGCAAAAGTAAAGTAAAGGAAATGACCGAGCAAAATAATGAGCTTTTATAGCTTCAATGAGGAAGTGACGAAACAGTCTTGAATATTAACTCTTCAAGTACAAGTTAACCCTTTAAGTGCACATTAACTCTTTAAGTACAAGTTTGGTACAGTTTACTATATGCAGTTTACAATGGCAATCCCTAACAATCATGTACCCTGTACTAACAATCTCCCCCTTAGGGGTTGACATTTAAACATAGTCCCACTTAAGGTTTCAGGTTATATTAATGCTGTCCTCACCTCAGGCAAAAGAAGAGCATCACGTTTCAGACAGTGGGTGAATCCAACCAGCCCTGCAGCCCAAAACCACTTTTCTCTCTGATTCCAAAAATGGGGCGCGCAGCCAGTGCTGCCTGCCACCCAAAACTCAATGCTCTGTTTTGACCTCTGCACACTCCATTTTTGGAATGGGGAGAAAAGTGTTTTCAGGCAGAAGTGCCACGATCCCCTCCAGATTCCAGAAACGGAGCGTGTGGAGACCAAAACAGAGCATTGCATTTTGGGCAGCAGGCAGCTCTGACTTCCTGTTCCATTTTTGGAATCAAGGAGGAAAGCATTTTTGGATGGCAGCGCCGACCAGAATTGTCTGCCACCTAAAATGCTATGAAAACGCTTTCCTCCCCAGCCACAGGTGGGTCACCTTGCCTTATGCCTCCTGTGCAGTGCCCTCTTCTCCAACCAAGTCCCTACCTTCACCTGACCGTGAGTGGAAGTGATCCCTGTTGCCTGGAACCATCCCAAAATGCTATGTATGTGCGGAGGCCGAAAACCTCCGAAGGGTGGGGGCTGGCGGGTGGGTGGGGCTACATTCGGAATATAAGACGTACCCAGGTTTTGACCCTCTTTTTGAGAGTAAAAAGGTGCATCTTATACACCGAAAAATACGGTACATGTGCACTCCTTTGTCATGCACTCTCTGCAACAAAACAGGTGGGAATATTGATGTAGAAAGGTAATAATAATAGAATAGCTATTATAAAACAAAATAAAACAAAAACCAATCAAAATCTCTTAATATAAATCAAAATAAAGACATACACAATAGAAATTCGGACCAAAATCAATACAATCCCTGTCTGAGTTCAATCCACTTGATAACTATTAATAACTTACTAATATCATAACTCACAAATACTTCTCACTAACAAAAATAACAAACATAATCAAACTAAGTCATCACAATCCATATGCCTGCTAGCTTGCAGGTACTACCCCCCTCTCTTTTTCTCTCTTTTCTTTCTTTCTCCTTCTTTCCTTTCCTTCTTCTTTTCTTTTCTATCCCACCTCCAACTACTTTTCCTTTCCACGTCACCCTTGGACTATTAAATACTACAGTTATAAGATTATCCAAATAAGAATATTGAATACAAAATAATTACTTATAGACAAATATTTGGAATGTATATACAACAATATATATATAAGCTGATGTAAAAAAATACTGTTTACCCCCTCCCCCTCCTACTTTTCTTTTTTGTATTCCCATCCCCCCTTTCCCTGTTTTTATATAAAGTATATTTTTTAAATAATAGACTAGCTCTGTTCATCTTTCTCAAAAAGATTAAGGAAAAATTCCATGAATTGTACCCTTTTTTAAAAAAACCAACAACGTTTAATTGAATAAAGTTTATAATTTTATAATAGTTTAAATTGTTATCATAATTTACAAAACCAACTATAATCAAATAAATTGGAATGATGAGAAGAAAGACCCATGGGCGTGTGCTATTAAGAGAATATCACTGAGATACTAAAGTAGCAGTCATCATTTTTAGTATGTATGTATGTACTTATAAATACATATAGCAGTGGGTTGCTCCTGTTCTAGAAACCGGTAGCACCAGTGATGGGAGGCTCCGCCCACCCACCTGCGATGCTTTTGCACACACGCAGACCAATTGTAAAGGCTTTTAGTATCAGGGTGGGCTACTGCCCAGACGAGGGGGAACGCAGTAGGGTAGCGAAAATGGAACTCTAGTGGTGGCGAACGCATGGCGAAACAAGAGTCTACTGGGGCCACTAGAAGTTGGGAAGCAGGCTGTTTCCGGCCTCCAGAGGGCCTCTGGGGGGGAGGAGGAAGCTCATTTCGCCCTCCCCAGGTATTGAATTATGGGCGTGGACACTTGTGCATGCGCGATAACGTGCATTCACGCTCTTTTGGCACCTGAGGGAAAAAAAGGTTCACCATCACTGTCCAAGGCAATGCAATTTCCCTTCCTGCTTTGTAAACCTTAAACATAATTGAAATCTTCAGTCAACAACTGTTCAAATACTCAAAACTTTTCTGCCCCTTGGCGTAGAGAAGGGACATTAATATTTCCAGTATTTTTAACTACTAAATGGTCCTCAAACAGCTGCTTCCAGTGATCATTTGATAAATCTCAAATGTATAAGAATATACATCATAAGACATGGACGGTTAAATGTATGAACAGTTAGAAAGATTTATATTCCTTCAGCCTGCACTTGCTCTTATCCCTCTGTATATGCTTAATATCTGGATATCTTTGTTAGGTTCTCTTTCCATTGTCCTGTTGCTATAAAGGCTGATTATTTACAGTAGACTGTTTGCAAAGAAAGCATGATTCAGCAGAATAGGAACCATTCTTTGATTGTACTAGTTTCATTATTAATATAATCAATTATTAATGAAATTAATGCCTCCAGTAGATTTTATTATATTTTCCAGATACTTGATTATTAAACTCAATATTAATAATGAATTCCCATGCATTTAGAGAATCAAGTTCTACTTGTTTCCCTATGACTCTGGAGAATCTGCATAGGCTGAATGTACAGTTGGAGGTGTTAATAATGAGGAATTAATGCTGCTAATCTTGTTGGCATATGGGTGATTTATAATGCCATAAAAGTTTGAAAAATGCCAGGCAGTAGCTGTCTACCTCATTTTTGTTAGATCCCAGCATGTATTTTTAACTCTATAGTGTACAGAGCAATCCGCCTGAAAAAAAAATCCAAAAAAGGCAACAAATGATATTAATTTTTTTAAATTATAAACATAAGGATCTCCTATTTTTTATTTGGTTACTTGAAGTTACCCTATGTGTGAGTGTCTGCAGAGTGCAGACAAGTGTATTTTTATCTAGATGCAGACATATCATATAGATGTAGAGAAAATGACCAAATTACAAACACTGGTTTTAAAAATTATTTGCCATGTTGATATTTATTCTCCTCAGAATTATCTATTCTAACTATAGAATATAAGCCAAATGTAAATGTTCTCTAATGACAGTTCAGCACTATCAGGTTTATATCTTGTATTGTACCATCTTTGCTCAAACAAGGGGTCTATAGATTCAAAGGGGCACTTTGTTTATATAACATCTCTTTGTGGCATCTTCCAATAAGCAAAGTGGGACTTCCGTTGAGTGACATGTGGTAAAGCTAGGTTCTCTGCTCCATCCAAAAGCCATTATTTCCAATGAGGGTGTTGTACATACTCCTGATCAGTTGGAGGACTTGGATTCAGATAGTGTTTATGAAGTATGGGGGCCCAGGGGTTACAGGCAGTAGAACAGGTGGGAGGCCAGCCACAGGATGAGGCTATGAGTTCAGGATCTAGTGAGGGAGAATCAGACGCTCGCTGGGTTAATCCTAAATTCAGAAGGCTCCAGAAACGTAGAGAGCAGAGGTCTGAAAGAAGATATTAAGGAGAGGAATGGGTTAAATATTGTAGTGATGTATTTGGCATGTCAGGAGGCAAGTGGAGAAGAAGGGTGGAGTTTCAACATTGCCGAAAAGAATAATGGATATGTTTTCGCCACGCTAAAGTAAGCCAAAGTATTTTGTATTGTATTTTGTCAGTGCTGCTGTTTTTTCAAAGTTATGTGGTTAGGAAAATAAATCTTGTCTAAGTGAAGCAGGAAAAGGAATGTGAGAAATGCGGCTAAGAGAGAGATAATGGACCGAGTGCTGTATGGAATGTGTTGAAGTACAGGAGAGTAGAGTAATAAACGGAGTTGCTTTATTCATGAAATGATGCATTTAATAAGAGTTATTTGTAATTACTAAACTTCTACCTGAAGCCAGAACAGAGGGTGTATTAACTTTGTTCCTAATTGAAGTGCAAAAATAAAAGATCCTTCATGATGCAGGTTTGGCATATTGTTTACAATCTGCATATAAATATACAAGCCTACTTTTTGGAGAAGAGGCAACAGGACAATTGCTGCAATTCTCATGTCCAGCAAAGTCGATTTAAATCATCAGATGATTCTTTCCCTCCACCAAGGGCAGCAATTCAAAGTGTTGGTTATGACCTATAAAGCCCTTCATGGCACCGGACCAGATTATCTCAGGGACCGCCTTCTGCTGCACGAATCTCAGCGACCAGTTAGGTCCCACAGAGTGGGTCTTCTCCGGGTCCCATCAACTAAACAATGTCGCTTGGTGGGACCCAGGGGAAGAGCCTTCTCTGTGGCGACCCCGGCCCTCTGGAACCAACCCCCCCCCGAGATTAGAGTTGCCCCCACCCTCCTTGCCTTTCGTAAGCTGCTTAAAACCCACCTCTGCCGCCAGGCATGGGGGAATTGAGATACTCCTTCCCCCTAGGCCTTTACGATTTTATGCATGGTACGTCTGTATGTATGTTTTGTTTTTATAATAATGGGTTTTTAACTGTTCTTAGTATTGGATTATTATTATATGCTGTTTTATTATTGCTGTTAGCCGCCCCGAGTCTCCAGAGAGGGACGGCATACAAATCAAATCAAATCAAATCAAATCAAATCAAATCAAATCAAATCAAATCAAATCAAATCAAATCAAATCAAATCAAATCAAATCAAATCAAATCAAATCAAATCAAATCAAATCAAATCAAATCAAATCAAATCAAATCAAATCAAATCAAACCAAACCAAACCAAACCAATAAATAAATAAATAAATAAATAATCAGTTATAAAATAACGGGAAGACATTTATTCAGAATTTCAGATTTCATTGCCATTACTGAGCTTTTGATTTCAGCGGACAGAACCCAATGGAGAAAGCAATTATATTAGCATAGGATGCTATGAGAAGAAAGGAAGAATAGGCAAATGCGCACAGTGACATCATACCTTTCACTAACTTCATTGTGCACACCACCAGTGTGTTACCAAGACTGTGGGTAAGCTATTCCAGTCATGTCACAATGCAAATGAGACATTGCCTATTTGGTTCACTTCAATTTCCTGTCAACCTTCTCTGAAGATTTAACAAGACATTTTGTAACCGCCTTATCTACCTGACTGGATGAAGGTCTATATTTTCCTAAGGCAAAAATAAATAGTTTAATCTATATTTTCCCTTCCCTTTCAGAGTCACCTCCAGTTTACTCAAAAACTGACATTATTATTTCTCCCAGTCACAACTTCTCTATGGAAAAAGTTCACTCAATTTAATCTGCTTGCAATTTGGTACAAATATTCTCTGCTATGTAGAATTCATTTTTGCAGGAAATTCCATTACTTTCTACTGTTAGAACATAAAGGTCTATGGACATTTAAAAAGAAGATTTCAAGGTAGGTAGATCAAAAGAACATGCAAAAAACCCAACCACAACCCTAAACTATTTGGCTAATTTTCCACTTAGAATGTTCTAACTTTCACTCTAGTTAAATTTGAGAGGAAAAGCAGGAGAACTCTATTCTTTATACTTTTTCCATGCTAGGAATAAGCAGGGCTGAAATGTTCCTGGTTGGCTCGTGCCTGTCAGTCATCAGAGACCTGGTCATGAAGGCGGCACAAGGTTCCACCTACCCGCTCGGGCACCACCATTTAAACTTGACAAGCTTGGACATTGAATAAAATCCAGCAAGACATATTTCAATAGAGATAAATGTAAGAACCTACGGAGAGGGGCGGCATACAAATCTAATAAATTGAATTGAATTGAATTGGGGGGTAAAAATAATTATTAGATTTATATTCACTTTTTATTTTTCTGGAACTCTAGGCAATATATGCAATGCTCTTGCCTTCTCTTTTTCTCACACTAGCCCTTTGAGGCGAGTTAGTCTGAGAGAGAAGTTCTGCTGGAATTTCATGCTTAAAGGATGTTGTGGTTGGCTCTGGCCCAGCTCCTGCCCCAAGGAATGTGGAGGTGGATGTGAGGGAAACATCCACATGCCTCAGGCCTGTTTGCTTCCGATAGAATCTCCCGATGAAGGCTCCTCTGATGAAGGAACCGTGAGTAGCAGGGAAGGGGGGAGTTTGCCAGGCAGCCCAGGAGGAGATCAATCATCCTTATCATCCCTGGATTCTGAACAAGAACTTATGACAGATCCACGCATGCGGAGAGTGATGCATAGGAGAGAACAACTGAAGGATTATTACAGGAGATAAATGAGGCCACCTGTAGTTGGGAGGAGCTGCTGTAATTAGTGCTACAGATAAAAGAGCAGCGTGATGGTTTAGCCTCATGGCAGTTTATCTGATTCATAGTTTCGTCAAGATCGTGGTTTTTGCCGTTTCCCTGTTCAGGATTGTGTGTGGACTTTCTGAACTTTAGAATTGGACTCAATTTCCCAGTTATTGGGTGAGAAATTGAATTGCATTTAACCTGTGCCTTGTGTGTATCAGAAAACCCTTTTGACATTTAAAAAGGGAGCTGTTTCTGTTTTTCTGTTGATAAAGACTTTTGGTTTTCCTTCTATTGTGTGGTGTGTATCTTTCTGGACTAATTGCCCTGTAATTACAGGCGGTTGAGACATGCCGGCAGGACAAAGGAAGACTTCCGTTTGAATCACAAATTTAATCTTGTCAGGCATGGGGGCCGTGAGTGATGAGACTATCTCCGGCCGAAATGAGATATGATATGATTTGATAAATGTATGCGAGTGTTCATGGGGTCTTTTTAAATGTTTTTAGTAATTTTTCATATTTTAGAGATATTAGATTTCTTATAAATTGTTATATTAATGTTGTAGATTGCCCCGAGTTGCCTCGAGAAGGGCGGCATGGAAATCTAATAAATAAATAAATCTTACCTCCAGAGGTGAAGCTTTCTGGAAGAGTGTTAAGATCTGACTCTCATTGTTCTGAGTAATGAACTCAGGAAATCAGGACTGTGATACTTTGCTCAGGTTCAAGAGATCCTTTACTGAGTACACCGTATCAGCACTCAGAAAGATGAAGCTGGCTCTAAATTATTCCCGCACTTAGGGATAGTTAAAAGAATGAGACCTCCCCACCCCCCTTTGTTTCTCAGGTCACATGGGCTAGTGAGTCCAGATGTAGGTTCCCGCTCAACTTCAATAGGTGTCCATTGACATGACCTTGCTTCTCATACTGGCTGGTAGATGTTATGGCTGGCCGGCTGAGACACCATATTATTATTATTATTATTATTATTATTGTTGTTGTTGTTGTTGTTGTTGCTGCTGTTGTTGTTGTTGTTGTATGCCGCCCCTCTCTGGAGACCCGGTGTGGCTCACAAAATACAGTACAAAACAATATGTATACAAATCTAATAGTTAAAACTGTAAACTAAAATCCCATAATCTTAAAAAGCTGTCAATTTATTCAATCATGTCCACACGAAAAATTTAATGGTCAGAGAAGGAGGGGCATGATCTAGCTGCCCCATGCCTGGTGACATAGATGGGTCTTAAAGCTCTTGTGAAAGGTGAAGAGGGTGGGGGCATTGCGAATCTCCGGAGGGAGCTGATTCCAGAAGGCCGGGGCCACCACAGAGAAGGCTCTTCCTCTAGGCCACACCAGACAGCATTGTCTGGTTGACGGGAGTCCTGACTTCCCTCCCATGATCTCCCCCCTTGCCCTTGAATGGCAACCAAGAAAAGAAGCAGAAATAAGTTTGGCTTCAGCTGACATTGTTTTGCAGGTTGATGGTTGTTCTGCCAATTAGCATGGGGAAGGGTGTCTAAGAGGTGTTACTTACCCCCGAGAATGGCTGATGATTTGAGAGCATTCCGTCTCCCTTATTAACTTTTTAGTCTTGTGATTTTTTAAAATGTTGATGTTTAATTTTAACTTGTAAATTTTAATCTTATTTTTACTTTCTTTAGCTGGATTTCAGTCATGCTTTTATACTATTTTATTATCTGGTTTGTATATCACCCTACACCTCTGCAGATAAGGGAGAGGGGCAATGTAGAAAGTTGATAAATAAATAAAGAAGACACTGCAAATAATATACACATTCAAATTATGTCAGGGAAATGGTTTAATAGCTGACCAGCTGTTGTAATGCTGTAATACTGAAATGAGAATGCAATGAGAATGAGTCAGCAGGGTAATTTAACTGTTATCACTTTAAGAGGCTATATATATATAAGAGAGGCTCCATGAGGTCATCCCTCTCTCCATGTTTGCTTCCGTGCTGTAGCCGTTAATTGATTGCCGTGTTTGCCAGGTTCGTATATGTATATATTCCTTGTAGATAAACCACTACTTGAAGGACAAACCTTTACTGTATTTTGCTCCTGGGTTGTCTCAAAATAGTCACACTCTGCGCACTGTGACAAATTAGATATAAATATGAAACATACAGTATTAAACAGTATTCTGAACCGCTGACAAAATCTTTAAGGAAATATTGTGAAAATGCTGGTCCTATCTTAACAATCCCAATAGTTTGGATGCAAGCTAATTGTAAAAATATCTTATTGATAAAGAGCTATTAGTCTCTCAAAGTCATAACCTGAGGCCCTAAGATGTGATTGTACCCTGTCTAGAGAATGCCTTTCCATTCAGATATATTCACTGCTTTATAATTTGGGGGCAATAAGATGTTGAGATGCTAGAAAGAGTGCAGATAAGAGCATCAGAGATGATTTAGGGGGCTGGAGGCTAAAACATATGAAGAACAGTTGTAGAAACATAGAAACATAGAAGACTGACGGCAGAAAAAGACCTCATGACCCATCTAGTCTGCCCTTATACTATTTTCTGTATTTTATCTTAGGATGGATATATGTTTATCCCAGGCATGTTTAAATTCAGTTACTGTGGATTTACCAACCACGTCTGCTGGAAGTTTGTTCCAAGGATCTACTACTCTTTCAGTAAAATAATAACTTCAGATTGTGTCCCCTTGTTCTTGTGTTCACTTTCCTATTAAAAACACTTCCCTCCTGGAGGGAAGGAAATTGATATGTCTAGTTTAATACAAAGAAGGACTAGGGGTGACATGATAGCACTGTTCCAATATCTCAGGGGCTGTCACAAAAAAGAGGGAATCAAGCTATTCTCCAAAGCACCAGAGGGAAGAACAAGAAGCAATGGGTGGAAACTAAGGAAGGAGAGAAACAACTTATTTATTTATTTGTTTATTTGTTTATTTATTTGTCTGTCTGTCTGTCTGTCTGTCTATCTATCTATCTATCTATCTATCTGTCTGTCTGTCTGTCTGTCTGTCCGTCCGTCCGTCCGTCCGTCCGTCCGTCCGTCCATCCATCCATCCATCCATCCATCCATCCATCCATCCATCCATCCATCCATCTATCTATCTATCTATCTATCTATCTATCTATCTATCTATCATCTATTTATTAGATTTGTATGCCGCCCCTCTCCGCAGACTCGGGGCGGCTCACAATAACAATAAAACAGTATACAATAAACAAATCTAATATTTAAAAAATATCTAAAACCCCCATTATTTTAAAAAACATACAACACAAGCATATCATACATAACACTATATAAGCCTGGGGGAGATGTCTCAATTCCCCCATGCCTGAGGGCAGAACTAAGAACTAAGGAGAAATTTCCTGACAGTTAAAACAATTAATCAGTGGAATAAGTTGCTTCCAGAAGTTGTGAATGCTCCAACACTGGAAGTTTTTAAGAAGATGTTGGAGTTGGACTAGAAGACCTCCAAGGTCCCTTCCAATTCTATTATTCTATTCTATACAGCGTGAGTAACCTGCTTTTCCTACCCATTCTTTTACAAGTTGCATTTTCTAGATGATAATACCTATGGAAAGGAGTTTTGAGACATCAACAAAACCTTTCAGAACTGATGCTACTTCTTTGAATTCTC
This sequence comes from Erythrolamprus reginae, assembly GCF_031021105.1. Lineage (NCBI taxonomy): Eukaryota > Metazoa > Chordata > Lepidosauria > Squamata > Dipsadidae > Erythrolamprus > Erythrolamprus reginae. The sequence goes on from NC_091951.1 coordinate 320,086,441, forward strand.
TCAATATTCTATAGAAGTCCAGGCTGGTCACAAGAACTTGGAAAATATATTAACATCTGACAAGCCCATACAGAATCAAATAAGATGCCCATTTTTTTTCCATTTCAACTTTTGTTTCTCTTATTTTGCTAGCATGTTTTATCATTGCAGCAAAATTTCTTTCCCTGTGAACACTCTTACCTTGCTACATGTGGAAATCTTTGGTAGGCTGGCTAGGATACCAGCTTTGTGCACCTTCTTTTGTAACATATCAAATGCAATATGAGAAAATATTATTTTACTGAAAGAGTAGTAAATTCTTGGAACAAACTTCCAGCAGACGTGGTTGGTAAATCCACAATAACTGAATTTAAACATGCCTGGGATAAACATATATCCATCCTAAGATAAAATACAGGAAATAGTATAAGGGGAGACTAGATGGACCATGAGGTCTTTTTCTGCCGTCAGTCTTCTATGTTTCTATGTTTCTAAATCCATATTAAGCAAAATCATGACTGAAGTAGAGATGTGAAGAAATGACCTTTAGATAAACCTTTGACCATCTGTACCCCACTTTTCCTGGGGATATGAAAAAGTATGCCACAATAAAAAAAATTAAATTCCCTTTTCCTTGAAAAATAAAATATTCTTCAAGGAATACTGGAAGGTAGATCTTACATTGTAATATCACCTTTGTTCATCAAACATTTCTTAGATTATATATTCAAGCCAGCCATTTTTTTCAGCTATATGAATTACAAAAATTTTCTTTAATTATTGCTTTGTGAGATCCTGAAACCAAGAAGACTGCCTAATGACTTGTCTCTTTAATTAGAAAAAAAAGGTAAAGATGCTGAATAACTAGCACATTTCACAAGCAAATTAGAAAACCAATGAAGCATTAGGGGGATGCGGAGATTAAAGGAGGCATCATGTTGTTTGCCTTGATGGCCGTGTCTTGTGGCCTTGCTTTCCTTTTACGGAATGTGGGAAAAACTTCTGCAGGGTAAGGAATATTGACTTCTTCATTCTTCTCTGATGTCTGTATTTGTTACTAGTCCCTGTTGAAGAAAGAGCCAGAAAAGCAAAAGAGAATTAACCAGCATTTCTGCCTTATGCAAGAGGGAAAGGAAGAATCAGGGGTGGGTTCTCCCGGTTTGGACCAGTTCGCCCAAACCGGTAGCCATCCTCTGGTGACATCACAATGATGGTGACATCACAATGATGTCACCGACCCAGTTCAGTTGGTGCCAATCTGTGGGCACCACCATCTTTAAAAAAAATTTTTCCCTTCTGATCATGTACAGAAACCGAGTTTCCAGCACTGTGCATGCAATCACCATTTTGTTTTATTTTATTTATTTATTGTTAGAGTTGAAAGGGACCCTGAATGCCCAAGCAGGAACCCTATAGTACAGCAATCAAGTGGCAGTTCAATCTTCTCTTAAAAATGTCCAGAGTGTTGGAGTTCACAACGTCCGCTGGTAGGTTGTTCCATTGGTTGATCGCTCTGACCATCAGGAAGTTCCTCCTTATCTCCATGTTGAATCTCTCCTTGGTCAGCTTCCAGCCGTTGTTCCTCGTCTGGCTCTCTGGTGCCCTGAAGAATAAAGCGATCCCCTCCTCTCTGTGACATCCCCTCGTATACTTGTAGACTGCTATCATGTCCGCTCTGGCCCTCCTTTTCTCTAGGCTATCCATGCCTAGTTCCCTCAGTCTCTCTTCGTAAATCTTGGTTTCCAATCCCTTAATCATCTTGGTTGCTCTTTTTTGCACCTTCTCCAGAGTTTCAATGTCTCTTTTGAAGAATGGTGACCAGAACTGAATACAGTACTCCAGGAAATCACCAGGAAAAGTTTTCAGCTTTTTTATAAAGATTTTTTTTGTCACTGGGCATGCTCGGACATGGGGCATGCCCACTTGGTGCAGGAGGAAGTGAACTGGCAGCGAGGTAAGTTAGAACCCACCCCGGGCAGAATAATAGGTGAGATCCAGCCATTCCATTTCATAGCACAAATCAGAAGTTCTTCATATTATGCTGAGATTAAAAGCTGTCAAATATCGTTCAGGAGAGTTGCTTTCACAGAGATATTTAGCTCTTTATTTCTGACAAAAAAAAAATCACCAGGAAAAGTGCACATATGCAGGAAACAACAGCTTAAAAATCAGAATTAGCCTGCAATTGTCCTTTTAGTCTTTTTAATAGCTTTCAGTTGGGAACATTGTAAACGATAGGTGGGGCTTGAGAAAAACGGGATAGTTGTCAGAAAAAGAAATCCAAATTTGATTTATTTGCACTTAATTTAAATTAAGGAAATATAACTTACTTATATAATTTATTTATATTTCATATTTCTACACTCCCTCATTTCCATCAATGTTAACTGTTGTGTGTTTCTTTAAAAAAGAGAGAGAGCAAATTTAGCCTGTAAAAATGACTTTTCATTGTCAATCTGTTTCAACAAATTGTGTTCAGTGAAATCTGATGATGTTTGAAGCAGCTGTGATGTGATGGGAACAGATCTGCTATGAGCTTCCCACAAGGCAGTGATAAATTATAATAACGGCTGGAGTGGAAGAAATACAAGCAAAATGGATGTTAAAAAAATATATTTCTGGTCATATTATCTCTTGACTTATGACTGCAATGACTTAGGATCGAAATTTTGGATTCAGCTGTGGTCATACTTAGAGCACTACCCGTAAAACACTTTCTATTATTTCCAAAATTAACTAAAGCAGTTGACTAAATGATGATCTCTTCTGCTACTTTTATGGACCAGAAAATCTTTAAGAGCCAGCATCTGTCATCTTCTTCAGATCTTTATGATCTATTTTATAGATACTTGGTGGGACAACAGGTTTTTAAATTAGCCCATAATCTACAATTAGTTTGTAATATTTATTTTATTCTTTTTGCTTTTTTAATTAGGGGTTATTATTAATGCCAATATTTCATAGTACTGTACTTAATTCTACTTTTGCAATGTTTAATTGTTAAGAGGAGGTTATGTGATCCCGAGGTGAGATGGACAGAACTCAAATTTAATACATACGTAAATAAAAATAAAAATGAGGGTAACAGAGTAAATGGAAAGCAGATCTGCATACTTATTAGGCATTTGTGTTAATTTTTGGTAAATCCTTGCTGATTAATAAGGAGAGCTGAAGATTCAGAAATGAGTTTATGTAGTTTATAAAAAATGGAATGATGTATGGAATAAGAAGTATTTGATTCTTTTTATATTTTCTCTTTCTTTCTTTCTTTCTTTCCCTTCCTTCCTTCCTTCCCTCCCACCTTCCTTCCTTCTGTATTCTGCATTTTATAATTATTTTTAATTTTTATTTTTATTATTTTCTTCTTTTTAATGATTTGTATTAGGGGTTTTTTTAATGCCCCAAAAAAAGCACCTTATTTTAGTTTTGATTATTTTTGCAGGTACAATTACTTAATATTTTCAGCAGATGGAAACATTTAGCTAACCATGTATGTCTAGGAAGATAAGAAGGATTGGATCTTTGGATTAGGGTTTATCAATGAAAATCAGAACAATAAATTAGATGGAGAAATTAAAAAATATCCCTGAAGGCAGCGCTGGCAAACTGCTTTTGTATAGTTGCCGTGAAATTATATAGGTGTCTCCATCTTATCAAAAATTTGAACTTGATTCACTAGATTTTACTTTCTGCAGTAAATCTCAGTAGATTTTACTTTCTCCATTATAAAATGGATGGCCCAACTTTCTGGAAGTCCAAACCTAGTATATTTCGGACTTTTGTGCAAAGAGAGTTGACCTTTTTCCAGTTACTTCAGTGGATGAAACTGAGTTTTTAATTGGAAATTTCTCATCACACTCAAATATATTTAAAAAAATTAATAACTACATTTTTAAAAAACACTTTTTTTCTCTTATCTTTAGATTAGGGTAACATTTTAAAATTGAATTCCTCCCTAACTCTGACCACAAATTTATTTTCTTTCCAGAGGAATAGATGTTTATGTGTGCTGGAGAAGCAATATACAGTGTAGAAAATGAAGCTGAATAATGCAATAGTTGATTAGAGTATTCACTTTTTATATCATTGTAGTTCTACCAGTCAATTTCACAATGTTATGAGAAAAGTTCAGAATGTTGCAGATTCGCAAAATAAATCTCCATTGGGGGGGAAAAGTTTGAGGAAAATGTTAGCAAATTTAAAAATGAATTTCTGCTCTGCTCTGAGTTTAGATTAGGAGATCTTCAAGACTGCTTCCAACTCTTAGACTCTCCAATTCTATTACTAAAACTATGTTTTATTTGGAATTTCTACGGTGCAAATATTATATCTGTCTGTCTCTGTCTGTCTCCATCTCTGTCTCTATTTGTCTGTCTGTCTCTGTCTCTCTGTCTCATCTGTCTCGTCCGTCCGTCCGTCCATCCATCCATCCATCCATCCATCCATCCATCCATCCATCTATCTATCTATCTATCTATCAAGATATTTGTTTTTTTCTCTTCCCACTAAAACCTCATAAATAGCTTGAAAACAGGAAAGAGTACTGGCACTTTTAGTGGTTTCAGCCATCCACACATTGAAAGCAGTGAACAGAGAGTTGCATTTGAGAAGAAACTCATTTCAAGCCTGCTCTCCTGCTGATAGATTGTAATTGGTGACTGACTGAATATGAGACAGATTGCATTCTTTTCTACCCAGCTGACCTGACTGCTCTGGTTATTTCCTGTCTGTGTTTGAAAAGGCTAGCTCAGTCAGTGGAGAAATGCATTTAACTTGCAGAGAGAAAGCACTTCAATGATAGCTGGAAAGACTTGTGAACTAAAGAAGAAAATGAAAATGGAGTCCATGGTGGCAATATTTATTTGTTTGTTTGTTTGTTTTGTCCAATGCACAATAATATACAAGGTTATAGAGGTTATACTTGAGTAGAATGTATTAAAGAAAGAATAGAAGAGAAAATATAGGAATAAACTATAACTATGAGAGAATAGCAGAAAAGATATAGGGATAGAAGAGAAGATATAGGAGATATAGGAGACACTATAGGGCAGAGGACAGTAGGCACTCTAGTGCAATTATGCACGCCCGTTACTGACCTCTTAGGAACCTGGTGAGGTCAACCATAGATAGTCTAAGGATAAAGTGTTTGGGGTTAGGGGATGATACTATGGAGTCCGGTAGTGAGTTCCATGCTTCGACAACTCAATTACTAAAGGCGTATTTTTTACAGTCAAGTTTGGAGCGGTTAATGTTAAGCTTGAATCTGTTGTGTGCTCTTGTGTTATTGTGGTTGAAGCTGAAGTAGTCTTTGACAGGCAGGACGTTGCAGCATATGATCTTGTGGGCAATACTTAGATCATGTTTAAGGCGTCGTAGTTCTAAGGTTTCAAGATCCATGATTGTAAGTCTTGATTTGTAGGGTATTCTGTTTCGAGTGGAGGAGTGAAGGGCTCTTCTGGTGAAGTATTTTTGGACATTTTCGATGGTGTTAATGTCCGAGATGCGGTATGGGTTCCAAACAGATGAGCTGTATTCAAGAATGGGTCTAGCAAAAGTTTTGTAGGCTCTGGTAAGTAGTGTGAGATTGCCGGAGCAAAAGCTCCATAGGATTAGGTTGAGAACACTTAAAGGCTTTTTGGCATTGTTGTTGCAGTGGGCTTTGGCACTTAGGTCATTTGATATTAGTATTCTGAGGTTGTATTTAGGAAATTAACCCAATCAAACAGAGGAAGGAGATAAACTCTGCACCAAGTGGAAGTTACAATAGGCTCCTAACAAACCTCGCAGACAACTTTGTTACCCAAAAAGTAGAGAAGGGAACAAAGGGATCAGCCATATTGGACTTAATTTTCACTAACAGAGATGAAATGATAGAAGGTATTGAAGGTACAGGAACCTTGGGAGCAAGTGATCATGCAATATTGGAATTCAACATGCAAACACAAGCAGTAGAACAAACTCAAAATAGAGTCCTTTAAAATAGCTAATTTTAATAAACTTAGAGAGAGCTTGGGAAATATTCCATTGATGAAAATCCTCAAGGGGAAAACAACTCAAGAAGGTTTGGAAATTTTGAAAAGTGAGATTATAAAAGCCCAGTCTAGCACAATACCAATGAAGAAAAAAATAATAGGTCTCAAAAGAAATGAACATGGCTGCATAAAGAACTCTCTGACAAATTGAAAGACAAAAAGCACAAGTATAAAAAGTGGAAAGAAGGGGACATAACTAAGGCAGAATACCAGCAGCAAGTAGCCTGAGCCTGTAAAGGTGAAGTGAGGAAAGCTAAGGCTCACAATAAACAAAGGCTTGCGACAAAAGTAAAAAGTAACGAAAAAAACCTTTTATAACATGCAAGAAAAAGGTCAAGGAAACAATTGGTCCATTGCAGGGAGAAAGTGGCAAGAAGGTGACAAGCAACAGGGAGAAAGCAGAGCTACTTAACTCATTTTTTGCATTTGTCTTTATACAAATGGAAAAAAACAGTCCAACTTACTCAAAAACAGCATCACAAAATATATTAGGAACACAAGTTAAAACACAAGTTCTGAAGGAACTGGCAGATGTGATCTCACAACCAATGAACTATATCTTTCCAAGATCCTGGAGCACCACAGAACTGCCAGAGGACTGGAAAAGTGCTAATGTAATTACCATCTTCAATAAAGGGGGAAAAAACAGATCCAGGAAACTACAGACCTATCAGCCTGACCTCAATACCAGGGAAGATTTTGGAAAAGATCAAGCAATGAATCAACGAACACCTAGAAGAAACAAAGTAATAACCAAAAGCCAGCATGGGTTTGTCAAAAACAGATCATGTCAGACTAATCTTATAGCATTCTTTGACAAAGTGACAAAATTAGTGGACCAATGGAATGCTGTCGTTTACTTCTACTTCAGTAAGGCATTTGACAAAGTAGACCATAATGTACTACAGTGATCCCTCGATCATCGCGAGGGTTCCGTTCCAGGACCCCACGCGATGATCGATTTTTAGCGAAGTAGCGGTGCGGAAGTAAAAACACCATCTGCGCATGCGCAGATGGTGTTTTTACTTCCACTGCCGCCCGCCCTTCGCCCGCCCACCCCGTTGCTTGCGCCTGGGGTGCGCGCGCGCTTGGGGACACCCCAGCTCCGCTTCCCAGCTGGGAAGCGGAGGTGGGGTGTCCCCAAGCGCGCGCGCTTTCCCCAGCAATGCGCGCGCGCGTGGGGACACCCTAGCTCCGCTTTCCAGCTGGGAAGCGGAGGTGGGGTGTCCCCAAGTGCGCGCGCTTTCCCCAGCAACGCGCGCGGGGTGGGGACACCCTAGCTCCGCTTCCCAGCTGGGAAGTGGAGGTGGGGTGTCTCCAAGCGCGTGCGCTTTCCCCAGCAACGCGCGTGCGGTGGGGACACCCTAGCTCCGCTTCCCAGCTGGGAAGCGGAGGTGGGGTGTCCCCAAGCTCGCGCGCGCTGCCCGCCCGCCCACGCCGTTGCTCGCGCCGCCGCTGGGGTCTTACCGGGGCAAGAGGGGGAAGACCCAGGGAAGCCTCTGCCCGGCGGGGAAACTCCACCATCTACACATGCGTGGAAGGGCACGCATGCACAGATGGTGGAGTTTACTTCCGGGTTGAAAACTCGCGATATAGCCCTTTCGCGATGCTCGAGGACGCGAAACTCGAGGGATCACTGTATTATATAAAGTAGAAAAATGGGAGATGGACAGCAACACCATCAGATAGATTCAAAACTGCCTAACCAATCACACTTAACATGTAGTGCTCAATGGAACTTCATCTACATGGAGGGATATATGCAGTAGGAGTACTACAAAGCTCTGTTTTAGGCCCAGTATTCTTCAACATCTTCATCAATGACTTGGATGAGGGGATAGATAGGGAACACATCAAATTTGCAGATTACACCAAACTGGCAGGAATAGCCAACTCTCCAGAAGATAGGCTCAATATACAGAAGGATCTGGAGACTTGAACATTGGGGGCTATCAAGCAAAATTAAATTCAATGGTGAGAAAAGTAAGGTTCTACATTTAGGAAAGAAAAAATGCACAAGTACAGGATATGTGGTACATTGCTCAACAGGAGTAACTGTGAGAGGGATCTTGGAGTCCCTGTGGATAACCATTTAAATATGAGCCAGCAGTGTGCAGCAGCTGTGAGTAACAAAGATGATTAGGGGACTGGAGGCTAAAACATATGAAGAACAGTTGCAGGAACTGGGTAGGTCTACTTTAACAAAAAGAAAGATCAGGGGAGACATGATAGCAGTATTCCAATATCTCAGGGGTTGCAAAGAAGAGGAAGTCAACCTATTCCCCAAAGCACCTGAAGGTAGAACAAAAAGCAATGGGTGGAAACTAAACAAGGAGAGAAGTAACTTAGAACTAAGGACAAATTTCCTGACAGTTAGAACAATTAATCAGTGGAATAGCTTGCCTCCAGAAGTTGTGAATGCTCTAACACTGGAAGTTTTTAAGAAGAGTCTACGAGTCTTCGGAGAGGGGCGGCATACAAATTGAATAAATTATTATTATTATTAAGATATTGGATAACCATTTATCTGAAGTAGTGTAGGATTTCCTGCCTAAGCAGGGGGTTGGACTAGAAGACCTCTAGGGTCCCTTCCAACTCTGATATTATTATTATTATTATTATTGTTGTTGTTGTTGTTGTTGTTGTTGTTATTATTATTATTATTATTATTATTATTATTATTATTAGTTTATATGTGACTAAGAGGTTAGAAATAATTACTTGTTCCCCCTCTTTTTATTCAACTGAGAAATCATCCACCATTAATACTAGTGTTATAATTCACACCTTTATATTGATCTGAAAATTTCTTTTTAATATTTGCACTTTTCCTTTCAAAGGAAAAGGAAAGAGTAAAAAAGTAGCAAATCAAATTAAACACTAGCATTCTGTTCATGCATTCCATTTTTGGATTCAATTATTTCTTCCCTCCCTTCCTCCTTTCCTTTCTCCCTCCCTTCTTATTTATCTTCATTTTAATATTGGTGCCACATTTTCCTTTTAAAAGGAACCGCAAGATAGCTAACAAAGGAAAGCACAGTAGTGTCAAAGCAAAATAGACAATGCACATCACTTCATTTTCCCCTTTTCACACCGTTACCCCCAAGATATGCAAAGTATCATAAATAATTTTTTACCCACACATGTTACAACACTTTTTTGAGAAAGGTTATCTTGCATGTAGAGGTAGATAAATGTTTTCACATTTCATCCAGTCCCAATTCTTCAGTTAGGGCAATATATCTCCAACCTATAGTTTACTCTTCTTAGTTTATGGAAATAAGAATGAATGGATTCAAGATAAGTTCTAACATTTCATTGACATTCATTTGTCATAAATAAGGTGAATAATCTGGGAGATGTCCAATAGACATGATAGAAGGCTTTGATTGAGACATTTAACAAATGATGCTATTTCAAACCTTAAGACATTCCAAACGAAGGTGCAAATTCGTTATGTTCCTGCCACCAGATAAATAATGAGAGGGATAGAAGCTGTGATGAGATCTGACTATAGTGACAAACTACACAATCTCCAAAGATTTGCCGGAATTTAAAAATGGCTTGCAATGAATTTAAATCTGGAGCAAACTGTTACATTCACAGGCTTCTACATCTCTCTCTTATAAATTTTGGATCTTGGAGTAACATTGGTTATCCTGTGTGTTAGCTGATCATACAGCCATAAAATGTTTTGCTAATTTATTATCCTAATGCCTTCCAAGACACATAGGGTACACTGTAACTGCACAATACCTTCACTTTCAACTCTGCATCCAGCCAAAATTTTTATTAATATTCCTATTTATAGATGGAGAATGTAAAGTCAATTTGGAAAGTACCTGAACAATTTATTGCTATGGCCGAGTCTCCTGTTGCTCAATACTATAGTAGTTCAGTAACTTGACAGCACAAAGATCATATAGATGAAATATAACCATAGCATCAGGTTTTTGAATTAGTGTTGCCTGTTGAGCTATGACATACAGTAAGAAGGACATCATAGAACTACCTTGGCAGATAAAACTTGTCTAGCCTTTTCTTCTGGCACTGTATTTTTGTACAGTTACTGTGCAGGTTCTGATACTAACAGAAAAGGCACTCGGATATAAATTTGCTATTGCTTATTTAGGAACTGGACAGGACCCTTTAAAGAAATGTTTACTTCACTGAAATGCCATGTATCTGCCAATAAATTATGCCTTTCAACATTTCCAAGCTTGGATCAACTTCTGACCTGGAGCCTTATGTTCTACAGAAGACTAGAGTTGCTACAGCTCTATTTAAGGTTCAATCAGAGATGTATGAATAATTCTCCTTTTGTACTAAGAAGATTGCTATGGATAAAAAGCGGCATTTCTTTAAAAATGAAATAAAAATGAAGCAAATATTTAAGAAATATAATCAAGGAGGGATACATTTATGAATTCTTCCAGCTTTAAACTCATTTCTCACCCATGCTCTCCTCCAAAATTGAAAGTTTCACATATATTTATTTTGTTATACATATTTTAATGTGACTTTGTTTATTCTGCAACTTGTTCCAATCATATTTTTTCTAATATGATGCATATATTTTCACTTCTTGTAAGTCTCTTCTGAAAAGCTATATTGCAAAACTTTTACAAGGGAGAATAACAATCTATATTTCTGTATCTTTTTTCAGGAATGGCACACATTAAATGTGTGCATACATTTCTAGGTTCTTGAATTTAGAATCAAACAATCATGAAGAAAATTGAAAGAGAATCTGTAATGGAATGCATTTTAAATAAACTAGAAGGTAGAAATTATTCAAGAATGTTCAACCCCCCAAAAATCATCAATGAGTATGCCCAAAATAGAAAATCTCTTGGATATAAAATCACAGGTGATTCAGTATAGCATACAGATGTGGTAAATGAAGCTTAGGAAACTACAATAAACTCTTCAGATTCTTAGATAATGGTTGGCCAATGACTATATCCTGCCTACATCATAACACTTTTGTAAAGATAAAAATGGGGTGGAAGGACAATCTATTAGTAATATCCAGTGATGGGGTACCAAAAATTTTACTACCACACTGTGGGCGTGGCTTATGCATTTTGTTTCGACATATTTCAGTGCAAATTTATATATATATATATATATATATATATATATATATATATATTTCTTATGTCAGCTAAAAAAACATTTAACACACACACACACACACACACACACACACACACATATATATATAGTCACATGTTTAAGCTGAATTTGAAAATTAAGGGAGACTAGGATAGATCTATTTCGGCCTTATTTTGGCCTCATCAGCTAGCCATACCCACTGGGACTTGAACCTGCAACCTTTGCCTTGTAAGGCAGAGAATTATCCTCTAGGCTACAGTATCCAATCCCTTCAGCTCTGTACCAGGGAAGGGTTACATTTTGTGTCGAATCACCCTGGTATATTGAAGGAACATCACAGCTCCTTTTTTGCCTCTCGGCCCAACCCAGGGCCATTTCCAAGGCAGTTAATTTTTTATTGATAGCCGACAATTCTATCTGTATGTGTCACATGTTTAAGCTGAATTTGAAAATTAAGGGAGACTAGGATAGATCTATTTTGGCCTTATTTTGGCCTCATCAGCTAGCCATACCCACTGGGACTTGAACCTGCAACCTTTGCCTTGTAAGGCAGAGAATTATCCTCTAGGCTACAGTATCAAATCCTTTCAGCTCTGTACCAGGGAAGGGTTACATTTTGTGTCGAATCACCCTGGTATATTGAAGGAACATCACAGCTCCTTTTTTGCCTCTCAGCCCAACCCAGGGCCATTTCCAAGGCAGTTAATTTTTTATTGATAGCCGACAATTCTATCTGTATGTGTCACATGTTTAAGCTGAATTTGAAAATTAAGGGAGACTAGGATAGATCTATTTCGGCCTTATTTTGGCCTCATCAGCTAGCCATACCCACTGGGACTTGAACCTGCAACCTTTGCCTTGTAAGGCAGAAAATTATCCTCTAGGCTACATATATATATATGTAGATTGTTCTGAGTTCGGGTTTTGCCCTGTGTAATATTTTATATATTATTTATTTATTTTATTATTTAGATTTGTATGCCGCCCCTCTCCGAAGACTCGGGGCGGATATATATATATATTGCATGTCTATGCGACGTTTCGGTGAAATCACATTCACCATCATCAGGCTGAAGTTTCAAGCTTCGTGCTGTTGTAAAATGGAATGTTTGCAACTGTCATTTCTTCTTAGTATATAGTGTGGGGATGGAGATTTGGTTAGTTAATGGTTGTAGTTAATGGTTCTAGAACCATTAACTAATCAGCATACCTCAGCTACATCAACGACCCCAATTGTTACCCCACTGACTCACCAGGAAGTTTCTATACAGCAGGCAATTGCTGAGCCATCAAACCACACCCAGCCACCAGTATTTATAGAAGGAAGGCAGCTCAGGTCTCGCAGTGTTCGCCTGAGAACAAGGACAGAAACACCAGCCTGAAGATGACGAGTGAGACCTCGTCGAAACGTCGCCAGAAATTTCCAAATCCTACCCGGGAAGAAACCCGAATATACCAAGACCGTCATACCTGTACCCATGAAAATCTACGAAAACACACACACACACACACACACACACACACACACACACACATATATATATCACATGTTTTTTTGCTGAATTTGAAAATTAAGGGAGACTAGGATAGATCTATTTCGGCCTTATTTTGGCCTCATCAGCTAGCCATGCCCACTGGGATTTGAACCTGCAGCCTTTGCCTTGTAAGGCAGAGAATTATCCTCTAGGCTACAGTATCCAATCCCTTCAGCTCTGCACCAGGGAAGGGTTACATATTTTTGTGTTGAATCACCCTGGTGTATTGAAGGAACATCACAGCTCCTTATTTGCCTCTCGGCCCAACCAAGGGCCATTTCCAAGGCAGTTAATTTTATCGATAGCCGACAATTCTATCTGTATGTGTCACATGTTTTTTGGCTGAATTTGAAAATTAAGGGAGACTAGGATAGCCTTATTTTGGCCTCATCAGCTAGCCATACCCACTGGGACTTGAACCTGCAACCTTTGCCTTGTAAGGCGGAGAATTATCCTCTAGGCTACAGTATCCAATCCCTTCAGATATATATACCATGTTTCCCCGATAGTAAGGCAGTGTCTTACTTTCTTTTTACCCCCCAAAACCCCACTGTGTCTTACTTTGGGGGTATGTCTTATATTGTCCCGGGCACCGGGGTCGGCTCATCTTCGGGCAGCCTGGTGCCAGCTTTCTCCTTCCGCGGCGGCGGCGGCAGGCTCCGGAGGGAGCTTGGGTGGTGGCGAGAAGACGGGATTCTGGGTGCCGAGCGCCAAGGACAGGCAGCCCCAGTTCCAGCGCCTCGGCCTGCTCGCCCAGCGGGGTGGTCGATGCCGGTGGCGGCCGCGGCGCTAGTCTTGGGGAGCGATGCTGCCGAGGCGCAGCTCGCTGACGGGGCTGGCAGTGGGGCTCTTTGCCGTCTACGTGGCACACCCGGCCCTTCTGTACTTCTCCCCGCCGGGCAAGAGGCAAAGGCGGCGGCGGGAGTAGCGGAGGCGAGGCGGAGAAGAAAGAAGCGGCGGATAGCTGGCGAGGCGCCGGCTAGAGGGCTGGACGCCACCGGCATCGACCACCCCGCCACGGAGAGCAGCGTACGACACCGAGCGCTCGAGCGCGATCACCTCCCCGGCCGCTTCGCTTCTTCGGATCTCCCTTCTTTCGACAACGGAAACGGAGGCGGGCCGCGCGGAGAGTGCTGGGAAATGTAGTCTCTTAGAGAACAACGGCATATCATGGCGAACGCGTGCAGGAGTAAGCTGGCTGCAACGCGAGCGCTAGAAGTACATCAGCAAGGTAACAGGAATGCTAACCTTAACAAGGTACCGTGTTTCCCCGAAAGTAAGACATATGTCTTACTTTCGGGGTATGGCTTAAATTAGCCGACCCCCCTGAAACCCCCATATGTCTTACAATCGGGGGGGTCTTACTATCGGGGAAACACGGTATATACATACAGAGCTGAAGGGATTGGATACTGTAGCCTAGAGGATAATTCTCCGCCTTACAAGGCAAAGATTGCAGGTTCAAGTCCCAGTGGGTATGGCTAACTGATGAGGCCAAAATAAGGCCAAAATAGATCTATCCTAGTCTCCCTTAATTTTCAAATTCAGCAAAAAAACTTGTGACATATATATATGTGTGTGTGTGTGTGTGTATGTGTGTATATAAAACTATATTTACAGCAGCACGAAGCTTACAACTTCAGCCTGATGATGGTGAATGTGATTTCACCGAAACGTTGCATAGACACTCAAAATATTACACGGGGCAAAACCCGAACTCAGAACAATCTACATACATATATACATATATATATATGCCACCCTTCTCGAGGTAACTCAGGAGGTGTACAACAATTGGGTGTTTTGGGGTGGAGCTCCATTTTCGCTACCCCACTGCATTCTCCCCTGTCCAGGCAGTTGCCCACTCCTGATTATCTACTATATAAAGTGTATGTACATACATGTACACACAGCTCTTCTAAAATTATACACATTCATACCCAGAGCCCAGAAGGAGAAAAAAAGCAAAAAAAAAAAAAAAAAAAGCAACATTTTGCTACCGGTACTGTGTACCTGACTGTACCCATAGGGGCCCACCACTGGTAATATCCCAAGGGGCTGGAGGAGGAAGGAGTTAATAACAAGAGCCATAGTGGCACAGTGGTTAGAATGCAATAGAGCAGGCTAATTCTGCCGACTGCCAGTATTCGATTCTGACTGGCTCAAATTTATTTATTTATTTATATATATGCCGCCCTCAGCCTTCCATCCTTCCGAAGTCAATAAAATGAGGACCCAGATTTTGGGGGCCTTGGACTCTTTTTCAATAGATTAAGTCACATTATCTGAATTGCCACAAAAAGGACAAAGGATAGACAACATTATTTGTTGAGGAGCACAATAACATTTTAAGGTTTTGTACTGAACCCACAAACTTCAGTATGATAACAGATTAGGCAAGGAGCTCAACTTTCTTCAATTGCTATAAAAGTTCAGTTCTATATAATGATTAAAACGATTAAAGCATTTATGGGTAAAAACATACTATTTAATTATTTCCTATTTTAAAAGTAATTAAGGATCCTACTAAGGGAGTAAAGAAGGAAGGACAATAAAAAACTATTAAGTATTCAATAGTATTCAATAAATAGTGCATAAACGTACTACCCTCACTGCGTTCCCCCCGGGGGGCAGCAGCCCATTACTGCAACCAACCAACCAACCAACCAACCAACCAACCAACCAACCAACCAACCAACCAACCAACCAACCAACCAACCAGCCAGCGAATATGCCTGTTGCCAGGGGTGGGCTACTGCCCCAACGGGAAGGAACACAGTGGGGTAGTGAAAATGGAGCTCCACCCCAGAGCACCCAATTTGCACTGAAAGATTCTGAAAGAAAATGCAGGACGTCCTGCATAAGCCATGCTCACAGTGTGGTAGTAAAAATTTTGGTAGCCCTTCCCTGCCTGTTGCACTGAGGCTAAATTATGGTGGTTCATCTGCTTTTTTCTTGCCCCAAATGCTGCAGTTAAAGCAGAACCAGGCTGGAATATTCTTCCCACTGAAAGCTGTATGTTATGCTTGGATGGTGGTTTCTCTCCTCTGTGTCATGCTGTCATGTTGTCATTAATTAGGAAAAGCTCTTCTTGAACTTAATTTCCATTCTTACACTAACTGCTATACATCCTGCTCACTCAATTGAAAAATATATATGATTCTTTGCTGCTTGAGAGAACTCGGGACAACCTTGACTTCAGAAACAATAATTTCTGTCTTTACTCTTACAGGTCTTTGGCAGAGGTTTGCCTTTGGCTTGGTTGACTCTGTGAGGTTTTGCAGTTTGAAGGGTCAATTTCTGGTATTAAATCAGCTTTTTTATTAAAGTGAGCCAGAATGGTCATTGTATTACATAGCAGCTTCTTATTTTTTTATGCTCTTTAGTTACTATTGTAATAGCAAAATAACTTTTAAAGTTGGAGGAAAAAACATGCCCAAGATCTCTATTATTTCCAGGTAAGATTACAAAGACAGCACTATTTCTTATTGTTGTCTCTGCAATACTGCAGTTAGCAACTTGCAAATCAGGTTGCTCAACTTCATTTGATTATTTTCTAAATGTTTTCCTGGTTGAGCTTAAAATGGCACTTGTAGATGTTATGGTCAACTTTTGTTTTGAGAGATGGCCAACTTTTATTTTGAATTGAGGTTATTCTTATACTTTGAGGCATCACTTAAAATCTCAGTTAAGACTTATTAAAATGCAATATTTCTAGTATTATTTATTTAGATTTTAAAAATTTAAAATTTACTGAAATTAATAAATAATAATATAAGGCACAACAACTACAATAATAATAAATTTATTATTTTAATAATTAACTCAAGGTGGCAATCACACCTAATACTCCTTCCTCCTATTTTGTCCACAAAAATACTTTTATATTGTTTATTTTCCTAAAGGAAAGAGAAATACTCAGATGTATTTTTGAATCATTGTATTTCAGTCCCAATTCCATTCTTCTTTCTGCATCAATTCTGAAATTTCAAAGGCTGTGGTGAGGAATATCCCCTTAACATATACATGCATGTACGTGTACACACATATGTGTATGTAAATCTAATCTATAGGTGGTATTTCATTGTTTCATTTTTTAATAAACAAATCCAAAGTATAACCTTTCATTGATGTTTGCTGCCAGCACCTAATTTTCTTGCCCTTAGCCAGGTATAATGTATCAGAGTTGGTTGCAGAACATTAAATCCAGAAAACACACACAGGCAGACTGATGCAGCAGGATTGATTTAAATAATAAATTTCTTTATATACAAGAATATATATACAATACCAATGCAGATTTCCCCCCCAAGCAGTTACAAGCAAACACACAGGCAGGAGAGAACAGTTAGTTTCACTTTAGAGTTCAGAGTGGACTGAGCTGCTCCCAGCCTTTTTGCTTCAGTTTTGATTCTCTGCACAGACTCAGAGAAGTATTTAGCTCCCATTGGCTGACTAAGTTGCTATGCCTATTCATTGGCTGATCTTGTTACCATTGGCTCTCCCAGTTATGAATATTCTAACATAAAGAAATAAAGTAAAATGAGTACAATTTCTTTTCTGAAAGAGACAGGGACAGAAGCAGACAAAGATAAAGAGAGAAATTTCAGTCAATTTCAATTTTTGGTACTCATTGTGAAGAGGTCTTGATCTTCTGAGGCATATTAAAACCTCAAAACGCAACCAACACTGGGAATGTATGTTTAACCTTGCTGTTCAGTTCGGGTCGTATGTGACCAGAAGCCAAGTTTGAGTCCCTGTAAAAAATTTTCCCTGCATATCTGAAACTTGAAATTTCATGACTTTTCATCATTTCAGGGGTTCTCTCTATGAGAATTTTTTTTGGGGGGGTGATCTTTTTGAAAACTTTTTCAACTGGAAAACTAGTTTGAACATTTATGAACATAATGATATGAAAATTGAACTGAATAAATTGAGGCTTATATTTTTATTTTTATCAAAAAGCCCCTCCCCCCATGTTTTCTGAATTTTTTTTCAATTTATACTTTTTTTAGGCTTCAAATCTCTAAGGAATATTCCCCCAAAAGTTTTGATATACTAAATTGAACAATCCTGAACATAAGAAAAATAGAAATGAATTGAAAAAAATGATTCTTATTGGTTTATTTTTGCCACAAAAGGGCCACCCCCCCGGCCTTATAAACCTAAAAAAATCCACAAACACTGGGGGGACACATTTATGTGCAAAATAAACCAATAAGGATTAATTTTTTCAGTTCAATTTTCATTCCATTGTGTGCAGAAATGTTCAAACTTGTTTCCAGGTGAAAAAAGCTTTCAAAAAGACCAAATATAAGTACCTAAAATGATCAATTTGCAGTCCGGGTCAAATAGACCTGGGAACATAAGATTAGGGAGTTTTCTTGAACTGAACAGCAAGGTTAAAACAGATGTTAAATTATTAATTTATTACACCTATAAAAACACAAGTAGGCATTAAATAAAAGAACAACAAGTAGGCATTAAATAAAAGAACAATGCAATGTGGAGATTGTGCCTATATATAAATTATATTGTAAGGGATTGGGTGACGTTCCAAGTTTCTTTGTAAAGAATTTCCCAGATAAAATAACATCTGCGATCTACACTGTCTGATTACTGAATGCTTCTGAGCTCTGGGCAAATTGACTTTCCTTCATTTGTCTTGGAAGATTTCAGCTATAATCAAAAGTGTCTCAAATTCTCAGATTCTCCCAGGAAGAACAAAATCACCCAACAGAAATTCTGCCCAGCTAAGCTATTGAATCTCAACAATGGGGAAATTAGGTTCGCTCAGGGATATAAGCAGTGCCTTTCCTGGAGTTCTGCAATCCTCTATGACATTTGCTCTAACAGGAAGTCTTGGCATTTATCTTGATAGAGGTACCTATTATATACTGCTCAAAAAAATAAAGTGAACAATCAAATAACACATCCTAGAGGTGAATGAATGAAATATTCTCATTGAATACTTTGTTCTGTACAAAGTAGAATGTGCACAACAGCATGTGAAATTGATTGTCAATCAGTGTTGCTTCCTAAGTGGACAGTTTGATTTCACAGAAGTTTGATTTGCTTGGAGTTATATTGTGTTGTTTATTTTTTTGAGCAGTGTATACAGTGTTCCCTTGATTTTCGTGGGTTCGAACTTCATGAATAGCCTATACCACGGTTTTTCAAAAAATATTAATTAAAAAATACTTCGTGGTTTTTTTCCTATACCATGGTTTTTCCCACCCAATGACGTCATATGTCATCGCCAAACTAATATTTTTTGCAAATAAATAACAAAAAAATAATTATTGTTAATAAATAATTATGTTTATAAATATCAGGATCACTAAGTGTCTTATTCAATGGTGAGTACCAGTAATAATGGTGAGTAAATGGTTGTTAAGGGAATGGGAAATGGTAATTTAGCGGTTTAAAGTGTTAAGGGATGGCTTGTGATACTGTCCAGAGCCAAAAATGGTGTATTTACTTCCGCATCTCTACTTTGCGGAAATTCGACTTTCGTGGGCGGTCTCAGAACGCATCCCACGCGGAAATCAAGGGAACACTGTATACACATACTACACTCCTACCAACTTTAAAATACCTGAGAATAATTGAACAGATTACAGAAAAGATGTCATTCAGAGTGGATTGGTAAATATTGCTACTATAGAATGTCTGGAAATTCCTGACAACCTTCTGTCACGTTTCATCTGAAATTTAAGTCAAAACAATAACATTTGATTCACAGAATTCAATGTACCAAAAGGCTAAACAGTGTGGCAATATTCCCATATATATATCCAAATGAATTTCCTGCAGGGAGAGATATCACATTCCTTTATTTATTTACTTAATTAATTTATTATGGCCATTAACTCCAGAAGTGTCCAGATGGCATAATAATATCCAAACACAAAATTAAAACATTTAGGTAATTATTATTGTTATTATTTATTAGATTTGTATGCCGCCCCTCTCCGAAGACTCAGAGCAGCTCACAACAACAAAACACAGTACAAATCCAATGATTAAAAAACAATTTAAAACCCTTAATATAAAAACAGTCATACATCTCAGACAAACCATAGATAAAATGGAAATGGCCCGGGGGAATCAATTTTCCCATGCCTGACAGCAGAGGTGGCTTTTAAGGAGTTTGCGAAAGGCAAGGACGGTGGGGGCAATCCTAATCTCCAGGGGGAGTTGATTCCAGAGGGTCGGGGCCACCACAGAGAAGGCTCTTCCCCTGGGTCCCTCCAGACGATGTTGTTTCGTTGATGGGACCCGGAGAAGGCCCACTCTAAGGGACCTAACCGGTCGCTGGGATTCATGCAGCAGAAGGCAGTCCCAGAGATATTCTGGTCCGATGCCCTAAAGGGCTTTATAGGTCATAACCAACACTTTGAATTGTCACCGGAAACTGATCGGCAACCATGGTGGAAGGTCTTAAGCATAAAACTTATCAGGAAAGACTTAATGAACTCAATCTGTATAGTCTGGAAGAAAGAAGGGAAAGGGGGGACATGGTCGAAACATTTAAATATGTTAAAGGATTAAATAAGGTTCAGGAGGAAAGTGTTTTTAATAGGAAAGTGAACACAAGAACAAGGGGGCACAATCTGAGGTTAGTTGGGGGAAAGATCAGAAGCAATGTGAGATAATATTATTTTATTGAAAGAGTAGTAGAGGCTTGGAACAAACGTCCAGCAGACATGGTTGGTAAATCCAGAGTAAATGAATTTAAACATACCTGGGATAAACATATATCCATCCTAAGATAAAATACAGGAAATAATATAAGGGCAGACCAGATGGACCATGAGGTCTTTTTCTGCCGTCAATCTTCTATGTTTCTATATAATTTTATATTTACATACATCTTCTATAGGTGGGGGTTTCTACTTACCACTGCTACCGGTGCGATGCTCTTGCAGCTCTGGGTGACTGGCGAGTAGGCATGGATGTCTCAGTGAGATCTTGCTTCTGCACATGCTCAGGAAGCAAAATCTCACTAGGGGACATTTGTGTGCACAAGATTTCACCGATTTTTTTTGCTTCTGCGCATGTGCAGAAGCAAAAAAAAAATTGCCAAAATCTCGCATGTCCTCTCATGCGATTTTGCTTCCTGGGCATGCACAGAAGCAAAGTCTCGCTGGGACATGTCCACCCACCCACCCACCGGTCACCCGGAGCTGGGTGCGCATTGCTGGTTTTACTACCGGTGTGCAGTGTAGCCCCTACCGGCTAGCAACCCAATACTGATCTTCTATCTCCATCTCTATCTATTTATATCTCACCTGCTTTTATGCTGCCCAGAATTGTCTCACGACAAGATGGGCTGCAAATTGAATAAATAAGTATAAATAAATATGAAGGAAAAGAAGTTTGTAGGACGAGTGTCCACTTCATCTCTTCTGAGCTTTTACAATGGGGAACCTACCGTCTATTTTGTATAGGTTTTCTCTGCACTAGGACAAATAAACATTTACATCTCATGGAGAGCTGTCACTTGTAGAAATTAATTCTCCAGCATAAAAAAGAAGTTAGAAGCTTAGGCATTGAGTATATAGTGGGGTTGGGAATAGATTTAACCAGTGTATTCCACTGTTTCCTAATGTGGGTTTAATTAGATGAAAAGGAAGGTCTAAACAGTGCCAAAACTGAATCTAAACTTGCCTAAAGAAAGGACATTGATCAATAGGATCCATATTCTTCATGTATTTTTCTTTGCATTGAAACACAGACCTGAAGTAACATTATGGGATGGGTTAAAAAGGTTAACTAGCTTAATCTACAGTGCTCAAAAAAATAAATAAATAAAGGGAACACTTAAGAGATCTGTAAGGGGTGTGAGTAAGCACACCACTGTGCCTACCGTCCCTGTCCTATTGTCTTCTTTTGTTATTTTTTATCATTACTTATCTAATGTTTTATTTGTACAAATTGCCACCCTATAATTGCTTGACAAAATAAATAAAATAAATAAATAAATAATAAATAAATAAAATAAAATTTAGTTGAATTTTTTTTATGCCGCCCTTCTCCTTAGACTCACAACATATCAAAACAATATACAGTATACATATCTAAAAATCCAATTAATATAGCTAAAATGTCTTTAAAAACTCCAATAACATATAATATCACTCATTCCCATTTGCACAGCAAAACATACCTACACTCATTAGCCAGGGGCCTGGGGTCTAATGTCCCCAGGCCTGGCAGCACAGGCTTGGAAGGCAAGGAGGGTGGGGGGGCAGTACAAATCTCTGGGCGGAGCTTGTTCCAGAAGCCTGGGCCCCCCACAGAGAAGGCTTTTCCCCTAGGTCCCATCAAGCAACATTGTCTAGTTGATGGGACCTGGAGAAGACTCTGTGGGACCTAACCAGTTGCTGGGACTCCTGTGGTAGAACGCAGTCCCGCCAGTAATCTGGTCCGATGCCATGTAAGGTTTTAAAGGTCATAATCAACACTTTCAGAAACCAATCGGCTGCCAATGCAGTCCGCCGAGTGCTGGAGAAATATGGGTATGCCATAACTGCTCTCGCAGCTGCATTCTGGACAATTTGAAGTTTCCAAACATTTTTCAAAGGTAGCCCCACATAGAGAGCATTGCAGTAGTCGAACCTCAAGGTGATAAGGGCATGAATTACTGTGAGTAGAGACTCCCTGTCCAAATATTAACTTTAACTATTAAATATCAAAATATTAAATATCAAAACATTAACTTTGAATCTGTTATGTTCTGTCGGGCTCTATGGTATGAGTCTCACGAAAATTCAAGGGTAAAAATTTCAGACACACACACACTTGAAAGTTCAAAAACAATGTTCTTTATCACAAAATTCAAAAGAAACAAAGCACCATTTTTGTATTGCAAAGAGCACTCGTCCCAAAACAACCTTGTAGGCTGTACAATCCCCTTGATCAGTCCTTAAGTACTTAGCTAGCAGCTGTGAAAAAACGTCACAGCCCTCCTTCTTCTACGAAGTGAGACACACAGACTTTGCTCTGCTTTGGTTTCAAAGTCGTGAAAAATCAATAAACAAAGTCCAGAAACAGCAAGGCATGGTCCTGAAGAAACAACGATCAGATAATCTTCCACAACGGCCAAGCCAGCACGCTGCTATTTATATCAGCAGCTCTAATTACTGGAGCCCCACCCAAACACAGGTGGCCTCTCTTATCTCCTGTAATATTTCTTCAATTGGTCTCTTCTATGCATAATTCTGCGCCTGCGTGGGTCTAACACTTCCTCATCCGAATCGACCGAAGATCATGGAAATTGGCTTCCTGGGCTGTGTGCCAAGCCCTCCTCTTCCAAGTCACCCCCACCTTCTTCTTCGTCTAAGGATACTGCACTACCTGACTCTGTTGGCAATAAAACAGGCCTATGACATGTTGATGTTTCCCCTGCATCCACCTCCACATTCCTTGGGGCAGGAGCTGGGCCAGAACCAACCACAAAACGTTACATGCTCATGTATTGTTGCAGCTGAAGCTGAAGTAATCATTGACAGGAAGGACATTTTGGTATATGATTTTATGAACTACATTCAGCTTAGATCAGAGGTGACATAGTTGTAAATTGTCTAATCCTAATATTTCAAGTCTGGTGGAGTAAGGTATTTTTTGCGAGAAGAGGAGTGGAGGACTCTTGTCTAAGTAATTAATTAATTAATCTGCAGTTGCAATTAAGAGCTGAGAAGTATTTACATTTCACTACCCAAATAGCCGCAAGGTAGGTTTAATTAACAGTTATTACTTTTGTGTGGTTGAATTTGTTCTTGCCTTCTGCCAGTAATGTTCTAGAGATCTCCTGAACCATTTCATCCCTCTCAATTCTCTATATACCATGGAGGGAAGGATGATGAAGTGAACCAGGTGGGAGAGGCTGCATGAATGCAATCTTGTCCAAAGCCGAGTCATCTTATTCCAGGTGGCAACTAGGGATTCAACAGGACTATGCAACAGATCTTCAATTATAAGCTCCTTCTGAAACCCAACTGGGTTCAACAGTCACTGGCAGCAGACTGCAGTGTGGCTGTAGAGAAATTCATAATCACCAAAGTATAATTTGATCATGGCAAGGGGAACAAGAATCTGTTCAGCAATTGTAGGTCACATAGGCATCACTATGTAACCACGTTAGTACTTATTTATTTATTTATTGGATTTGTATGCCGCCCCTCTCCTTGGACTCGGGGTGGCTAACAACAGTAATAAAAAACATCATGTAAATCCAATACTAAAAACTACTAAAAAAAACCCCTTATTGTAAAACTAAACATACATACATACAAGCAAACATACCATGCATAAATTGTAAAGGCCTAGGGGGGAAGAATATCTCAGTTCCCCCATGCCTGACGGCAGATGTAGGTTTTAAGGAGCTTATGAAAGGCAAGGAGGGTGGGGGCAATTCTAATCTCCGGGGGGAGTTGATTCCAGAGGGCCGGGGACCGCCACAGAGAAGGCTTTTCCCCTGGGCCCCGCCAAGTGACATTGTTTTGTTGATGGGACCCGGAGACGGCCCACTCTGTGGGACCTAACCGGTCGCTGGGATTCGTGCGGCAGAAGGCGGTCTCGTAGATACCCTGGTCCGGTGCCATGAAGGGCTTTATAGGTGATGACCAACACTTTGAATTGTGACCGGAAACTGATCGGCAAACAATGCAGACTGCGGAGTGTTGGTGTTACATGGGCATATTTAGGGAAGCCCATGATTGCTCTCGCAGCTGCATTCTGCACGATCTGAAGTTTCCGAACACTTTTCAAAGGTAGCCCCATGTAGAGAGCGTTACAGTAGTTGACCCTCGAGGTGATGAGGGCATGAGTGACTGTGAGCAGTGACTCCCGGTCCAAATAGGGCCGCAACTGGTGCACCAGGCGAAGCTGGGCAAACGCCCCCCGTCGCCACAGCTGAAAGGTGTTTCTCTAATGTGAACTGTGGATCAAGGAGGATGCCCAAGTTGCCCAAGGTCAATAATTCTCACCCCAGGGTGATGGATGGACAGATGGAATTGTCCTTGGGAGGCAAAACCCACAGCCACTCCGTCTTATCAGGGTTGAGTTTGAGTCTGTTGACACCCATCCAGGCCCCAACAGCCTCCAGACACCGGCACATTACTTCCACTGCTTCACTGACTGGACTTTAGTCCACTTCAGCCCTACTTTGTTGGCTCTTTACCATCTGAGTTCATTATTAGAGGAAATCACCTTCAGAATCACTTTCAGAAATGAACTACATTCTGCACTGGAATTAATTTAGTTCTACATATTCAATAGTTCATTACAATTAATCTTTTTGATGTCAAAAAAAGTACAATTGCATAATGAGAAACAAAGTTTTTAGAAATGTTCAGTAGGAAGCACTTCAAAACCTGGGGAGAGTGATAACAAGTTTAAAAGAATAGCAATTACTGTTTAATCCAGAGGCATTTCCCCCTATCCTACCTTAAAGTGTAATTGTGAGTTTTAGACACTACAATCCATTACTTCAAAACTACAAAGACTAGGAAAAGTTCAAACCTGATCTAAGAGATTGTACTTCCCAAAGCAGAAAATCTCATTAAGCAAACTTAAAAAAAATAATGTACTGTAGCCTAACTATTTGTATAACGCTAAGGTCATCCACTTCACTGTGATTTAGTTCAAAGTAAGATATATTTTGAACAAAAATCTAGCCAAACTAGATAAAAAATAAAGGGAACACTCAAATGACACATCCTAGATCTGAATGAAATAAACATTCTCATTGAATACTTTGTTCTGTACAAAGTTGAATGTGCACAACATCATGTGAAATTGATTGTCAATCAGTGTTGCTTCCTAAGTGGACAGTTTGATTTCACAGACGTTTGATTTACTTGGAGTTATATTATGTTAATTTGTTTGTTTGTTTTTTGTTTGTTTATCAAATAATTATAGGATGGTAATTTGTACAAATAAAATATTAGATAAGGTACAATAAAAAGTAATGATAGAAGACAATAGGACAGGGACGGTAGGCACAATGGTGCGCTTATGCCCACCCCTTACAGACCTCTTAGAAAGGGGGAGAGGTCAATTGTAGATAGTCTAAGGTTAAAGGTTTTGGGGTTAGGAGTAGAAACCACAGAGTCAGGTAGTGCATTCCAGGAGTTGATTACTCTGTTGCTGAAGTCGTATTTTTTGCAGTCAAGTTTGGAGCGGTTGACATTTAGTTTAAATCGATTTCGTGCTCATGTGTTGTTGCAGTTGAAGGTGAAGTAGTCGTTAACAGGTAGGACATTTTGGTATATGATTTTATGAACTATAATTAAGTCGGAACGGAGACGATGGAGTTGTAAGTTGTCTAAACCAAGAATTTCAAGTCTGGCAGAGTAAGGTATTTTGTTGTGAGAAGAGGAGTGAAGGACTCTTCTTGTGAAATATTTCTGGACTCTCTCAATTGTGTTGATGTCAGATATGCAATGTGGGTTCCATACAGGCGAGCTGTATTACAGGATAAATAAATAAATGTAGAAAAATCCAAGGATGCTAGTGAAATTAGGAAACTAGAGTTCGTTTCGGGGTCAATGGCATATAAATGCAATAAACCAACCAACCAACCAAATTAGAGTGGTGTTGAAATGGATCACCATGCTTAAGCCAGACTAGTCTAGACATTAAGCTGGTGAGTATGTGTGTGTGTGTGTGTGTGTGTGTGTGTTCAGACACACTTCATTTTCCAAAGATCCTAGTCAGTGAGTTTAGGTTAGACACATTGCATAGTCCAATCGATCTGTGCAAATTATAGTTTTAGGGATAAAATGAAGGCAATCATATTTTCCTGCTCAACAGTCTGGAGATTCAGAAGAAAAACTAAGTGATACATATAAAAACAACAAACACATTGACAGTTTATAATTTCTTGAGTAAGCTTTAAATTGGCTAGCATGAATTTTAGCTAGGATATGCTCTGCTATGAGACATGAAAGATATATGTGATGTATTCTTATTGAACTTACTTTTCTCTTTATAATAGAACAGGAAAATCTCTGATAATGTTCAATTTTTCATGTTCTTTAATAGACCTGTTGTCACAGCCACTCGGAGTTCTATTTCACTGGGAGATGAAAAAAAAAAGAACTCAATTGCCTGTCTTGACCAAGAGAAAAAACTGAAACACAACAGTCCCTGCAACATCTAGGGATTCTATAGCTCCATTCTTCATCTTTGAGTTTGGCATTGATACTATTGTCCAGTGAAAGAAAAGAGCTGGATTATGGGAGTAAGGCAGGGGTGGGATATCTTACCACTGGCTTGCTTCTCCCTGTGCTGTGTGGCTGCGAAAACATGTAAAGTGCTCAAAATTCACAAAAAATTAAGAAAAATGTCAAAAACAAGATGGCGGTGCATGCTCAGTGCCGAAGTCGGCTTCTGTGCATGAGCAGAAGAAAAAAAAATCAGCAAACCCCACCCCCAAAAAAAGAAAGAAAAAAAGAATTGTGGCATCCACGGACTGGCACGAACAGAACTGCCTCTTTGACATCACCAGCAGTTTGCTATTGGTTCTATAGAACTGGTATGAACTGTGTTCTGGGGTAAGGCTGACTGCTAGGAAACATCTATGGTGGCTTTTAGAGTTTGAGACTATTGTTGTTTCAGATAACATACATATCGCCTTAGAATGCATTTCATCATATAAAACCTATGAATAGGTGTTGTGGTTGGCTCTGGGCCAGCTCCTGTCCCAAGGACTGTGGAGGTGGATGTGGGTGAATCCTCCCAGTGTCAGAGGCCAGTTTTATTGCCGATTGCTTATGACAGCGAAGCATCTGAAGCAGATAGTGAAAGTGAAATGGGATCCTCAGAGGGGGTATTGGCAGACAGCCCATTAGGTAGTTGCCCGGTGAGTGATTCATCAGCGTTGTTATCACTGGATTCAGAAGGAGAGACATTCATTGATGTGCGCAGATGCAGGGCAATGTTTAGGAAAGAGCAACTGAGTAAATATTGTTGCAGTATAGCATAAATGTTAGAATAGGATTTATATATCTGGACCTCTAGCATAAAAATACTCTGCTTACCCTGATTCTATATCCAGGACAAGAGGGCACTAAACTTGCCTAATCTGCATTCCTGGCAATTACAACAAGGAAACAAAAGGGATCAACAAAAATTCCACTAATAAACAAAGTTTACATCACTCCGGACAGATACGATCAAAGGGGGAGATTTTCATTGCCTGAAGCATACACAGGACGAAAGGGTGATTAAGGAAGATTAAGTTGAGAAAGGCAGAAGGCTTCAGAGAAATTAGGTGTGAGGAACATCTGCTCTGAGGAAGAGTTTTTTGATATCTATTGGAAAAGGAAGAACTCAAAAGTTATGTTTGAAGTTATGTTATTGGTTGTATCACTTGACATGTATGTGTAATTATCCCCATTTCCTTATGTTCCCAAATAAAAAGGGGTACATGGCTCTATACCATGTCACTTCACCCAGAGAGACAATGTGTCCAAGAATTCTTTCTAGGATTCGCGTTCGTGAGTGACCCCACACGGCTGGGTTGCTCTTAGCCCCTTTTGAGGACATTGTCTTCACTAGGGACTTTGACAGCATCCACAAAATACTACAGGAAATAAGGGAGATCACCAGTGGCTGGGTTTAATTAGACTAATTGGGGCTGCTGTTAAATTGTCAGCGTAATCTCCATTATCCCCAAAGTTCAATTTACTTGTATCTTCTTATTATCAAAACTTCACTTTTCATAGTTCAGTCCTAATCAAGGCTACACGGAAAGAAAGTTGAATTGTATCCTAAAAATTTCAAGAAAGACATGAAAAGTTTGCGTATTTCTCATCCACATTATATGACAAATATATATGTAATAACATTTTCATATTTTTAAAGATATGCGACAGTGTTTGGGAAATGAATGTACTTATTGAATGTACTTTTACCAGAAATCTATTGGATTACATAATATTCATATGCAGTAAATTGGTTCTTTGGGGGATAGGGACTAGTTGTTGTTGGGTTTTTTTGCCTTTAGGAATATTATTCCTAACTAGCAACCATGTCATGTCTATAGCATATAAGTAATATGGGGAAAATATTCAAAATTATTAAAACTGGATTTTTTAAAAGTGCTATCTTTATAAAAACCCATATAAACAATTGGACAACATTTACATAGTGTAGCTTGATTTGACCTCTTTACTTATACACTAATTTTCTTGCAGTTTTATGCAAATTTACAGGAAATTGTACAGAAGTAGCACATCAATAGTGGGCATAGGTATAGGTTAAACATTTTATGTTTTATGGTACTTTTATTTTTTCCAACCTTTGGCTAATTTCTGACAGATAACAATGTGTCATTTTGCTGTTCTGTATCTCTAAAGACAGATGGTTCCATTAAAATAAGATAAACATGTTCTACATCAGCAAAGCAACTTGTGGCTCGCTCATGCTTTTTATCACTACCTTTTTTGGCCAATAAGCAAGCAGGTTCGGCTTCAAAAGTATAAAATACAATTTAATGGAATTCCACAAAAATGTACAATGTAGCTCTAAGCATGCCCTTGTCTGCTATCCTTTTCTGAATCCAGATTGATATCAGAGTAGGGAATTTGTACTTATCTGATGTTGTTAAATTTCAGCTCTCATCAGTCTCAGGTAGGAAATCCAATAATAAAGTTATAAATTTATTTAATTAAATTTATTATGGTCATCTCCTCCAGAAGACTCTAGGTGACTTATAATGTCAACAGTCATGGGATCCTCCTCCCCATGTGGGGGGAGGCCACCCGGCCAGTTGAAATGGCCTGGAAACAGCGCGACCAATAGATTTTGGCCTGGGAATGGCATGCCGGGCAGATTCCGGGCGAAAATCGTTGTTTTTTTGCGGAAGCAAAAATATAGGTGAAAATAGCTGAAATCTCACAAGATTTGACTTGCTGCGCATGTGCAGGGTACACACACACACGTGTTGGCAGTGTGTGTGTGCATGCTGGCCCCAAGGACTGTCCAGGTAGTGCAATAAGCGGCTGCCCCAAACTGAGTGTCAAATATAATATGAAAAGAATTAAAAATATAAAACAAGACATGGAAATACGTCTATGGAGATTCTCAAAGGAGGGTTTTGCCTTCTCTTTCTGCAACATCTCTATGTACAATTGGTGGGTCACTGTATGACACAGAATGCTGGATTTAATGGGCTTTGGCCTGATTTAACATGGCTCTTCTTATGTTCTTATCAGTGGTGGGCTACGAGCTGGAACGCTAAATTGTGAAGGTAGCAAAATTGCGCCCGTGTTTCAGCAAGGTTTTACCTTGCAGCTCCGTGCGTGATTTTGCTACCTCTACAGGTGCAGCAGAAAAATCGCGCTGGTCCCACAAGAATTTACGAGCCGTGGCAGTGAGCGCAATTTAGCGTTCTGGCTTGTAGCCCACCACTGATTCTTATGTTCACATGGAGGTACGTGCATACATGTCTGGTGTATGCGCTGCCGGCCTGGCCTTCAGAACCCATCAAAATCCGCTAACGGATCACCGATCCCATCTGTATTGGGTGGAACCCATCACTGGCACTAAGGCCCCCACAGTCTTGAATATGGAAATGCAACCTCCTCTAAGACCAATGATGGAAAAGTCCCTGATTGGAGAGAAGCCAAACAACCAGAACCAAACAGTCTTGTCAAGACTTCTGGAGCAGAAATCACTCTATAAGTCTGCTCCAGGTTCTTGAAAAAGTCAGACTCTCAGCACACGTAAAGGAATTCCTGTGGATTTTACTCTATTGTTTTTTTACCGGCTATAAGGCACTCATCTTCATTTCAAAGCCTTTGAGCCAGTGCTGTCCAAAGACATTTTCTCAGTCTTATGTTGAGCATGGCATCATGAAGCATGGTTACCTTCTCACTGAAGTGGTACCTATTTATCTACTTGCATTTTGTATGCTTAGTTTGGCAGGAGCTGGGGTGAAGATGGGAACTCACTGTGTTGCATGGAACCCAGGTCTCAAACCTAGGCTGCGTCTTAATAGCTGGGCAACTATACTGCCCTAGACACCCAGTACCTGCACATATTTTTTTTCCTAAGTAAGGAAGATTGCATTTGCCTGTATTAACTCTGATTATATTTCATATTTTTCAAGATCATTTGAAAAGTTGTTTCAAAGTTCTTCAGCCTTAATTATTACACCCAATGTTATGGCATCAGAAAGTTGGATAAGCATTCCACCCACCTTTTCATTCAATCCTTAATTAAAAGTTTAATTAAACCCTGTGGCATCCTACTCAATGCATGCTCTTTGAATATATTTTTCAAGTCCTCTGTGGACCAACTATCAGCCATACAACAGAGCTCATTTGTCAGATGGTATTTTGCCCAAGGCTTAACTAACATCAAGACATATTATATCCATAGTACGCCCAGAATCTGCTAAACAAGTTATCTGATTAAAAAAAGAAAATAAAAATCCACAGAATGGATTTGTTCTTAACAATTCTCACCATCATCTGATAATTATTCTATTACTCTCAACTTGCCTACAGATTAATTTTATTATAATCTACTCTGAATTTTTCCTGGGTATTGTACTGGTTTGTAGTGGTCTGGATTCTTGTTTTACTTCTTTCTGAAAAAATACATTTTCTCTTCTCCTCACCCATTCTCCAGTGTTTCTCAGGAGATAGGCAGAGGTTCCTAAGATCCAATCCTTTTGCCCTAATGTTTGAACTCATTTGAAGTGAATAGTTGATCCAGATAGTCTGAATAACCCTTCCTGCTCTATATTGTATATGTGGACATAGAAGTGAAATACAGTGTTCCCTCGATTTTCACGGGTTTGAACTTCACAAATAGCCTATACCACGGTTTTTTTTAAAAAATTAATTAAAAAATACTTCGCGGTTTTTTCCCTATACCATGATTTTTCCCATCCAATGACATCATACTTCATCGCCAAACTAATAATTTTTGCAAATAAATAACAAAAAAAATAATTATTGTTAATAAATAATTATGTTTATAAATATCAGGATCACTAAGTGTCTTATTCAATGGTGAGTACCAGTAATAATGGTGAGTAAATGGTTGTTAAGGGAATGGGAAATGGTAATTTAGGGGTTTAAAGTGTTAAGGGATGGTTTGTGATATTGTTCATAGCCAAAAATGGTGTATTTACTTCCGCATCTCTACTTTGCGGAAATTCGACTTTTGTGTGCGGTCTCGGAACGCATCCCCCATGGAAATTGAGGGAACACTGTATGTCTGTGGCAGGAGTGGGCTACTTCCCGGACCCGGGGGGGGGGACACACACACACACAGTGGGATAGTGAAACTGAAGCTCCACCCCAGAGTATCCAATTAGCACTAAAAGATGTTGAAAGAAAATGCATAAGCCACGCCCACAGTGTAATACTAAAAGTTTTGGTAGCCCTTCACTGGTCTGTGGTATCGCCAATGCATAATTAATACCAGGTGCAAATGAAATGGCAGCAGACCAAGCTCCAATTTCCTGTACTCTGTTTGATTCATCCCTTTCCAATAACAGTCTGAAATGGCATGAAGGGATCATCTCAATTTTTAATTATGCCCTTCATCTTCCATGCTAGGAAGAATTGGGTTTATAATATTTCCCAATATTCTTTTTAATAGCCTTACCACTGACAGTGTTGATGATAATACCTATCCTTTGGGATCATGCCCTCTTACAGTACATTTAAAAGCAGAGTTTGGATCTAAAGCAGGGAACCAATGGCAAAGGCTGCTTTGTGGCAACAGAAGGCTAATATCTATTCCTGATGGGCTTTTGTTAAAGGTCTCGGATGGTGTAACAATCATACAAGTTAGAAAGGGTAGATCTGCACTGAAATGACTGACAGGCCTTCATTATATGCCTTAAGCTGGCTGGGGAGGTGCATTCTGTCTGATTTTATTATTTTTAGCAATGATTGCACTTTTGCTTAAGAGGGTGGGTGAGTGAGGAGTAAATTTCTTGTGCTTCGGTCTCAGGACAAGGAATTCATTTAATTTTCATAGGAGGACATTATTCATTCGCTGATGCATTTTGATTGGATTACTTGGCCCTGAACTCTGGCCAAGCTGCAAACTACTTTGTACAAATGTGTCACTGGTTGCTTTAATCTCTTCCGAGCTTTGCAGTGAAGTCTAGTTACAAGAACAGAAGTGGCAAAAAATGATTTCTGGACTTATAAGACCATTTTATTTTTACTTGGCGGGGTTTTCTGTTTACCAAGTATTTTTAACTTATGTTCCTTCAGCTGTCATCAGTATTGTACATAGTCATTTCAGCTGATTATTTTACATACTGTACTACATTTAGACAACCTCTATAGTAGCTATGGCAACTACCTCCCGCTCCCAAGCCCAGTTGAAGATGTTGGCTCACTTGAATTTAGGGAGAAAGGTTCTTACAAGCCTCTAAACCATTTAAATTACGAGAGGTTTTCATACTACTTTCATCAGAGTCAGGTGACTGAATTCTGGTTTCCTTTTCTTTTTCTGTTTATTTGTCATCATCGTCTTAAAAAAAATTTTTTTTTCTGTTAAAGGTATGCTGAGGTAGAAAGGGTGGTTTCCAATATGAAAGCTTGGACTTATCTTTCCGGCAACTTCATCCATTATGTTAATGAATAAAAAAACTCAGGATAGAAATAATAGGAAATAAATGATTGAAAAATCAATTTTAATCAGTTTAAACCTTCCTTGTGCAATGTGTTCATGGATTCTTTATCAAGGGAAGTAATTTTACTTTTCTTTAAAAAAACAAAAGAAAAAGACATTTTTCTTTAAAAAAAGTAAAGCAATATGGATTTTCAGGGCACTGGACCAGATTATCACAGGGACTGCCTTCTGCTGCACGAATCCCAGCGACCAGTTAGGTCCCACAGAGTGGGTCTTCTCCGGGTCCCGTCAACTAAACAATGCCGCTTGGCGGGACCCAGGGGAAGAGCCTTCTCTGTGGCGGCCCCGGCGTTCTGGGACCAACTCCCCCCAGAGATTAGAATTGCCCCCACCCTCCTTGCCTTTCGTAAGCTACTTAAAACCCACCTCTGCCGTCAGGCATGGGGGAACTGTGATATTCTTTCCCCCTAGGCCTTTACAATTTTATGCATGGTATGTCTGTATGTATGTTTGGTTTTTTATATTAATGGGTTTTTAATCATTTTTAGTATTGTATACTGTTTTATTATTGTTGTTAGCTGCCCCGAGTCTCCGGAGAGGGGCGGCATACAAATCCAATAAATCAAATCAAATCAATCAAATTTTAAATTATCCTTGGGATCTTCCAGTTCCAGCTGCCTTGTTTTGAATGCTTGATATAAGTGCAAAGGTCACTGCGATTTTTGCATTTTTTTATTGCTTTGTTTTATTATGTACTAGCAGTAGGACTTTCTTTTATAGATCTAATTGCATGGTTTTTTTTCCATTGGCTTTTTCATTGGGAAACTAGTTATCTATGGCATTTTTAAAGGGCACAAGATATACAGTATGTGACAAGAAGATTCTTAGCATGCTGCCTTAAGCGAGATCAGATGATTTCTCTGTTCAGCTTTGTATATATGTAAGGGTGTGAAATAGCACATTGGCTCTAGGACCAACAGCTCCGAGAGGACATTTCATTATAGCATGTAACTTCTGGTGTGCTCATTCAAAGTCCCTTCCTCCTCCTTATTCATTCATGCTTGCACCTGTCATCCCTATTTACTTTCTCTCCCTAGATCTGTAGCACCCAGCTGTTAAGATTTTTTTAAAAAAATAATAATCCCGAACTAACTTCAATTGGAAACTTCTTAAAACTAAATTGCAGTATTAAAGGAAGATCTTCAACAATAGGAGCTCTCGGAGTTTGAGAAGAGCGTGCTTGAGTCCCTTTCAATCCCAATAACTCATCTGAAAATATCCTTTTGCTTTTAAAAGCCTGATTGCAGTAATGGCAAGGAAGATCCTGGGGAGAAGGGAAGTGTGGCTTTTGTAGATAGGCGTAGGCTTCTGTTTGTTCAACTATAGAGATATAATATGATTTGAATATGCTGCACCAAGGTCAAAACCATTTGCAAAGTTGCCTCTATCAAAGAGATGGTACTGAAGTGTAATGTTTCAATGGAGTTTCTTATGAAAATCATAGAACTGAAAAAGATTTTCTTCTGTATTATAAGAGGATTTACATCATTTTCCTTAGGTGGTGTCAGTGTATTCACATGTTATCTTCTATCCAATCTCACATTACAACTCTATGATAATTGAGACACACCTTTTTAATAAACAGAATGAATAATCTTTCCATGCGTAAAGCTGGAATTTGAGCTATCTGTGACTTTATTATTATTTATTATTAATTAATTATAAAATATATTTTATATTTTATAATTAATTAGACTTCTATGCTGCCCTTCTAGAAGCAACTCAGAGTGGTGTATAGTATTCTAACTGCAGACAATATATGTGAAGGAATCTAATTACGTTAAAAAAAGAAATATACAAAATTAATAAAAATTCTAAAACCCCCATGTACATTCATCCAATTCCAATCATTCACAACATTGGTCGGAGAAAATATCGTCACACACGGGCCCCATGCCTGCCGGCAGAGGTAGGTCTTGAGAGCTTTATGAAAGACCAGGAGGGAGGGAGAAGTACATATCTCCAGAGGGAGTTCATTCCAGAGGGCTGGGGCCGCCACAGAGAAGGCTCTTCCCCTAGGCCCTGCCAGATGACATTGTCTAGCTGACGGAACCTGGAGAACACCAACTCTGTGGGACCTAAATGGTCACTGGGATACATGAGGCAGAAGACGGTCCCATAGGTAATCTGGTCCTAAGCCATGTAGGCAGTGAAGGGCTACCAAAATTTTTACTGCCACACTGTGGGCGCGGCTTATGCAGGATGCCCTTCATTTTCTTTCAATATCTTTCTGTGCAAATTGGGTGCTCTGGGGTGGGGCTCCATTTCCGCTACCCCACTGTGTCCCCCCCCCTGTCCGGGCAACAGCCCCCCCCTGCATGTAAGGCTTTGTAGGTCATAACCAGCACTTTGAATTGTGCCCTGATTCTGTTTGTTTCTTTCTTGAATCAGGAAACTAAAATTTGTAGATGCAATTCGTTTTCCAATGATCCTTTCCCATTTCAGAGTTGCGTCTTGAAAAAGCACTTTTGGAATATCATCTGTAAGAACTTGTACATATTATCTCAGACGATTGAATTGCTGCTAATCAATCTTTAAAAAATATTCCCTTTGCTTTAGAATACAGAGATCTAGAAGGGCTGTGGTCTTTGTGAATTTTGATGCAAATTGGCATGGTATTCTTGGATAATTAAGGAAGGCAGAATGTAATTAATCCTCTAGTTTATTCACTAAATTGTGTGGAAGCCTGAAAAAAGGATGGGCTGTGTTGGGGAATAATAGAGAGATGCTGTGCTTACACAAAATCCTATATATTTCTGAATAAATTTTGAAAATATGCACCTTTCAAGTATGGAAAAATCATGCTTTAAGAATTAGCAATTGGGATCCCTTTCAATTTTCTCATCCAATAACAAAAGGAGCTTCATTCAATAAGGCTAAAATTGGGACAAAAATTTCACAAGGCAAAACACTTGTGAAAAAGAAAAGGAGGAGAAAACTTTACAAATCTAATAAACAAACAAACAAACAAATAAATCAAAGTGTTGGTTATGACCTATAAAGCCCTTCATGGCATCGGGCCAGAATATCTCCGGGACCGCCTTCTGCCGCACGAATCCCAGCGACCAGTTAGGTCCCACAGAGTGGGTCTTCTCCGGGTCCCGTCAACTAAACAATATTGTCTGGCGGGACCCAGGGGTAGAGCCTTCTCTGTGGTGGCTCTGACCCTCTGGAACCAGCTCCCCCCAGAGATTAGGATTGCCCCCACCCTCCTTGCCTTTCGGAAACTCCTTAAAACCCACCTCTGATGTCAGGCATGGGGGAATTGAAACATCTCCCCCTTGCCCATGTAGTTTTTGTGTATGATTCGATTGTGTGCTTGTTTTTTATATATTGGGGTTTCTTTTGGATTTTTTAACCTAAAACTGTCATTTAGATGGCGAAATATTAGATTTGTTACTATGTTTTGTTTACCATTGTTGTGAGCTGTCCTGAGTCTGCGGAGAGGGGCAGCATATAAATCCAATAAATCTAATCTAATCTAATCTAATCTAAATAAATAAATAATTCTCAGCATCCACATTCTACACTTTTTTCCTGAAAATATCAATGTATGGAGGCAAAAGAAGACCTGATAACCTATATAAAAATGGTCATCAGTTAAAACAGAGGTTACACACTGGCCATGCCATCCCTGATTTAGGGGGAAGCAGTTGTGATACATCATGTGATGACAATGTGTCATCACAAGTTTGACACCCTGAGTTAAAAAAAGAGAAAGGGTTGGAGCAGTTTGTATTTTTTAAATCACACTTTTTTCAAAGAGAGTAGAGCATTTTCTTCTACTATCAACAAATTGCAACAGTCTTCTAGAAACTTTTACTTATGATTCCTTTAAATTTTCCCTCATTATAACCTCCGAGTTATCAGCATGCCACTGATTGCTACCAGGAGCTATGATGCCATTTCAGCTCATTATGCAAGCTCTAATTTAGTGGGATTACGTGTCTCATTCATATAACAATTCAAATAGTACATGGATGAACACAGCAGTCTTCCACCACCCGTCATAAGCAAATAGATAGATGCATCTTTTGCCCAAGATGATTTTACGCACATTGCCTTCCCCAATATTCATACAATTATTACTTTTCAGGAGAAATGTCTGCTGTACCAAATGGCAAATTTTGGTACAACACTTTGGCTATTAGACTACACTGGTTCCCTGTTAACATCTGTTAATATTAAATATGGAGTACTTTGTGGTCTTTGAGCAGATACAGTGGTACCCCTACTTACAAATGCCTGTACTGACAAACTTTTCGAGATACGAACCCGGTGTTTAAGATTTTTTTTGCCTCTACTTCTGAACCATTTTCTACTTACAAACCCAAGCCCGGGTGCAGGCACTCTCTTACTGCGCAGGAATTCCCCTGCCTTGTGACTGCCGCCGGCAGTAATCTGCAAATCCTACACTGCAAAACATATGGACTACACCACTCGATCAGGGAAAAGCAATAGACGCAATTTACATAGCCTTCTGTAAAGCCTTCAGTTCAGTGATACCCAGTGGTGGGCTACTAGCCGTAAGGTTAAATTGTGCTCGCCGCGGCGGCTCGTAAATACTTGCGGGGAGAGTGCGATACTTGCGGGGAGAGTGCGACTAGCCAAAACACTGGTGTATCTGTGGCTCTGTGCATGAATTTGCTACTTCCACAAGAGCAGAAGCAAAACTCGCTGGCTGTGCAAGCACTTGTGAGCCACAGTGGCGAGCGCAATTTAGCATTCTGGCTAGTAGCCCACCACTGGTCATACCTGACAAACTATTTCCAAAATGAAAATCTTATGGCATTTCTGATGCCCTGCATAAATGGATAAGTGTGTCCCTGTCAAAAAGGCAAAAAGTGGTCAAAATAGTGAGTGCCTTATCAAATCCTGTACCTGTTAACAGTGGTGTGCCCAAGGCAGTGTTTAGGACCAACACTCTTTATACTTTATATAAATGACCTTTGAAATTATATGAAAAGTAACTGCATTCTCTTCACTGATGATGTAAATTTATTCAATACCATCAACAATGCTACTATCCTTCAAAAAGACATTGGCCATATATCAGAATGGTCAGACAACTGGCAATTGCAAATCTCCACCAACCAATGCTCTGTCTTACACCCTGACAAAAGGAATCAGAACATAAGATACAAGCTGTTAAGGATCTTGGAGTACTCATCTCTAATGATCTAAATGCCAGAGCCCACTGTAACAACATTGCAAAAAAGGCATTAAGAGTTAACCTAACCTTGCCTACCTTCTTCTCTCATAACATTGCACTTCTAACTTCTAACACACAAAACATTTGCTAGACCAATTCTCAAATAGAGCTCGTCTATCTGGAACCCACACTACACATCAGACATTAATACAATTGAATGTCCAGAGATATTTCATGAAAAGAGTCCTCCACTCCTCTGTTCACAACAGAATACCTTATGCAACAAGCAGGGCCGCCGATAGACGGGTATTACTGGGAGCCCCGTAGAGGGCCCGGTGAAATTGACCAATTAGAGGGCCCGTAGTCATCAGCTCCTTGCACATGCGCAGACTGTCACCTCAGAAAAAAGACCGGGCCCTTTTGCGCATGTGCAAGAAGCTGCAAATTTGGCGCCAGAAGGCCGGGCCCCCTAATTGTTCAAAAAGTTGTGAGAAGAGGAAGCTGAGCTTCCTTCTTAGCAACTGCAGCGCCCCGCCCGGCTGGAGCTTCCCTGGCGGCTGCAGCAGGTGAGCTTTGGGGCTGGTGGGAGGGTAGCGGCAGCGGGAGGGCGGTGCGCAGCAGGAGGGTGATGGCGGCGGCAGCGACAGCTGCAGCGGGTAGTAAGCCCCTCTCCCTTTCTCTCAGCCCGCGCGCCCTTTTCCATGGGCGCGCAGTCCCCATCCCCCGGCAGCAGAAGGGAAGGGAGCTGCGGCCGCCCCTGCCTCCCCACAGTGCCTCTGGCCCCCTCGGCCTTTCCGCGCTGCCCACCGCCCGCCCGATCTGCCCCCCTCTGCTCCTCCGCCACCTCCTGCCTTTCAGCGCAGCTCCTCCCGCACCCGGAACGCCCGCCCTGCCCGCCTCACCTTTGCCGAAAGCACTTTCGTCCCGGGCTCTCAGCAAGGGGGTTGCAGGAGAGGCGGGGCCGGCAAAGGTGATATTCAATGTCGGGGGCACATGGGTGGTTGCACGCGCTCCCTATCTCCCTGCTAGCCCACTCGGAATATTCAAAATAAGAAAAACCTTCGTTTTTCTTATTTTGAATATTCCGAGTGGGCTAGCAGGGAGATAGGGAGCGCGTGCAACCGCCCGTGCACCCCCGACATTGAATATCAAAATAAGAAAAACCTTCGTTTTTCTTATTTTGAATATTCCGAGTGGGCTAGCAGGGAGATAGGGAGCGCATGCAACCGCCCGTGCACCCCCGACATTGAATATCACCTTTGCCGCTGGCCCCGCCTCTCCTACAACCCCCTTGCTGAGAGCCCGGGATGAAAGTGCTCTCGGCAAAGGTGAGGCGGGCAGGGCGTGCGCGCGTCACCGCTGAGAAGAACGGAGAGAGAACGAGAGTGAGTGAGAGCAACAGACAGCAAGATAGAGAGAAAGTGAGAAAGAGAGAGTGAGAGAAAGGGGGGGAGAGAAACAGATAGCAAGAGAGAGAGAAAGAGCGTGAGAAAGAAAACAAGAGAGAAAGAGTGTGTGAGAGAGAGAAAGCAAAAGAGACAGAAAGAAAACAAGAGAGAGAAAGTGAGAAGAAGAGAGAGAAAGAGGGGGCGAGAGAGAGAAAGAGAGAGGGGGAGAGAGAGAAAGAGAGGGAGAGGGAGAAAGAGAGAGGGAGAGGGGGGAGAGATAGCAAGAGAGGGAGAGAGAGAAAGAGAGAGGGAAAGGGGGGAGAGATAGCAAGAGAGAGAGAGAGAGAAAGAGAGAGGGAAAGGGGGGAGAGGGGGAGAGAAAGGGAGAGGGGGGAGAGATAGCAAGAGAGGGAGAGAGAGAGAGAGAGGGAAAGGGGGGAGAGGGGGGAGAGAAATAGAGAGGGAGAGGGGGGAGAGATAGCAAGAGAGGGAGAGAGAGAAAGAGAGAGGGAAAGGGGGAGAGAGGGGGGAGAGAAAGAGAGAGGGAGAGGGAGAGAGCAGATAAAGGAAGAGGAGAGAGAGAAAGGAAGAGAAAGAAAGAGGGATAGAAAGAGAGAGAGAGTGAGAGATGCTCAGTGAGCCTTTCTTTGAAGTTGCCTTTCTTTCTTTCTTTCTTTCTTTCTCTCTCTCTTTCTCTCTTTCTTTCTTTTTCTCTCTTGCTCTCTTGCTCTTTCATTCTTTTTTCTTTCTCTTTCTTTCTATCTTTCTCTTTCTTTCTCTTCTTCCTTCCCTCCTTCCATTTCTTTCATTCCGCCTCTCTATTTTTATTTCTCTTTCATTTTCTTTCTTTCTTTCTCTCTTTCTTTCTTTCTTGCTCTTTTTCTTTCTCTCTTTTACCTTCCCTTCCTCTATTTCTTCTTTTCTTTCTCCTTCCTGCCTTCTTCCCTCCCTCCCTCCATTCAGTCCTTCCTCTCTTACTCTCCCCTTTCATAAGTTTCCTTGCTTCCTTCCTCTGTTCCTGTCCCTTCTTCCTTCCTTCCTTCCTTTCTTTCTTTCTTTCCTTCCTTTCCTCCCTCCATTTCTTGCTTTCCTTTTCTTTCCTCCCTTCTTTTCTCCCTCACTCCTTCTTTCACTCCTTCCTCTCTTCCTCTCCCCTTTCACACCTTTCCTTGCTTCCTTTGCACCCTTCTTCTGTTCCTGTCCCTTCCCTCTTTCCTTCCTTCCTTCCCACCCTCCATCCATTCATTCACCCATTCCTCTCTTGATCGCCCCTTTTACGATTCCTTCCTCCCTCCCTCCCTTTCTCCCTCCTTCCTTCATAGCTCGCCCTCGCCTTTCTTCCCTTCTTTCCAGATGGGAGTGCCCCCTCAAGACACCCGCCTGACTGCTGGTACCCTGCTTTTTCTCTCCCCTCGTCCTTTCCAGCTCCTCGCGTTTGCTGGCTGGGGAATTCTGGGAGTTGAAGTCCAGATATCTTCAAGTTGCCAAGGTTGGGAAACACTGGCCTATGGGACCGCCTTGCTTGGCGTGAAGCGGGAAATGATCCCTGGGGGATGGAGTGGCTTGGCAACTTAAAATAGTTTTAAAATGGCGAAGGGGGCAGACACTTAGGCTGTATGGGGCCCCACAATTCCTGATGGTGGCCCTGGCGGTTATTATATGATTATTCTATAGTTCCAGTAAAACTAAGGTCAAGTTGTTGCTATCATAATCTTATGAATAAAGTTAATTCTGGGAACATCGGGTTTTATTTACAGCTATTTTCAGATGATTATCTAACATCTTCTTAAAAACTTTAAAAAAGTAGTTTTAAAATGGCAGGGGGGGGGCAGACACTTAGGCTGTATGGCGCCCCAAAATTCCTGATGGCGGCCCTGGCAACAAGGCTTGAAATCTTGGGCTTAGCCTTTGACAATTTAGCTTTTGGTCTGACTTAAGTATAGTACATAAAATTATCTGCAACAATCCCTACTACTTCAGTTTCAACCACAGCAATACATGAGCACACAAAACTTAAGGTAAACTGCTACAAACTTGATTGCAGAAAATATGACTTCAGCAACAGAGTGGTCAATGCCTGGAATGCACTACCTGACTCTGTAGTTTTTTCCCCAAACCCCCAAAACTTTAACCTTAGACGGTCTACCCTTAACCTCATCCCGTTCTTAACAGGTCTGTAAGAGGTGTGCATAAGCACACTGTCAGAGTTTGTTACAGAAAATTATTTCCAGAAAGCATACACAGACAAACTGATTCACTGTATCCATTAAATTCTTTATCTACATAATAACAAATGAGTATTTACAATATCAGTAGCAGGGTTCTTCTTTAACATAGCAGCAGTTAGAAGCAGTTTCTAGTTCAGAGTTCAAAGCAGACAGAACACAGAGTGGGGTGAACCAGGCCCAGCCTTCTAGCTTAAGTTTCAGTTTCAATTCTCTGCACAGACTCAGATGTGTTCAAGCTCTC
This sequence comes from Erythrolamprus reginae, assembly GCF_031021105.1. Lineage (NCBI taxonomy): Eukaryota > Metazoa > Chordata > Lepidosauria > Squamata > Dipsadidae > Erythrolamprus > Erythrolamprus reginae. Next base: position 320,128,793 of record NC_091951.1, read on the forward strand.
ATTGGCTGACTTAGTTGCTATGTCTATTCATTGGCTGATCTTGTTACCATGGCTCTCCCAGTCATGAATATTCTAACGTGCACCAACAAGCCCACCATTGCTGTTCCAATGTATCTGTAACCATCTCATGTATACATAACTATGTTTATACATTTTACTTATTCAAAATCATTTTTATTCTTTTTCTGTAATTTTATATATGCTTGACCAACCAACCAACCAACCAACCAACCAACCAACCAACCAACCAACCAACCAACCAAACAAACAAACAAACAAACAAACAAATAAACAAGTCCCTGTAATTTTCTTTGTATTTCAGAAATGGTTTGCCATTACAGTGTTCCCTCGATTTTCGCGGGTTCGAACTTCGCGGATAGCCTATACCATGGTTTTTCAAAAAATATTAATTAAAAAATACATTGTGGGGTTTTTTTTCTATACCGCAGTTTTTCCCACCCGATGATGTCATATGTCATCGCCAAACTAATAATTTTTGCAAATAAATAACAAAAAATTAATTATTGTTAATAAATAATTATGTTTATAAATATCAGGATACTAAGTGTCTTATTCAATGGTGAGTACCAGTAATAATGGTGAGTAAATGGTTGTTAAGGCAATGGGAAATGGTAATTTAGGGGTTTAAAGTGTTAAGGGATGGCTTGTGATACTGTCCATAGCCAAAAATGGTGTATTTACTTCCGCATCTCTACTTTGCGGAAATTTGACATTCGCGGGCGGTCTCGGAATGCATCCCCCGCGAAAATTGACGGAACACTGTATCACTTTCTTAGGGCTGAGAGTGATAACTGGCCCAATGTCACCCAGATAGCTTAATGACAAAATAGGACCAGAACTCAGTTTCCCAATTTCTTAATCCTCACACTAAACTGGCTCTTACCACAAAAGCTTAAGCCACAATTCATGCTTTACTCATTGGCGTAATATGAAGTTTCTGAATTACAGCTATGTCCTGAGCATTCTAAATTGATGCACAATTAGCCCTCATCTTGTCCTCAACTCATGAGTAAAACTAACATTTTCAGAGAACATAATATAAGTCAGCACTATCATACTACAACTTTCTTATATATGAAATCTATAATTCTCTAACACGGAGGTCCCCAACCCTCAGTCTATGGACTGGAACTGGTCTGCAACTGTTCTGCACAAACAAGTGAAGCCCCATCTGTGGGATGCAGGCAGCATGAGGCTCTCTTCGGTCCACGGAAAAACCTTTCTCCATGGAACCGGTCGCTGGTGCCCAAAAGATTGGCAGCCACTGCTCTAACACTCATGATAATGGAGGCAAAGGCAGATGATCTATTGAGAATCAGAATGAGTGGTGAGGCAGAGTCAGGAGATACAGGGCCACTCTCTCTCCTGTGGTTACTGGTTAGACTCCTGTGCAGTAATTTTTCTCTTAGGTTTTATCCTCGCCATGAGCAATGTATTCCGTGAGCATCCTTTTGTGTCTGCCATCCCCTCAATTTCTATCCATACTTCCAACATGCAGACATCTTTTACTTTGTTTGAGATGAAAAAAAAAAGATGTATTATCAGTAGTTCATTTGACACTGTTCTGAAATGAACTCAGCAGATATCTTGACTTGAAATGCTGTGGCCATTCGTTTTCTTCAGAAAAGACTGAGAAATGAAGTTTTGCCACTTATTTGCCAGTTTCTATCTGTTCTCTTCACTCTTCCTTTGAAATAAAATATATGGATGCCAGATTCAGTTTTCTTGTACTACAAAATATCACAAGTTGCAATGCTTTTATTTCACTTAAAAAAACAACAAAATTTGGAAGATGGCCAAGGGTGTTGGGTGTGCAAGGACAAACACACAATCCAGCCTGGAGAAGCCCAGACAGAGTCGCTTCCCATTCTTCAGCATATTAATGGCTTAATGTTTTTCCTAATGATTGATGACATTTTGAAAGGAGATTGTGTCAAATCCAGAAAAGAAAACTGATTCCTGGCTAAAGATATATTCCTTGTGTGTGCAATCATACTTGCCCAATAAATAATTCTATTTTGTTCTGCGCTGCCCTGCGCTGCGCTGCCCTGCCCTGCCCTATCCTATCCTATCCTATCCTATCCTATCCTATCCTATCCTATCCTATCCTATCCTATCCTATCCTATCCTATCCTATCCTATCCTATCCTATCCTATACTATACTACACTACACTACACTACCCAACCCTACCCTACCTTATCCAGTGAAGGGCTGCAAAAAGTTTTACTCCCACACTGTGGGCATGGCTTATTTTGTGGATGTGGCTTGCCGGCCTTGTGACCATGTGGGAGTGGCTTGATGATCATGTGACTGGGTTTGGCTTAAACATCATGTGACTGGCTTAAAGGTGGCCAACTTGACTTCATTCACGTTAAGGGTTTGGGTTAGGGTCAGGGTGCCTGGCTCTCCTCGCCTCAAAGAGATACAATTTCCCTTACTATTACTGAACATCCCAACTATACTATTTAATTCTATGTATATATGCCCTATGTGTACATACCTATTACACATAGGCACACAAAAATATATATTATCTACTATATAAAGTGTATGTACACACATGCACATACATCTCTTCTAAAATTATGCACATTCAAACTCATTTACTGTGATAGGAAAAACATACCCAGAGCCCAGAAGGGAAAAAAAGAAAAAAAAACATTGTTTTCCCTACTGGTTCTGCGTACCTTATAGTACCCATAGGTGCCCATCTCTGATCCTATCCTATCCTATCCCATTGATGGATAGATTTACAAATCAATCCAAAAACATTCATAATGAGTTGGAACAGATGCAGTAGAGATAAGATAAGGATTTTGAAAAGGAAATTACATTTTGTGCCGATAGGTGGGGGATATTCAATAGTGAAGACAAGTTGTTTAGGCTATCACAAATCTCTTTGCCACTTGGAATAAGGTTACCCCATAATTTTCCAAAGTTGACAATATGTTTTTCAGGGGGAAGGAAGAAACCAACAGATTCCTAAAGATAATGACATTATTTCTACTATGTCTGGAATCCCCATAGATTTCTGATGATTTCTTTTAATTAGAAACTAATTTAATATGAGCCCTGAAGCATCTTCAGGAGCATCTTCAGGGCTGTCACAGCGAGGGCATTGAACTGTAGCAATGTAAGGGGGGGGGGAGGTAGAGATGGCTGGGGAATGTGTAGCCAAAACAATATTCTTTCTCGTGGGAGCGAAGGACGGTCTAACAGGTATTGGGACTACAACCTGACTGGACCAAGTGATGGATGTTTGACCTGGAGGGCAAGAACTTTGGACTTTGATTTGAGTGGGGAAAACCCTGGGTCCTTCAGAGTTGGGTTTTCATCAGCTGTGCCAATATGATATCTCAAATAAAAATATACTTTGAGGAAACTCTAGGCCTTGGAGTTTTGATTGCCTTTGGGTTATTACTTGGAACCCTGAACAACTAATTAACTATTAATATCAACTGGTATAAGCCAATTGGTTTTTTCAGACCATCTAGAAATGCTGGAGATAAAATTATAAAATTACAAACTTTTAATGGAGAAAGCAGGTGTTTTCAACTGAGCCATGGGTCCTTCTTGTTGAAAGTATCATTAAAATGTGTAAATGGTCTTTTACACTCCCTTTGTTTCCTTTCACTAAAAAATTATAGGGTTTTCTTCCCTTTAATGTAGCCATTTATTTAACCAATAATGTGTAGCACCAGATCCAATGCAGCTTCATCATAGAGCAGGGGTGGACAATTAATTTTGCCATGGGGCCGCATGAGAAATTGGGATGGTTTTAGAGAGCCGGACTAATATAATTAACTCAGTTCTACCCAATACTGTATATACTATTTATATACAGTATATACAGTCACAGTGCTGGAGTGTTTGTGCGGTTTTTCTGCTCGGCGGCTCTCGGTAGGAGGTTGCTCCAGTGTGAGGATGGAAGAGCTCACTGCGTCTGCTGGGACTCCCCTGGTTCCTGCTTTCCTCATGATTCATCAGAAAAGCAGGAACTGGAGGAGTCCCGGCAGATGCGGTGAGCTCTTTCATCCTCACACCGGAGCGGACCCTGACCTTCGTGGGCCAGTCACAGATAGCGGGCGGGCCAGATGTAACCTGCGGGCCATCCCTTGCCCAGGTCTGTCATAGAGGATTGCTGGACACAACTATACCATTTAAAGATATGTGAGAGAAAGAGGGTATTTGGGAAGGTGAAACAGGCAAAAGATTGTTCTTTGTACATTCAACATAGAAACATAGAAACATAGAAGTCTGACGGCAGAAAAAGACCTCATGGTCCATCTAGTCTGCCCTTATACTATTTTCTGTATTTTATCTTAGGATGGATATATGTTTATCCCAGGCATGTTTAAATTCAGTTACTGTGGATTTATCTACCACATAATTAAGTGGCAATTTTTTTTCAGTAAAAAGAGATAGCATGATTTTCTTTTTATTCTTTATGATGTTTGATAATTATCAATAGCAAGTCATATATAATGAGATCTATTAGAGCTATTCAGTAATTTGGGTTGAAAGGCAATAAAATACTTTGGAGAGTACAAGGGTGAAGAACTCATGCCGGGAACCCACTGTGTACTCTCTATATGTATTAAATGAAATATTCTATTATTCAGCAGTAGCCTGCAGGAAAGATTTTGCTTCAAACAAAATTGTAGCGCTGGAAAGAATTTGACAATCATATAATTGACAATCATTGAGGGAATGTTCCATCCATCCATCCATCCATCCATCCATCCATCCATCCATCCATCCGTACAATATCTAACAATATGGTTTATATTTTCCACCTTGATAAAAATGTTTGTTGCAGCAAACCAAATAACACCTTGAAGACTGATATATTTTCTATGGAAGGAGCTTCTGTGGACTAGAGCCTTTATCAGGTGTCTAAATTATTATCACAAATTGGCAAATAAAGGAAAAAAATGAATATGGTCAGAGGGAAATGAAATGCAGAAGATAACATGTTGTGACCATTCCCAAGCAGTGGTGATAACAAATGCACCAGACACTGTAAACTTCTCTAATACCTGCATTATTTGCAAAATCAAGATGCATATATTATGAACAAGAAATATACCTCTTATTCTAGTTCCTATTTTCACTTAGTCAAATGGTTTTACTTGCAATTAAAAGTTTCGGAAATAAAAAAACAAGAGCTAAATTACAGAGAAGAGGGATAGTAAATAAGCTCACAAAGTTTGGGGAGGTTTGTTTTTATTCAACCTAGTGACACGTATCCACTTTTACACACACATTTTTTAAAAAAACAAAAGCTGATATAATACCAAGTATGTTGACATAACTAATTACAGCCAATATTTAGCAATAGCATTAGCAATAGCATTTAGACTTATATACCGCTTCACAGTGCTTTACAGCCCTCTCTAAGCAGTTTGTAGAGAGTAAGCTACTGGAATGGTTTTTTGGAATACTTTTTTTACTAGTATACTTATTTGAACATTTCTGAACACAAGGAAATGAAAATTGAAGTGAAAAAATTAATGTTTATTTGTTTATTTTGCTCATAAAAGCTCACCCCCCCCATTTTTGTGTAATTTTGTTCATTTTTATCTCAATTAGCCTGCAAAATCAGAACCTTTTGACCATCTTTGGCATTGGCATACTAATTTGAACATTCTGAACATAATGAAATGAAAATTGAAGTGAGAAAAAATGATGTTCGCAAAGATTATACACTTGTGCTCCTCCTTGTCCTTTTAGACTCGAAGTATAAAAAGGTTGGTTCTAGCTACTGGAATGGTTTTTTTTGAATACGTACTTTTTTCACTAGCACACTAATTTGAACATCCCTGATTACAAACAAATGAAAAATTAAATGGAAAAAAAAAAGGATTTTGCAGGCTAATCTATCTATAAATTGAAATAATTGCACACAGCCAGGAGGGGCAGGCATTTCTCAGCAAAATAAACAAATAAGCATTAATTCTTTCATTTCTATTTTATTTTCATTGTGTTCAGAAATGTTCAAATTAGTATACTAGCAAAAAAAGTATTCAAAAAAACCATTCCAGTAGCTAGAACCAGCCTTTTTTACTCTGGGTCACATATGACCCGGAGGACTCCAAGTGTTCAAAACATAATTTTTTTTCATTTCATTATGTTCAGAAATGTTCAAATTAGTATGCCAATGCCAAGGATGGTCAAAAAGTTCTGATTTGGCAGGCTGTTCTATCTATACATTGAAAAAAGTGCACACAGCTGTTGGGGGGAGGCCCTTTTCTGAGCAAAGTAAACAAATAAGCATCAATTTTTTCATTTCAATTTTCATATCATTATGTTCAGAAATGTTCAAATTAGTATTTCAATGCCAAAGAAGGTCAAAAAAGTAAGATTTTGCAGCGTAATCTAGATGAAAATGAACAAAATTTCACAAAAATGGGGGGGGTGGGGTTTGATGAGCAAAATAAACAAATAAGCATTATTTTTTCACTTCAATTTTCATTTCATTGTGTTCAGAAATGTTCAAAGTAGTATACTAGTGAAAAAAGTATTCAAAAATACCATTCCAGTAGCTAGAACCAACCTTTTTATACTCCGGGTCTAAAAGGACCTGGAGGGTAACATTGGTAACTGTTTTTGCCCAGCAAAAACTATACACTCCCCCCCAAAAAAACCCCACCACCCTTAGAAAGAACCCCTCAAATGAAAAAAAAAAGTCATGGAATTTCAAGTTTCAGATATGCAGGGAAAGTTTTTTACAGGGTCTCAAACTTCATTTCGGGTCCTTTTAGACCCGAGGAGAATACCAGGTTTAAATAATGCAATCTCCCCCCCCCCCCCCAAAAGATAACAGTGCTCCATAGATGAGAAAATATATTAGATAAATTAATTTTTTTTAAAAATCATTAGCCTATGGTCTGTAGCTTATTTTTATTTTACATGCCAGACTTTTTCCTCTTTGTAATCTGGACAGGAACCAAAGTCTCTCAGAATTCTGATCAGTAATATTTATTAGAAGGACAGTTAAGGTTACCACATGAGAATTCCAGCAGGAATTTTCAGTTGAGGTATATAGACAATTTATTGCAGCAAAACCATCTGTCATGTTTTTATCCCCTGCAATGGTATATAGGAATGACCTTGAGGGAGAGCCACAGACTGGACAACTGATATGTAAAAGTTATTTCAGCCCACAGGAGGAAGAAAAGTTAGAGTTTTAGAAGGGTCACTCCCTAGTTTTCAGGAGAGTTAAATGGAAAGGAGGGGAAATACTTCTATTACTGTAATCTTACAAATAAAGATAGAGCTAGTATTCCCAGTTGTGCTTCTTGTCTGGACTATCTTGAAGAGATATGCAGGAGAGGGCTGGAAAGGAAGCCTATTGTTTTTGTGGTGGGATGCCTCAGTCTGATCATTTGGTAACTGCTATTCTGTTACTTATCAGTGTGTTGATGTCTCACTCAAGATTTCTTTCAAGACACTAAGCTATCAGAGACTTACCAAACTACAGTGGTATCTCTTCTTACAAACTGAATTCATTCCATGACCAGGTTCTTAAGTAGAAAAGTTTGTAAGAAGAAGCAATTTTCCCCATAGGAATCAATGTAAAAGCAAATAATGAGTGCGATTGGGGAAACCACAGGGAGGGTGCAGGCCTTGTTTCCTACCAGGAGATTCCTAGACAGGCCCCACAGAGGCTTCTCCCCGTCTTTTCCGACCCTGTTTCCTCCCAGGAGAGGCCCTGTTTCCTCCCAGGAGAGGCCCTGTTTCCTCCCAGGAGATTCCTAGACAGGCCCCACAGAGGCTTCTCCCCACCTTTTCCAGCCCTGTTTCCTCCCAGGAGATTCCTAGAGAGGCCCCACGGAGGTTTCTCCCTGCCTTTTCCAGTTACAGTTTCAGAGACCCGGGTTTGTAAGTAGAAAATGGTTCTTGAGAAGAGGCAAAAAAATCTTGAACACCTGGTTCTTATTTAGAAAAGTTCGTAAGTAGAGGCGTTCTTAGGTAGAGGTACCACTGTATTGGAATGACCAGGATTGCACTAACGCAGCAATTCCCTTTCTGCCCAATTTATTCACTGGATCAATTGTTCTTTTGGAAATTTTAGACTTCTCAGCTGGCATAAATCATTTGTTTCTTTCCTTTATTTGTTTTGTTTTAATGTTTTTAATGTTCCTTTACATTGTGGTTGGCTGGCATATGGCTTCTTTGATCACAGACTTTAAGGAGAATGAACTGGGTCCATCTTGGTTATCATAGGCCAGTGTGTTTACCAGAGGAAACAGAAAGTGAGAGTGAGGGAGAATTAGGGCCTGGGGAACTTCCAGATATGGCATTGAATACTTCTATGCACAGCTTGTCATCACTGATAGTATAAAGGGAGGATTATGGGAAACCTCAGTGCAGAAATTCAACGTTCCTATACAGTGTTCCCTCGATTTTCGCGGGTTCGAACTTCGCGAATAGCCTATACCACGGTTTTTAAAAAAATATTAATTAAAAAATACTTCACGGGTTTTTTTTCTATACCACGGTTTTTCCCACCCGATGATGTCATATGTCATCGCCAAACTAATAAATTTTGCAAATAAATAACAAAAAAATAATTATTGTTAATAAATAATTATGTTTATAAACATCAGGATCACTAAGTGTCTTATTCAATGGTGAGTACTAGTAATAATGTTGAGTAAATTAAGGGAATGGGAAATGGTAATTTAGGGGTTTAAAGTGTTAAGGGAAGGCTTGTGATACTGTCCATAGCCAAAAATGGTGTATTTACTTCCGCATCTTTACTTCGCGGAAATTCGACTTTCGCGGGCAGTCTCGGAACACATCCCCCGTGGAAATCGAGGGAACACTGTATATATATATATATATAGAGAGAGAACTAGCAGCCGAAGAGTCTCTCTTAAATCCTTCTGCAATCCTGGTTTTTGACGGCATTTGTGAGCACCTGTCAATGCTGAAAACTAATGAATTGAATTTATTACCTTATGTTGGACACTCGTTATTAACTGTGCTGATATTGGTGGACTTTTGGCAGTCGGATTGACATTCCGATTTCATTACTATTTCCATATTTTTTTTTGTAAATAGACAAATATACATAGTGACTTTGTTTTTGAGTCTTCATTGGGGATTAATTATATTAACCAGTTTGGACAGAACACTTTCTTTGTTTTGTTTTGATGTTTTTAAGTAGAAAACAATAAGCATAATTTGGATTGGTAGACAGGATTGATGGGTCATACCTATTTTTAACCATTTTCTTGCCCTATTTGGCCAGAGAACTGGATAAAACCATAATCTTTGCAGATGGGGTCTTTTTCAGATGTCATTTCTGCTAGGGCTGGAAGAAAGACTTAGTTCAGCAGTTTACATGACATTGAGAGTTAATCCTAAAAAGACCTCTATCTGTTCAGTTAATTGATTCAGTTTTGCTATTTACATTGAATACTTTGAGCACTACTATTATTGTCATGGCCTCATCAGAGCCCAATTTGGAAGAGGAAGAGGAGAAATTGGAACCGGGACGTCCGATGGAGATGGCGCATCTCCCTTGAAAAGTTTGGAGAGGCCAGGGGCTGAGAACAATGCTATCCCAGACACCTAAGGCATTAGGGGAGGCAGTCGACAGGATGGAGAGCTGCCTACCCTCACAGACATAGATCTGGCTGCAGCAGATCCCCTCTGATGAGGAACAGCTGCCTCCTCCACTCCGAGTTTGCGGAGAGGGGCGGCATACAAATCTAAATAATAAATAAATAAATAAAATTCAATGGCACGGAGAGTAGACTGAATGCAAGCTCAAAGGAGGGCTGTGTAACTACTTGGGAGAAGGTCACCCTGCCCCTCCTTACAAGGAACACCTGGCATGGGTTGACTTCAGGAGAAGCTGGGGGGGGAAAGCTTGTTTTGGCTTACCCTCCCCTGGCTTTGACTCGTGCTCCTGCCTGTGCCTTGCCTTTGCCTTGCAGACTGCCTTTTGCCTCATGGACTTGAATGCCTTTGTGGACTTGCTTGGCCTTTTGACTTTGATCTGTTGATTTTTGACTCTTGATTTTGTCCTGTGTCTTCTCTTTGGATTTTCTTTTATTGTTTTGTTTGGAGGACTGCCTTCAGGATAGCATGGAATGGAGCCTTCTTGGCTGTTGTAAGGCAGTTTGTTGTGGTCTTTAATCCAGTAGTGGGTTCTAAAACCTATTGTTACCGGTTCATGTGAATGCGCAGAAGTGTCCTGGTGGGTGGAGCCTCCCACTGCCGCTGCTACCGGTTCATAGAACTGGGCCAAACCAGGAGCAACCCACTCCTGCTTTAATCAGAGCAATAAAGGACTCCATCAATGATTGTCTATGGGTCATAACAGTTATATATATCCTGAAAATAGAACCAGTGAGTCTCCTGATTGTCTTGGATTACATATACAGTACTACCTCTAAATACGAGTTTAATTCGTTCCAGAACGGAGCTCGTATGTCGATCAACTCGAATGTGGAACAAATAGCTTTAGACTTTGTTTTTCCCCGCCGAGATAACCAGAAGCAAGGATTCTTGCGCCACCTAGTGGAAGCTCGGCTCGTATCCCGAATTTGAGCTAGGGTGTCGAACAGAAATTTAGCTCCCATCGGGGCTCGTAACTTGGAATACTCGCATGTGGAGCAGCTCGTATCTAGAGGTACTACTGTATCTTAGTTCAGCTACAGTAGAGTCAACTCATAGGAAACAATGGTATAATAGAAAGGGGACTTGTGAAAAGAGAACCTTTTTCTTGAGATATTAAACTCATCTGATCAGAGCAGAATGATATGTGAAATCAAGAAACAAAATAAAAATATTGATGAGAAGCTTTTTTTCTTACATTTCTTGTTAATACAATCAGCTGTGCAATCCTATTTGATAATATATAACTATTTCCCCCTTTTCTACATCAGTTATATATATTGCAATTTATTATGAAAACAAAAGACCCTTCAGTACTCTGCCATTCTATTGAACAAGATGGCCATCCAACTGGACAAGGGACCCACAAGTCTCTCAGCACATGCCTATTAAGACTAATATCCATCCATCCATCCCAGACCTCCATAAATTGGTCCAATTCTGTTTTGAAGCCAGTCAATCTGGTAGCCAGCACTACATTTTGCAGCAGTGAATTCCAAACTTTAATTATATATACAATTTACTTAATCCAATTAGATTAAATTTTACTTAGCAGATATAGCCATACATCATGCTGTGTTTGAATAATGTTCATGAACTGGGTTGTGACTTAGCATGTTATTGGATGGCTCTTTTGGTAAGTTCATAGTTAAATGTATTTTGTGCACCTGGAAATATTTGTGGACTGGGCAACCAGGCTAATGTATGTGTACCTATATGACTGTAATATACATACTGGACCAGGAAGTAGTTCCTTGGCAAACAGGAAGAATATTCATGACTGGGATTTCTGGGAGTCTCATATGACAATCACAATCAGTGTGAACACTGATTTTTGGTTCATTACTGCTATAAATCAATAGGTTAAAATCGGCTTTGGAATATATTGTTAAACTGCATGGAAAATTGAACACTTGCAAGCATTATGGCATTAAATTAAACCATGTGGCCAAACAAAGAGCATTAAATCTGAAAAAGATAGAAAAGTACAGTGTGGGAAAATGTGTATTGATAAAACATCCAAAAGAAACAACAATTATTAAATATGTTCCCATTATTACTTATCACTTTTGGAAAAAGTTACAATTTTTGTCCTCCCTTTCAGATTGAAATAAAGTTCCAATTTTCATTTTTTGAAGTTCAATGACAGCAAGGCACATCTGGATGACTCTCTTGCATTCACAGATGGAACTGAGCAAATACTTCACAATGAATAATTTATTCAGCAGATAAATGTAATGTTCCCAACTTGATCATGAACAGATCATGAAATTCCTCTTTATTCAAAATTATTCATGAAGTTCTTCAGCAGATGACTTTCTATTCACATCTGGTGCACAGAGAGTTTGCCTCTCATATTTGCAATTTGCAATTCATACTTGCTCAATAAGACTTATGAAAGATTTTGTATTCTTTCCACTTTTGGGCAAGGTGAACCAACCTGACCAAAAGAAAACTGTACATTGCTGGTGTTGGGTGGGTAGAGTCATAACGATAGAGCCTTGTCTCCAGATTATGCTGAATTTTGTGTTTCTTATTCCTATTCTCTCTCTGTTTGAGACGGACAATTCAATTTATTTCTGGTTATAACACAACACTCAATAGAGTAGGTGCATACCTATTAAAACATGTAATTGTGCTATGCCTTATTCTCTGCAAGCAGCTAAAAATAGACTTTCTATATATTACAAATCATCAGAATCTCCTGTCTTAAATTAATATACATAGATTAACAGAACTAAGAAACAAAATTTCTAAAACTAAAATGAGAAATTACAAAAGCCTGACTGATAGACAAGATTCTGCAACAATGTGGGATTTTATGATGCACTCCAGATGTCTTAAATTTACAGCTTTCATGACTCCTAGCCAGCATGGTTTGTATACCTTAAATATCTAGGAACTGTCACCCGAAATATCTGCAAAACTTCTTTTAACTTCCTTTAACTGCAAAATATGCAGTTAAAGGAAGCTATGAGATAAATGAAAATATGAAGAATCAAGCAAGTAATATACTAACCAACTAACTAACAAAATTGACAAGAAAAACATGTTCGCTGATGACTATACAAAAAATACTGCCTAGTCATCTCAATGAATAGTGAATAGCAATGAATTCTGGAAATCCCAAAGTAGAGGTAGTTCTTGATGCACATCGGTAATGGAGTCTGGCATTTCCATTGTATATTATGATTGTAAGTTAGGGCATCTACATGACCCATTCAATTCTACAACATTTTTGGGTGATCATTAAGCAAACATGGAGGTTTAATCAAACAGTGTAGTTATTAAGTGCACCTATTCTCCATAGATTTTAGTTTCTGGCAAAATCTTGCAAATTGTGGTCACATGATCACAGGATGCTACAATCCCATTCCAACAGCTTTCTCCATGCCCCCTCTGCTCCATTTCTCTATAACAAATAAATGCAGGCTGGTTGCCAAACACTGAAAATGTAATTAAAGGATTATGGAGAGGGAGAGATATCTGTTGAACCTTCAAATGTGAATTCTAAATATCTTTTTTTGGGGGGGGAGGGGGGAGGCATTGTAATTTCAAATGTTCACTAAATGACCAGTCATAATGTGAGAACTACCTCTGTAAGAAATGAGCTAGTTTTGAAAAAAAACCAAGATATCGTGGAGAAACATTTTTGTCCTCATTATAAACAATGCATATGACACCAGTAGGATAGTGCACATTGTACACTAGTGTTTGCATTGGCACCAGAAAATCATTGATTCTAGTTTGCTCTTTGCAAGGGAATCCCAAAGGTGCTTTTTCAAGAGGCAACTGAAATTTGTTTTTCTTTGAATATTTTTTGGTTCTCATTCAATAGATTTCTTCTGCTTTGACTATTCTGATTTATACTATATTTATGCAGACAGCTGGTCATTTGACCAGCTCACAAATGCATGGCACAACATAGGAAAATAAATTCAAAGGCTGCTTTTTTGAAGACAGCAAAGTCCACATTTGGGATAGAGAGGACCGCTGGTTTGAAAGAGCCGTCAAAGAAGCCATCTATGTCAAAAATGAACAGCCCTGTCTCAACAGAAGGGGAGGGATGCAACATCATCTATCTCCAATCTACAATAAAATCCTTTCAGCAGTCCCAAGAAAGCTCCACACGCCTATATGCACCACTCAGATGATCCTGATGATACAGATAAACCTCCAAATGGCAGTAATGATTGCGAGAGCAATCATAGGCTTCTCTAAGTATGCCCCTGTTACTCCAACACTCCGCAGTCTGCACTGGTTGCCGATCAGTTTCTGGTCACAATTCGAAGTGTTGGTTATGACCTATAAAGCCCTTCATGGCATTGGGCCAGAATATCTCCAAGACCGCCTTCTGCCGCACGAATCCCAGCAACCGGTTAGGTCCCACAGAGTTGGCCTTCTCCGGGTCCCGTCGACTAAACAATGTCATCTGACGGGACCCAGGGGAAGAGCCTTCTCTGTGGTGGCTCCGACCCTCTGGAACCAGCTCCCCCCAGAGATTAGGATTGCCTCCACCCTCCTTGCCTTTTGGAAACTCCTTAAAACCCACCTCTGCCGTTAGGCATGGGGGAATTGAAACATCTCCCCCTTGCCCATGTAGTTTCTGTATATGATTCGACTGTGTGTTTGTTATTTATATATTGGGGTTTCTTTTGCATTTTTTAACTTAAAACTGTAATTTAGATTGCTAAATATTAGATTTGTTACTATGTATTGTTTACCATTGTTGTGAGCCGCCCCATGTCTGCGGAGAGGGGTGGCATATAAATCCAATGAATCTAATCTAATCTAATCTAAAAGGATGCAAAGGAATATAAATATAAGGACTCTCTAAAAGGATGCAAGGAATATAAATATAAGGACTCTCTAAAAGGATGCAAGGAATATAAATCCTTTCATTCCCCACCCCGCAGTTAGAGCTGAGGAAGGAAGGATGTGAAGCCAAATATTGCCTTCAAAGAAAAACAAGAAGGTCCTTGAAAAAGCACCTTTGGGACAATTTTGACCTGGATGAGACTCTCCTTTGCAATGGAAATTCATGAGGTGGACCAGCTTCTCTATCTTCCAGTCAAACAACTCACATTGTTGTTGTGAAGGAAAATGGGTTTAGGTAGTGTTAGATATGTTATCCTGAGCCCCTGAATGAAAAGGAGGATTATAGCTGGAACAAAGAAAAGCATGGAAGCATTGAGCACCAAGTCATTCAGTGCATATATTCCCATGATCAGGAAACACTTCGCTGTTTGGTCTCATATTTCAACTCTCACTTATTTGATATTTGAACCACCTTTTAGACCCATGCTTGAATGGCATGCAAAAAAGGCTGCACGCTTAGGAACCCCAAACATGTCTTCTCTTGTGTAAACTCACAGCTTCCATCGTCCTCACAGGTTTTAACAAATATTAGAAAAAGTAACATATTAAACTGAGTGAGACCATTGTAATTGGATTTCGTAAATGAAGGGATACATAACTATGTAGACCTCTTACCCAGAAAGAAATAATGAAGTGGAAAAACTTGCACCAATAAGAAAACATTATGGTCCCAAACGAATAGTGATGCTGATACTGTAGAAGGGGATTTGTTTTAAAGTGGTGTACAAAATTAGACCAAGCCACCAGCTGAAAATAACACAGCTGGAATTTAAAAACATCACACCTAAAGTTTGCAAAATAGTTCCCCAACTTCCCAACTTTGCAGCTCAAAAGTGCCTCAACCACATAATGAGTTAAAGCCACCCCTGCTGGTCCAGGGAAGTACAAATTAAGCCTCTCTGCATGAAATGTACACTCATAGGAGAGGGTCTGTGACATTTCCATTTTCTGGTCTCCATCCTAGTCGACATCTTTACTTCGCCCCATGGGATCAATAGGAGCTGGGCTTACCAGATGCTACAAGCAGGAAAGAACAGTCAGATCAGGCATAGTAGAACTTTTTGTAAATGTCTGCAGCAACCACAATTCTTTTTTTTTTTGTTGCTGTTGCCACTGTGCAAAGCACTCATATTTTCTCTACTTTATTTTATGTAAACAATAACTCTGCCTCCTAATAAAGGGATTTTTGTAACAGCCTCTTACCACCATTAAAATCATAATTAATTGTTAAGATGACTTCCCCCCCCCCTGTTGCATGACCTACATCTTTTTGTCCCATCGACTAAGCAATGTCGTCTGGCGGGGCCCAGGGGAAGAGCCCCGGCCCTCTGGAACCAACTCCCCCCGGAGATCAGAACTGCCCCCACCCTCCTTGCATTTCGTAAGTTGTTGAAAACTCACCTTTGCCTCCAGGCATGGGGAAATTGACACCTCCCCTAACTACTGGTTTATGTATGTTTTGATTGGGTTGCGTGATTATTTTATTAATAAAGGTTTTTAAATTGTGTTTTTAAATATTGGATTTGTACATTGTTTATTATTGTTGTGAGCCACCCCAAGTTCTCAGAGAGGAGTGGCATACAAATCTAATAAATTATTATTATTATTATTATTATTATTATTATTATTATTGTTGTTGTTGTTGTTGTATTATTATTATTATTATTATTATTATTGTTGTTGTTGTTGTTGTATTATTATTATTATTATTATTATTATTATTATTATTATTGATCCTACCTGACTGCCCAGAATTCTCAGTCTGAAAAAACCCAATAGAAGGTTTAACTGCAGCACAGGAAGCCAGGGAGGCCGCAAGCTACACGAGAGAAGGATCTTACCACGTAAGCTAGGACATTATGACACCCCTCTTGGCTATTCAGTAAATAAGTGTGAAAGCACCATATTCCAGACATTAATCCTTCTCTAAAACATTATTGTCCCTTGAAAGACATTTTGAAAATACGTTCATTTTTGTTAATGAAAACTGATGGGGGGAAAAGGGAAAAGCTGCATCATAGGTTTTAAAAGGAATCCCTCTTGTATGGTATTCAGATCACTCATCACTCAATTGTGTGTGAGATTCCAGATTCACCCTCCTAGTTAAGGTACCTGTGGGAAACATAATCCAATGCTGAATCACATATGTCTGGAGATTAGAATATTTTACACCATTAAGCAGCCACATTGAGGAACAGTAAACTGCTCCCTAAGACAGGTGGCTGCTGTAGCCAAATTCATGATGTATCACTTTAAATCTCTGCTCAGATTGATGTCTGTAGGTGGATGCACAGCTGCTGGATGGAGCATGAGTACTGATTTTGCTGCTGCTGCTGCCAGAAAAAAAAATCCACAGAAGGGAATATATAATGGGAAAGAACAGTGGGACAGACATCGGGTGGATATGCAAGATACATCTTCCAATTTAAGCAGTGGAGACTTCAGGACTTTAGATCAGCGGTGGGCTACAAGCCGGAACACTAAATTGCGCTCGCTGCCATGGCTTGTAAGTGCTTGCAGGGCCAGCGCAATTTTGCTTCTGTACCTGTGGAGGTAGCAAAATCGTGCACGGAGCCGCAGGAGCGCCTATGTTTCGGCATGCATGGAAGCCAAAAGCCTTGCCGAAACACAGGCACACCTGCAATTCTGTGTGTGATTTTGTTACCTCCACAGGTGCAGAAGCAAAATCGCACTGGCCTCGCGGCTCATAGCCCACCACTGCTTCAGATCTTCATTTTATTTTATTTATTTATTTATTTATTGGATTTGTATGCTGCCCTTCTCCGGAGACTCGGGGCGGCTAACAGCAGTAACAAGACAGTGTACAATAATAATCCAATACTAAAAACAATTAAAAACCCATTAATATAAAAACCAAACATACATACAGACATACCATGCATAAAATTGTAAAGGCCTAGGGGGAAAGAGTATCTCAGTTCCCCCATGCCTGGCGGCAGAGGTGAGTTTTAAGTAGCTTACGAAAGGCAAGGAGGGTGGGGGCAATTCTAATTTCTGGGGGGAGTTGGTTCTAGAGGGCCGGGGCCACCACAGAGAAGGCTCTTCCCCTGGGTCTCGCCAAGCGGCATTTTTTAATTGACGGGACCCGGAGGAGACCCACTCTGTGGGACCTAACTGGTCACTGGGATTCGTGCAGCAGAAGGGAGTCCCTGAGATAATCTGGTCCGGTGCCATGAAGGGCTTTATAGATCATAACCAACACTTTGAATTGTGACCAGAAACTGATCGGCAACCAATGCAGACTGCAACCAAACTGCAATGCAAACTGATCGGCAACCAATGCAGATCAACAGAGTAAGAACCTTCCCAGGGCAGGAGGAGAACCCTTCATAAAATTCTTTGTTTCATTTAATTATCATCATCAGCATCATCTGGTTTTGTTTTGTTTTGCCTTTTTGTTTGCTTGTTAATATCTGATTTGCTAGTTTTGACAGCAATTCAAAGGTTGCTTTCCTTCTTGCCCCAAATCAATTTGTTGATCCCTTTCTTCTAATGCATCCTGAATTCAGTCCAAATAGTTTTACCCCTGAACTTCTGAGCTGAAGTCTGTAATTGCTCTTTGGATCAGTCGCTCTGTACGCACTTTGACTGTGGGACTCGCTGGGCCCAAACCATCTGGCACACAGTTCTCAAATCCTCTTAGGGTTTGTATGGTTCAGAATCATTTCCTTGTGAACCTTTTAACACAAAACTTTTCTACTCTTGCTTTTCCCCAACCCCACATTTTGCTTTTGCATGTCTAGATAGATGCAACTTTTTATACATTTAGGCAAAACACTCATTGCATTCTTCTAGTCTTTTCTTTCTTAGGCACAACCAGTAGTGGACTGCTAGTCGGAGTGCCTAATTGAGCTCGCCTCTGTGGCTCTGAAGGTACCATGAGTTTGAGTGGAATTATGCTTCTGTGCCTGCGCGGGTAGCAAAATTGTACATGGAGATTCAATTCAATTCAATTCAATTTATTAGATTTGTATGCCGCCCCTCTCCGAAGACTCGTGGCGGCTCACAACAATATGCAGGTGTACCTGTGTTCTGGCAAGTTTTTTTTGCTTCCACACACCTGTGTCTCCGTGCGCAATTTTTCTACCTGCATAGGCACAGAAGCAGGGGTGGGCAGTGTTCTGTCTGTGTCACTCCGGAAGCTATGACCAACCCAAAAAGATAAGCCAGACACACCGGTAGAATCCAAATACAGTTTTATAAATGTAAAGAGAAACGAAGCCAACAGAAAATGTCCTTACAAAGCAGGAAAACACTGGAACATAAATATAGGATCCTTGCTGCCAAGACGAGGCTGTAGATAACAGACATACACATCCCACGGGTCTTCAAGACTGCTGGGCCACGAGCCAGGAACAGAAACGCCAAGAAACAATGAAGGTTACAGCCACTCCAATCTGATAACACTCCACATGGCTTCAAGAGCTTGCCTGCCTTATAAACCCTTCCCAGCTAATGAAGACCACACCCAAGCCCTGGTGTTCCTTATTCAATGCTGATAATATTTCTTCAATTGATCCTTCCTTTGATCTAGACATCTCTGTCGCATGTTAATGACAGCTTGTGCTTCGTCACCTAATGACTCCAAAGACTCCAAGCTACTGGCTGGGGAGAGCCCTCCCCAGGCTCCCATGCTGTTCTTCCTCGTCACATTCCTGACTGTAATCTCCCCTGTCCGACTGCCCAGACTCCTCCTCTTCGCTCTCAGCCTCCTCCGGGCATGGAGCCAGCAGAGATGCAGCTGGTCTTTGATCTGCCTCAGGCTGAACCACAACGGGCAGCAGGTAAGATGGGGCGGAACTCAGTTCCACCGGCAGAAATGGAGATGCATGCGCAGCTCCAGTTGATTGGCGGCTGTCACTTCCTGGATTACTGGTCTCGGCTTGGCTCTCCTTTTTTCCCCTGTTGCTGCATCTGCGCTCCTTGCTTTTTTCCTCTTTCCTCCCTCCTGGTCTCAGACGAGCTTCCATCTCTCCTGCCTGGCACCCCTCCAGCCTCATTCAGCCACCTCCTGCCTGAGGTGCAAGCAGAAGGTGTGGGTGGAAGCGGCGCTGGCAGCATTTATGCTTCTGGCAACACCTGTTCGTCTAGCTACCCAGCTTGAGGCAGGGGGGACGACCCAGGAAGGAGAGCATGGGTACATGAAGCAAATTGTTAACCCAGCGAAAGACACTGGTAAGGTTGTAAGTTGAGGATCAAACAGTTCACTTGAACAATTATGATTGTTCAAGCTACTCCCACATGGCCAACTACTACATGGCCAACTACAACAAAGTAGTGGCTACTTTGATAGTAGCCACTACTATCAAATCACTACTATCAAATCACATGTTCACTAAGCCACACCCACAAAATAAGCCACACCCACAGTGTGCTAGTAAAAATTTTGGCTGCCCATTACTGCACAGAAGCATAACTCTGCTCGAACTCACAACACTTCCAGAGCCACAGAGGCGAGCCCAATTAGGCGTTCCGGCTAGCAGCGCACCACTGGGCACAACACAACCACTTGTAACCTCAGATCTCTCCCACTAGGTATATGATCCTAATCCTGATTTTTTGCAAGCTCCATGGAATATCAGGAGCTCTGCCTTCAGGAGAGAAAGTTATGTCAGTGTAGATTATTGACTTTCAGACACCATTAGGTCAAATTGGACCATCACAGCTATGGGCCTTTCACTGTTTCCTTAGTGCATGAATGAAAGACACAACACCTCTTCCACTCCCAGTCCATTACAAATGCATCCCATATGTGTTTTCCACGTTCACTGTTTTGGATCTGAGGCATCACAAACACTTCCAATGCTTCATTTCATTTTAGTAATGACTCCACCTTTGATTGGATGCAGTACCTGACATGTCTTCTTTACCCACCTACACAAGACGCAGCTGGTAAAGCTGGTGTTGCTGTATAGATTGGAAGAGCAAGAAGGAGGGGAATGACCAATTGGATCTTGCAATGTTAACATGCTCTGGCCAGCTGTTCAATTGTCCTGTCATCAGTCTGTTGTTTATTATTAGTGTATTGTGTATTCTCCTGCATGCCCAAAGACTGTGTATCTTTTTCCAAGCTGAGTCTTCATGTTATCATGATTCACCAGATTATACAATGTTTGATTTTCCTATTTCCTTTAAACTAGGAATAAGCAATTACAACGAAGATCCAGATTCAGCCCTTAGCCTCTTTTTGTGATTGCCAGAGCAGAAGACCAAAGAAAAGAAATCTGTTAAGTCAATCATAGATAACACACATAGTAGACTTTGCTTTTCCCATCACCATCCAACTGAGGAAAAAAAGATTAAAGATCTCACACCCTCCTGCACTGTTTACTTAATGTTGCCATTGTATTGCTTGGCTGCTAAAATATGAGAAAGAAAAAAAAGAAGTCTTCAAAAAAAAGTGTTAACTTTTGTTTTAGATAAGGCAACATTATCAACTGAATTTTGTTCTCCAGACCCTGTTTTGCTATTTTCTGAGGGCTCAATATTTTCTGTAAAAATATGCCCACTAAACCAAGACGAAGGAAAATGCTGATGGGAATCAACTTACACTATTTATGATGGGGCACATATTCCATGGCAGTAATTTTGTGAAATGGCATTGGTCTCTTCCAATGTAGTCATTGCCTGTGGACAGTGTGGCATGGGCCCTTCAATTTAAAATGTGATTATTGACTCCCAGATATTGTATTTACCTTCAGGACACTATAAAATCCATTATGTAGCCAATACATGCCCCCATGCTTCTATCTTTGTTGGCATATTTACATTTTGCTTAAAGGTTTTGTTACACTATTGGATTACAAAGATGGATGGATTTTATCAATATCTTTATTCTACAGCATTTTAGAGGAATTGCTCAAAAAGGGATTTTTCTTTCAGCAGAATTCAGCTGAAGTTAATGACAGTTAATCAAGACCCACTCTACTCTCATGAATAGAACAAACAGGTATGGAAGTATACACAATCTCTCCCCCCCCATGTTGTTTTTAAATGTCCTTCAAAATTCCAAGTGAGTCTCCACACCTATCAGCCTGAGCAAACGTCTAAGATGAGTTACAGCTCAAAGTTGTCTTGGGAAAAAATATGCATTTTGACCTAGTAGGTCCTGGTTGTCTTGAATATATATAACTTGCACTGCAAAATCATAAGAGGTGTACAAGAAACGATACTCTCCTCCACCGATTAAGATCTGGAAGCAACAGATATGAAAGAAAAGCAAAACGTGATTACAATTAGGCTAGGATTTTTGAACAAGTCTTTTATAGATCAGAAATAAATAGCAGAAGACAGAGGAGAAGGAAAACCATAACTAACAATGAAAGGTCTCCTTTGTATTTGGGTTTATATTTATATCAGTTTGCAAATGGGAAAAATGTTTTCAATGGTTCGTCTAAATTAGGGCTGCAAATTTTTTTACTACCACACTGTGGGCGCGGCTTATTTTGTGGGTGTGGCTTGTTGGCCATGTGACCAGATGAGAGTGGCTTGATGACCATGTGACCGGGGGTGGCTTAAAGGTCATGGGACTGGCTTAAAGGTGGCCAACTTGACATCACTCACGTCAAGGTTTTGGGTTAATGTTGGGTGCCTGGCTTCTCCTCGCCTCAAAGAGATACAATTTCCCTATCTATTTAAATATACTATTTAATTCTATGTATAGATTCCATATGTGTACATACATATTACACACAGGCACACAAAAATATACATTATCTACTATATAAACTGTATGTGTATGTACACACACACACACACACACACACACACTCACAGCTCTGGGACCGCCTTCTGCCGCACGAATCCCTGCGACCGGTTAGGTTCCACAGAGTGGGCCTTCTCCGGGTCCCGTCGACTAAAGAATGTCATCTGGCGGGACCCAGGGGAAGAGCCTTCTCTGTGGTAGCTCCGACCCTCTGGAACCAGCTCCCCCCAGAGATTAGGATTGCCGCCACCCTCCTTGCCTTTCAGAAACTCCTTAAAACCCACCTCTGCCATCAGGCATGGGGGAATTGAAACATCTCCCCCTTGCCCATGTAGTTTCTGTGTATGATTCGATTGTGTGCTTGTTTTTTTATATATTGGGGTTTCTTTTGGATTTTTTAACCTAAAACTGTAATTTAGATTGCTAAATATTAGATTTATTACTATGTATTGTTTTTTTTTTACCATTGTTGTGAGCCGCCCCGAATCTATGGAGAGGGGCGGCATATAAATCCAATAAATCTAATCTAATCTAATCTAATCTAATCTAATCTAATCTAATCTAATCTAATCTAATCTAATCTAATCTAATCTAATCTAATCTAATCTAATCTAATCTAATCTAATCTAATCTAATCTAATCTAATCTAATCTAATCTAATCTAATCTAATCTAATCTAATCTAATCTAATCTAATCTAATCTAATCTAATCTAATCTAATCTAATCTAATCTAATCCAATCCAATCCAATCCAATCCAATCCAATCCAATATCAATCTAATCTAATCTAATTATACACATTCAACCTCATTTACTGCGATAGAAAAAACATACCCAGAGCCCAGAAGGGAAAAAAAGAAAAAAAATTGAAATTTTCTACTGGTTCTGCATACCTGACCAAAATGTTTCTAACGGTTCTGCGCACCTGATCGTACCTGAAGAAGCCCATCACTGATTTAAATGCTCTAGGTATATATTCTAATAAATAACAGTGATAGTTGGACACAAATGGCTAGTGCAATGAGTTTGATTTATGAAGAAGTATTCTCTCTGAGAAACATGAGGGAATTGGACTGGAAACTCAGGGATCGCCTGCTGCCAAGGAAGCCACATCAGCATTAGCACTAATTGAATCTCATCTGTAGTAATCAGGAAGGCTGGAGCTTGGCTAAGCCTTTTACTGTATAAAATAGCAATGAAGTGAATTGGAATCAAGGAAGTATTTTCAAACTGAGCAGCAGAATGGTAATTGAAAGATATGCTGTAAGGATGATTGATAAGAAAAAGATTCTGAGCTGCTATTTCATTATGCCTGAATCAGAGGCAGTTGATAATTCTTCCATACCAAAATTCAAAGACATAATATCTGCATTGTTTTCTATTACCTACTAGATTCACCCCTTTTCATTTTATGATTAAAAAGTCTTTGTGATCATGAATGAAAGCAACATAAAAAATATGTATAGGCTAGGAGGAAAGAAGCTCCCTACCTCTCTTTTCTGTCTTGGATGAACAAATAATTCAAACTATTCACTGATTTAAGTGCTGAGCGAAGGCTGTATAGGGTTGGCTGAACTTCCACATTTGGGGAATAAATTTTAGCCAGGTCTTGACAGCCTTATGGTACATCTAGGCTGGACTTGTCTTAGATGACAGATTGGTGGAAAGTGGCAACCAAGGATTAGAAGAGAATAATGTGTGCTACACCATTTCTTTTGGCTGCTCCCTGAATTATCTGATTAACTTTGAGCTGGGGTGGTGCAGTGGTTAGAGTGCAGCATTGCAGGCTATTTAAGCTGCTAGCTGTAATGCAGCAGTTCAAATCTCATCACCGGCTCAAGGTTGACTCAGCCTTCCATCCTTCAAAGATGGGTAAAATGAGGACCCAGATTGTTGGGGGCAATATGCTGATTCTGCAAACTGCTTAGAGATGGCTGTAAAAGCAATGTGAAGTGGTATATAAGTCTAAATGCTATTGCTAATGCTATTGATGCAGTGGAGGAAACTTCAGTGTTGAAGAATTATCAGTGGTCAATGACTGCAATAACTGGTTGACTGAAGAACCAACTGCCAGTCCAGTCAGAGCATCCAGAAACTACAAATTATGCAAAATGCAGCTGCGCAAGCAGTCGTGGGCTTGCCCAGACATGTACATATCTCTCCAACACTCCATGGTCTGCATTGGCTGCCAATTGGTTTCCAGACTCAATTCAAAATGTTGGTTATGACCTATAAATCCCTACATGGCATCGGGCCAGAATACCTGTGGGACCGCCTTCGGCTGCATGTGTCCCAGCGACCGGTTAGGTCCCACAGAGTTGGCCTTCTCCAGGTCCCATCAACTAGACAATGTCGTTTGGTGGGACCTAGGGGAAGAGCCTTCTCTGTGGGGGCTCCAGCTCTCTGGAATACGCTCCCCCCAGAGAGTCGCACCGCCCCCACCCTCCTCGCCTTTTGTAAATGTTTAAAGACCTATCTGTGCCACAGCCTTGGGGCCAGTAGATCCTAGCCCCCTGGCCAACAATGTCGGCTGATGGGACCCAGGGGAAAAGTCTTCTCTGTGGCGGCCCCGACCCTCTGGAACCAGCTCCCCTCGGAGATTAGGATTGCCCCCCCCTCCTTGCCTTTCGTAAACTCCTTAAAACCCACTTCTGTCATCAGGCATGGGGGAACTGAGATATCTCTCCTTGCCTATGTAGTTTTATGTATGGTCTGTTTGTGTGTATGCTTTTTAAATAATGGGTTTTTAGACTTTTAATATTAGATTTGTTATTTGGAACTTTTAATATTAGATTTATTACTGTATATTGTTTTATTACTGCTGTGAGCTGCCGAAGTCTGCATAAATAAGTAAGTAAGTAAGTAAGTAAGTAAGTAAGTAAGTAAGTAAGTAAGTAAGTAAGTAAGTAAGTAAATAAATCAATAAATAAACAAAAAACAAACAAACAAACAAACAAATAATTCCTTGCAGACAGCAGGTAATTTGCATCCTTTTAGAAGGTCTTGAGGAACTTGGAATTTTATCTGTATCTTCATGGTCACCTGAGTAGCGCTTTAGTTCCTTAATTCTGCAATTGACCTGGATGACTGAGAATCTCTATGGACTTGAAGCTGTCAACAAGTATAGTTTGCTTCACTGTGTTACTGATCATCATGTATATGTATATATGTGTGTGTATATATATATATATATATATATATATATATATATATATATATATATATATATATACACACATACATATACATATACATATACATATACATATACATATACATATATATTTGTTTTCGTAAATTTTCACGGGTATATGTATGTAGATTGTTCTGAGTTCGGGTTTTGCCCTGGGTAATATTTTGCATGTTTATGCGACGTTTCGGCAAAATCACATTCACCATCATCAGGCTAAAGTTCCAATCTTTGTGTTGTTGTAAAATGGAATGTTAGCAACTGTCATTTCTTCCTAGTATATAGTGTGGGGGTGGAGATTTGTTTTGAATGTAGCAAATAGATTGGGTGATTATGTTTCAGTGATCTGATTGGTTGGTGTAATCATAATTATTAGAAGGAATGACATGGAGATTTTTATGAAGTGTTTTGTTTAAGGCTGATTTCCAAATATCAAATTTCTAAAATCATAATTATCAGAAGGATTGACATGCTGATTATTATGAAGTGTTTTTTTTGTTTAAGGCTGGTTTCCAAATTTCTGGTAGTCGGGACGTGTCATCTCTTTTATTTATGCAAAGGGGTCTCCTCTCAATCTCTATAGCTTCTAGAGCAATTCTTCTGTATAAATTCTCTGTTTTGTGGAGTAATTTAGTTTTTTCAAAGTCAATTTCGTGCCCTGTTTTTTTAATGTGCTGGACAAGGGAGGAGGTCTTTTCTTCTTTTTTGACTGCATTCACATGTTCTGCTATGCGTTGGCTCACTCTTAGTTTGTCCAATGTATGTGGCTGCACATGTTTTGCAAGGGATTTCATAGATTCCTTGGTATTCCAATTGGATTTTATCTTTGGGGCTCCTTAGGATATTAGATATTTTTTGGTTGGTGCAAAATGAAGTTTTGATGTTATGTTTGTGCAGAATTTTACTAATTTTATCCGTGGTGCCTTTGATGTAAGGAAGGATGGTGGTGCCATTGTCCTGTTCTTGATCTTGTTTTTTGGGGGGTGTCTCTTTTTTGATTAGGTTTGTTATTGTTTTCTCTTTGAATCCATTAGAAATTAATACATCTTTGAGTTTGTTCAATTCAGTTTTTAAGTGCTCATGGTCAGCTAAGCGTTTGGTTCTGGTGATGAGAGTTTTGGCCACTGAGGTGATTTGTGCGGGGTGGTGGTGTGAGTGTGCATTTAGATAACGGTTGGTATGGGTTTTCTTTTGGTAGATAGTATGTCCTAGGCTGCCATTGGGTTTTTTATAGACCAGTACATCTAGAAAGGGAAGTTGATCATTGATTTCTGTTTCCATAGTAAACTGTATTTTGGGGTGTAGGCTGTTGAGATGTGTGAGGAAATTGTCTAGTTTTTCTTTACCATGTGGCCAAATTACAAAGGTATCATCAACATATCTCAGCCAAAGTTTAGGTTTGTATTTGGATTGCTCTAATGCATTATTTTCGAAATATTCCATATAGAGGTTGGCGATGACAGGTGAGAGAGGTGATCCAATGGGGGCTCCCTCTATCTGTTTATATCTTTGTTCATATAGATGAAGTATGTATTGGTCAGGCAGTGGTTGGTAAGGTCTAGGATATATTTGGGGGGTTTGTGTTTGTCCTGGATAGCTGTCAAGGCTTCTTTAATAGGTATTTGTGTGAACAGGGACACGACATCAAAACTTACAAGTAGGTCATCGGGTTGTAGGTTTTGTTTTTTAATTATTTGTATAAAGTGGAATGAATTTTGAACATATGAGGTAATAGTTTCTGTATATGGTTGAAGGTATTTGGCTAAAAATTTGGCAAGGTTTTGTAGAGGGGAGCCTATAGAACTGACTATTGGCCTGAGAGGTATTCCTTCCTTGTGTATATCTCACCTGTCATCGCCAACCTCTATATGGAATATTTTGAAAATAATGCATTAGAGCAATCCAAATACAAACCTAAACTTTGGCTGAGATATGTTGATGATACCTTTGTAATTTGGCCACATGGTAAAGAAAAACTAGACAATTTCCTCACACATCTCAACAGCCTACACCCCAAAATACAGTTTACTATGGAAACAGAAATCAATGATCAACTTCCCTTTCTAGATGTACTGGTCTATAAAAAACCCAATTGCAGCCTAGGACATACTATCTACCAAAAGAAAACCCATACCAACCGTTATCTAAATGCACACTCACACCACCACCCTGCACAAATCACCTCAGTGGCCAAAACTCTCATCACCAGAACCAAACGCTTAGCTGACCATGAGCACTTAAAAACTGAATTGAACAAACTCAAAGATGTATTAATTTCTAATGGATTCAAAGAGAAAACAATAACAAACCTAATCAAAAAAGAGACACCCCCCAAAAAACAAGATCAAGAACAGGACAATGGCACCACCATCCTTCCTTACATCAAAGGCACCACGGATAAAATTAGTAAAATTCTGCACAAACATAACATCAAAACTTCATTTTGCACCAACCAAAAAATATCTAATATCCTAAGGAGCCCCAAAGATAAAATCCAATTGGAATACCAAGGAATCTATGAAATCCCTTGCAAAACATGTGCAGCCACATACATTGGACAAACTAACCGAAGAGTGAGCCAACGCATAGCAGAACATGTGAATGCAGTCAAAAAAGAAGAAAAGACCTCCTCCCTTGTCCAGCACATTAAAAAAACAGGGCACGAAATTGACTTTGAAAAAACTAAATTACTCCACAAAACAGAGAATTTATACAGAAGAATTGCTCTAGAAGCTATAGAGATTGAGAGGAGACCCCTTTGCATAAATAAAAGAGATGACACGTCCCGACTACCAGAAATTTGGAAACCAGCCTTAAACAAAAAAAAAACACTTCATAATAATCAGCATGTCAATCCTTCTAATAATTATGATTTTAGAAATTTGATATTTGGAAAGCAGCCTTAAACAAAACACTTCATAAAAATCTCCATGTCATTCCTTCTAATAATTATGATTACACCAACCAATCAGATCACTGAAACATAATCACCCAATCTATTTGCTACATTCAAAACAAATCTCCACCCCCACACTATATACTAGGAAGAAATGACAGTTGCTAACATTCCATTTTACAACAACACAAAGATTGGAACTTTAGCCTGATGATGGTGAATGTGATTTCGCTGAAACGTCGCATAAACATGCAAAATATTACACAGGGCAAAACCCGAACTCAGAACAATCTACATATATATATATATGTATATATATATATATATATATATATATATATATATATATATGTATACATATATATGTATGTATGTACGTACGTACGTACGTACGTACGTACATACATACATACATACATACATACATACATATATATATATATATATATATATATATATATATATATGCAGTGGAACCCCGACATAAGAGCTGCTCTACTTAAGAGCAACTCGAGATAAGAGCTGGGAGGGGAGAGATATTTTTGTTCTACTTACAAGCCCAAATTCGAGATACAAGCGCCAAGGAGCTGTCTCCTGAAGCCAAATGCTAACTTCCGCATTCGGCTTCAGGAGAGAGCTGCGAAGCGGCGCGCATGTTTTAAAAGGTTGCAGCCGGCCTGGGGGGCTCGGGGGGGTGCTTGCAGCTTTCTTTCTTGCTCTTTTTCTTTCTCTCTTTTACCTTCCCTTCCTCTATTTCTTCTTTTCTTTCTCCTTCCCACCTTCTTCCCTCCCTCCCTCCCTTCACTCATTCCTCTCTTACTCTCCCCTTTCATAAGTTTTCTTGCTTCCTTCCTCTGTTCCTGTCCCTTCCCCCTTTCTTTCTTTCTTTCTTTCTTTCTTTCTTTCTTTCTTTCTCTTTTTCTTTCTCTCTTTTACCTTCCCTTCCTCTATTTCTTCTTTTCTTTCTCCTTCCCACCTTCTTCCCTCCCTCCCTCCCTTCACTCATTCCTCTCTTACTCTCCCCTTTCATAAGTTTCCTTGCTTCCTTCCTCTGTTCCTGTCCCTTCCCTCTTTCCTTCCTTCCTTCCCACCCTCCGTCCATTCATTCACCCATTCCTCTCTTGATCGCTTAAAGCCGGTCCCTGGTGCAAAAAGGGTTGGGGACCTCTGTCCTACAGGATTGGGTGGCAGAGAAGTTGAACATATGTAAATTTAAAAGTTTAAGAAAGTTTACAAGTTAAGTGAAAGAAACTTCATTATTCATTTATATGTACATGTACATT
This sequence comes from Erythrolamprus reginae, assembly GCF_031021105.1. Taxonomy (NCBI): domain Eukaryota; kingdom Metazoa; phylum Chordata; class Lepidosauria; order Squamata; family Dipsadidae; genus Erythrolamprus; species Erythrolamprus reginae. The sequence goes on from NC_091951.1 coordinate 320,158,422, forward strand.
TCTTCATTAAAAACATGTCTTTCTGCATAATTTAGACTAACTTTGTGAGTTTTTTAAGGGCTGGAACCAATTAAAATTATTTACATTAATTCCTATGGGGAAAAGTCGTTCGAGATAAGAGCTGCTCGACTTAAGAGCCCAGGTCCGGAACGAATTAAACTCGTATCTCGAGGTACCACTGTATGTTGTTTTGTTTTTTGCTGAATTTGAAAATTAAGGGAGACTAGGATAGATCTATTTCGGCCTTATTTTGGCCTTATCAGCTATATATATGTTTTTTATGTCGGATCACCCTGGTATATTAAAGGAACGTCACAGTTCCTTTTTGCCTCTAGGCCCAACTCAGGGCCATTTCAAGGCAATTAATTTATTCATAGCCGACAAACTATATTTTTTGTAGGGGCCACATGTGATACATATATATGTATGTATCACATGTATATGTATATGTGTGTGTGTGTTTGTATGTGTGTGTGTGTGTATATGTGTGTGTGTATACCTAATTCTATATATCCATCCATCTATCCATCCATCCATCCATCCACCCATCCATCTATCATTTATACTTGATCCTGCAAGTGGTTGAAATACACATTGTATATTTATAATATTTATAATATTCATAATATAATATAGTTGTGTTCTATTTTGATGTATCTCATGGTTTGAATAAATATTTGTGTTTCTCTCCAGGTTATTCAAGAATCTTATCTGAAAAAAATGACCTGAATTATAAAAAACTATAGCATTGCCATTTCTGACACATATGATTGAACTATTAAGCAATTACACTCTAGATAGGATATGCATCATCAGGGATTTCCTGCTAAATTCTCCCATAGTAGAGCCTTGCCATCATAGTTCCCTCTAAGCTGAGCAGTGAGCAATCGCTCACTTAAAAATCATCATCAACTCAAGAGTTTTCCAAACCTGCCCAGAAGCCGAGAGGGAAAGAGTGAGAGGGAAAGAGAGAGAGAGGAAGAGAGAGAAACAGATAGAAAAAAGAGAGGAAGGGAAAGAGAAAGAAAAAGAATGGGAGTAAGGAAGAGAGAAAGAAAATCAAAATCTAGTTTGAAACTAGCTCAACTATTTAAGTGGCATTTTGATATTGATAGAGTTGCCCTATTATGAGCTCACTGTTATAGACACACAGTACAGTATTTTATTTTGAAATTCTCTGAGGCAAAACAGGGTGGGTTTTTTATTTGTTTGTTTGTTTGTTTATTTATTTATTTATTTATTATTTCTGTGCCGCCCAGTCCCGAAGGGACTGCCGCTCAGACACTATACTTTTCCGCCCCCCCCCCAAAAAAAAAAATTAGAGGGAACACTGCTTGCCATTCCTTAATCTAAAGGCAGATGGTCACTTATTGTAATACCAGTAGATATACTTTGCCCATGTCCTGAGTACCAGTGCTGCTTCTTCTGAAGGATTCTGTAAATGCTTGCATTACTGTTATTGCTCATTTTTTACAACTTTATGACTGATTTATTTGTACATTATTTCTAGATTGTCCACTTAGCAAAGGATTCAGAGAAAAATCTATTTGATGATAACCATTAAAACAGTGATCTGATTATATCAGGTAATCAAACAAGCAAACCAAACCAGATAACCATTGTACCATTAATGTCCATAAACCCCAAGGAATAGCTAACTTTTTGAACTTTCCTAAGGGTCAGAATTACTTACTTCAGAAGGGACAGAATTCCAAAGAGCAGTGGCCACAGGTGTCAAAGAAAAATGACACAGTTTGAAATATTAATAGAGAATCAAACAACCTGCTAGAGTTTAAATAAAAAAAGTTATTCAGATGTGATACAGGTATAGCACATTTTTTGTTTAAAAACACATATAAAACTGATGCTAAACTTTAAAGGATCAGTCAAAACACACTAATGGGAAGAATTATGAAACAAATCTATAAAATTCATCTGAAATTATAACAGAGGAGAAAACTGGTACAAAATGTTCTATAATTAGTATATAATTCTACCAATAATTGCCAAAAAAGACAAACTGTTCAATATAAAGGCTGGAGATGATATGAGACAGAAGGAACATTTTACCATATGTAGTGAACATGTAAAAACACACACACACACACACACACACACACACACACACACGAACTGGAAATAAATACACAGTGCTACTGAGAGAATTTTTAGATACTAAATTTGAAATGAAATGATAATTCTTCTTACTAGGCATAATTCCAAAACATATTAACCCAAAAAATCACAGTTTACTAAGATATATATTTATGGTTGTAATGATAAATTTAATATAACATTGGAAAACTGATACATTGCTACAGATATTACCCTGGGAACATAAACGTGGTCAAAATGCCAAAATTAACAATATATAATGACAACAGAATTTTAACAAAATTCAAACAAGATTGACTTCCATACATACCATATATAATGCAGCAAGGTAGATGACAGTTTTTAGATTATAAGGTTAAAGGGGGAAAAGAATTGACGAACAAATTGAAATTAGAAGCACACAAAAGAAGTCTGTGCAGGGAAACACCTTGCACGATAAAGAAAAACAATTTTAGGGTGGCAGGTTGGGTGGAGGATGGGGTGGGCTGGGCCGCACAATGTAAACCCCAGCTGGAAGCCACTGGAAGCAGAGAAATGGCTGGTTGGCCAGCCGCCTGCTGCCATGTCTTCTGGCAGCTGGGACAGAGAGGCGGTAAAGGGAGCCACAGCCTCACATTGGGCTGGAACCATAGAGCAGGAAAAGAATTCCCAGAGTGGCTGCTGCCAAAAGACTCTCTAACCCTGGCGGCTGGCTGGCCTCTTATTGCTGTGTCGGTGAGTGGTGTTGTGCCTGGCCAGAGGCCAGGTTCTCTGCTGCGTGGGCATTATGTCAGAAGAGGTGCTGGACAATTAATTAATTATTATTATTAATAATAATAATAATAATAATAATAATAATAATAATATATTAGATTTGTATGCCGCACCTCTCCAGAGACTCAGACTCAGTTGCTCACTTGTGAGCAGGGCAAGGGGGATGGATGGGAGGCGGGCAAGCACCAAGGACACTGGGGAGAGATAGAACAGAGGGGGAGCTCCTAATCAGCTCAGCTGATCCACAGGTCACGATTAAGGGGCCCAGCTGCCATGACTAGGGAAGGGAAGGGCTGCCTCCTAGTCTGGCCCCACCCACCCCTCTCATTAGGGCTTATTTTCAGGGGAGGGCGTATATTTACGCCTGCTGCCAAAATCAGGCTTGGACTTATTTTCAGGACATGTCGTATTTTTGGGGAAACACAGTAATTCTCAAATGACCCACAGTAATCATTCCATTCTGTTCTATTTTACTTGGTTTCCATCTTGAGTACTTTGTCTAGTTCTTATAATGCACTTTAACAAGAAAATTTGGAATAGATTCAGAGTAGACCCATGAAGATGATTATGGGCTGCAATCTAAATCCTATAAAGAAAGATTGAAACAGTTGGATATATTTAGCCTGGAAACAAAATGACTTGGGAGATATGATTGCATTCCTCAAGCAGCTGAAAGGTCGACACACAGAAGAAGGTTAATACCCAGCCTTTTTCATTTCAGAATAGAGGAATATGGAATAAATGCATGGAATAAAGAATTTTAATTATAGAAAGGGAAATTCCAACTGAATACTGTATTAGAAAAAAACCCTTAATTGTTAAAATAATTTGATAGTGGAATTAATTAATCAAAGAGGCAGTAGAATCTCATCTATTAGATATTTTCAGGGAAAAACCCTGGCCAGGTAGTTGGTTGGGATGCTTTAATTTGGATACATGCCCCGGACTGAGGTTAGACTCAATGGGTTCTTGCAATTCTGCAATTCCATGATTCTCTGATCTTGGTACATTTATTTTATAAACTGAGAAGAATATAATAACTATGCTTAGTAATTGCTATTAATTGAACATTGCTGCAAATATATTTAGTCTTCATTTTGTAACTGCAGCGGAGGAGAAGGACTATATTGCTCAATTTTGTTCCTGTAACACCAAGTTATAGTTTATTGATAGTTCTGAATGGAGTCCGTTTCTCCTTTTAATACAGCCCATAAATATATTCATTCTAACTGCCTGCTGCTCTTTTATTAACCATCCTTCCTTGACTTCCCCTTTCCCAGACACAATGTTCTTGATTCATATCAGGCTACTATGTGCTCATAATTCATACATTTAGAAAAAGAAAAAAGAAAACAGGACAACCTGCAATCCATTTTTTAGTTCATAAGTATTGATCTTGAGATTTTGGCTACAGCCTCAGATTTCTCGGAACACTGTTACTAAATTGTATTGTTATTGGGCACAAAAGAGGTAATTATTACATATAGCCCTGGAGAACATCTTGAGTGTGTAGCAGTATACTTCATGCTCCTTCTTCTTGATGGGATACCAGCATTTGTATATTAGCATGTAAGGTAGTCTCTAAATGGACTTTGTACTTGTGGCATACTAATTATGCTAATTATACTAAGAATGCAGCTGCGAGAGCAGTCATGGGCTTCCCTAGGTATGCCCATGTTTCACCATCACTCCGCAGTCTGCATTGGCTGCTGATCAATTTCCGGTCACAATTCAAAGTGTTGGTTATGACCTTTAAAGCCCTTCATGGCACTGGACCAGAATATCTCCGAGACCGCCTCCTGCCGCACGAATCCCAGCGACCGATTAGGTCCCACAGAGTGGGCCTTCTCCAGGTCCCGTCAACTAAACAATGTCGGTTGGCGGGCCCCAGGGGAAGAGCCTTCTCTGTGGTGGCACCGACTCTCTGGAACCAACTCCCCCCAGAGATTAGAACTGCCCCTACTCTTCCTGCCTTCCTTAAAACCCACCCTTGCCATCAGGCATGGGGGAATTGAAACACCTCCCCCGGGCATGTTCAATTTATACATGGTATGCTTGTGTGTGTGTGTGTCTGTTAGTATATGGGGTTCTTTTAAATCTTTAAATATTTTAAAGTTATTTGGATTATTTATGATTTGTTCTATCTTGTTGTGAGCCGCCCCGAGTCTTCGGAGAGGGGCGGCATACAAATCTAAATAATAAATAAATAAATAAATAAATAAATAAATAAATAAATAAATAAATAAAAGGGTCTTACCTGATGCACTCCTTCTTATAGGGTGGAGCTATCATCCATGATGGGTTGACTTCATTCATTAACCAATGAGGATTGAGTCTGTTGATTATTTTAAAAAAAATGCCTCTGTCTAAAAGGCCTGCTTTTGATGAAGATGAAGTACAGACTGAAGTACAGACTGTGGTCACAGTCAACTGTAAGAGTTCAACTGTTCAGCAGAGAGAAGCAAAAACAATGTCCCCTAAGTCAATGAAAAACTGTCCCCCACATGTGGGCCAGGCAGTATTCCATGGGTGGGACTGGATAACAGCTACATCGTGGTCTAGAGGTAGTAATCAGGAGATTGTAAGTTCAATCCTAGGTAAAGGCAGATGTAGGGTCTCCTACTTAGGCAGGGGGTTGGACTAGATGACCTGCAAGGCCCCTTCCAACTCTGTTAATCTGTTAAAGGTAAGACCAATGCCTTTTCTCCATACTGGGTGGAGCTATCATCTATGATGGGAACTGCCAAAGCTAAGTGTCGGATGAGAGGGCAATGCTGGACCATGAACCCTAGTGTGGAAGTACCCTCTGGAGTATCCATTGTCCAAAGTCGGCATCCACCAAGGTAAACACATGAATTTTATAATGATGGATGAAGGAAGATGGTCATGATCAGGTGGCTGCTCGGTAGACCTCCTCAAGAGAGGCCTGAGTGGACCAGGTCACAGACACAGCCATGCTATGTGTGGAGTGAGCTTTCACCCCCTCTGGGCATGGTAAGGGTGACAATTCATATGCCTTTGCAATGGTGCTGTGGATCCACCAGCCCACCATGGATGGAGTCCCATTGCTACCTAAGAAAGACTGGTAGAAAGAGACGAAGAGGGCATCCAAGCACCTCAGCAACTCCTTGCATCTGATGTAGATATGGAGGGCCCTCTGTTCTAGCATGAGAGCAATAGCTCATTCGGCACCAGTAAATGAAGGTGGAGAACAGCTAATCCAAAGGTACTATAGTCTCTTGGCCACTACTGCTGCCCAAGGGACAAAATTAGCTGCTGTGCTGGCAATGAGAATGCGATCTCTCTAGACCTGGCAAGGGGCTTTCCCCCTGCCAATTTTGGACCTTGTGGCTGCAGCTATGGCAGCTGGAGCACGCTACGTTGCCACTCTCCCTCACTCAATCCTGTGGCTCAAAGATGAACGACCAATGCTAGCAATTCAAAGTACTAGACTTTAGTAAGATTTTCTCAAAGCAATGATGGGTGGCGAAAAAGTGATTGGGCTGCTAGAGATTTATTCATTATTTATTTATTAATCTTTTAAAAAGTTTTATTTATTGTTTTTAATACATTAAAAAAACATATATTTGCAGATCATTGCCCGTTTTTTATATACAGTTACACTTTGTCTTTACTTCTATAATACAAGAAAAAGAAAATAAAATAACAGAAAAGTGAGAAACTTACTTTTATCCAAAAAAAAAAGGATATTAAAATAGCGAAAGTTGTGAGCGTATACATATATTTACAGTAAGCCAACTGAAGAAAAAATTATCAGATATTTCGGTACACCTTTAGTCTGAAATTAACTGTCATTCTGTCTGGTATCTTTTTTGAATCCACTTGTGCCATTTCTCCCATATTTTAGCAGTTTCATTATCTTTCGCCTTTTATTAATTAAATTTATATGCCGCCCAACTCTCAAGGTTCTCTTGAATTAAATGGGCATAGTGACTAGAGAATACTTTCTTACACAAAGGTCTGTTGCTCCCACCCACCATGCATGTACATATGGAAGAATAATTTTAAAAGCACGTTTGGTTTAAATTGATCTGATGAAACTTTGAAAGAAATAGAACATCATAGTACCATGAAAGAAAGTGGCCAATATATGGCAAGGACATCATCTCTTCTCCATGAATAGCTTCAGATGGTTTGTACAGGCGCAATACAACAACACATATGCATATAATTATTCTGCATAGATAAATTTCATTCTAGGTTTGATTGTGGGGAGTTTGGACTTTTCCCCCTTATACTTCCATGTTCATTTTCACTAGGAGTCAGTCTTGACATTACCAAATAATAGTCTGGTTCACATTCATGACCTCAGATGATTCTTCTGTTCTCCCACCTCATTTTTATGTGTGGGAAATCTCTTCACAAAAAACCAGAATAATCATAAGGGAAATAACATTTGCTGAGATGACATCATGTACAAAGCTAGAAATATTTGCTCATGTATTGGAGAAGGTGGCTTGGGCGGCTGACAAGACATAAAGTGAAACAGGATGAATAAAGTGTCCTAAACCGAATTTCTTAAATATGCATGTTTTTAAAAATGGTATAGATATGTGCATAAGAGGGAAATGATGCATCTGCTGCACTTTGATAATGATGTTATAGGAAATGAGGACCCGGATTGTGGGGGCAATATTCTGGCTCTGTTAAAAAGTGCTATTGCTAACACATTGTAAGCTGCCCTGAGTCTAAGAAGGGCGACATAAAAAAAAATTGAATGAATAAATAAACAAACAATCAAAGAAAGAAACAAATAGTAGAAAAAGGCTGTATACAGTAAAGAGTTCTATGAAGAACAAAATGAAGCAGCCAGAGTATATCCGCAACAGCACAAAAGTGTTCATGGCTAATGTATTGTCTCTTCTAGTCTTTAATGTCAAGCAAACAAGGTGACATTAAAGACTAGAAGAGACAATACATTAGCCATGAACAAAAGGCTGATCACAAAAGCCTTTGGCTTGTGGCACAGTGATAAATATAGGGGCTTAGCTTTACAGAAAAGAGAACACCAATGCATCAGATGAAATCAATAGCAGCAGAAGAAAGGTGTAAGTTATGCATTTAGTAGGAACTGTTTCAAGGTAATTCATATATTTTTGTCAATAAATTAGACCCAAAGTGATGGTAAACCTTTCAGACGACAGTTGTCAGCCTTCTGTGCTGCTCATTTGTTTTCTGCAATGGGCAGTTTGGATACATTTTTCTGCAATGGGCAGTTTGGATACATTTATTTGGGTTAAAGAATAGTTGTTTCAAAATAGGAAAGGTAAGCCGAGCGAAGATACAGTAATGAATTCAAATTCATCCAGCCAATTTCATGATTAAAAAGATGTACCCCCAGTTGCAAATTCCAGTCTAGACTAGACTAGAGAGATTTTTTTTGGATTCTAGGCCTTCCAAAGATCCTCTTCATATTTAGCATAGGACATTCATTCATTCATTCATTCATTCATTCACCCACCACTCATTCACTCACTCATTCATGCATCCATTTCCCCACTATTTGACCATTATTATTTAGGCTGGATTTTACTTTGTCGAAGACAATGTGAGAGCAGTTTGAAAATTTGACAATAACCTTACTATAAAATTGCTAGAATGTTGTCCAGTTTTATTGGAAAAAGGAATGGGTGTGCGGTAGGAGAAATGGATTAATCTATAATTTCATTCCAGACAGATTGGACATATTCTGTGTGACATATCCAGCACTCCTACTTTATCCAGGATTTATAACTTTAATGGGATCAAGAGCTGCATATTGGGCTTATATATATATGGGGACAGGAAACAAATGAAATTAATTAACTGTTCAGTTTTAATCTGTACAAAGAACCATACAGATCCATTTATAAGAATCGTTTTCCAGATAGATAAAGATTCAGGACTAAGTATCCTGTTTTCCCCATTAATAAGCCTAATCAGGCTTTTGAGCTCATAGTGACAAGGCTAAGCGTTTATTTCAGGGTTCAAAAAAATATAATACAGGGTCTTATTTTTGGGGAAGCACTGTAAATAGCCAATGGCATGCTTCTCCAAAGTCAGTGAAAAGCCTCCTATCTTATCTGATCAGAAAAGAGCAATTAAAACCTCTTAGTTCTACTATACATTGAAATATATTGTGAAATATTTCAATTAATGCAATTAATGTATACCCATCTTCTTCTTCTCAGTAATTCTTACTAAAGATACTTGGAAATTTACCCTTGCAGGAGGGAGGTATCATTTTCTATTTTAAGGAGATACCAAAGACCCTGATGTTACTTCCCTTCTCTCTGTCTTACATTTTATTTTTCATCAGATATACATATATGCCCTCACTTTGACATACTTTCTCAAGGCCCCGAAGACCTGCTTTTGTCAGCAGGATTGGGGAACTAGAGTGAGATCGAACCCATCAACTGAATTATCTGATTGACTGCTGTTGTCTGGGGGCAGGGAAGGAAGAGTTATTATTTTTATTGTTTGAGTATTAGGTTTTTATATGAGCCCTGGTGGCATAATGGTTGGAATGCAGTACTGAAGGCAAACTCTGCCCCCAGCCTGGAGTTTGATCCTAATAGATTTCAACCTTCCATCCTTCCAAAATCAATAAAATGAAGACCCAGATTGTTGGAGGGGAATATGCTGACATTGTAAACCTCTCAGACAGTTCTATAAATACTATGGGGCAGTATCTAAATCTAAGTGCTATTGTTATTGCTCTTATTTTTGTAAGTTGCCCAGAATCACTGAGAGTTAATGGATGGCCAGTTGCCATACAAATGAAGAAAATAACCTATCATAGGAATACCTAGTCATCATGCTCTATACCAGTGTTGCCCAACTTTGGCCACTTGAAGATATCTGGACTTCAACTCCCAGAATTCCCCAGCCAGCATTCGCTGGCTGGGGAATTCTGGGAATTGAAATCCAAATATCTTCAAGTGGCCAAGGTTGGGAAACACTGCTCTATTCAGCTGGACAAGATCAAACAAGCAAGAACTACAAAAATTTCAGGAAGGCAACTTTAATTCTTTAGCAGGGGCCTGTAGTAGAAGACCTCCAAGGCATCTCCTAACTGCTCTTCTGTTCTGTTCCATTCCGTTCCGTTCCATTCTATTCACTTCTATTAATTTTAATATTGGAGTGGGTGTAGAATCCGGTAAGAATTGCCTATCCTCTTTTATTTGATTTCATGAACGTAGGTTCTCTTTAAATAATTTGAAATGCTGCATTATAGGCAGTGATAGACTCCTATGGGTACAGAACTGGTAGAAAAACTTTGGTCAGGTACACAGAACCAGTAGAAAATTTTTGCATTTTTTCTTTTTTTCCCTTCTGGGCGCTGGGTATGTTTTTCCTATCACAGTAAATTAGGATGAATATGTATAATTTTAGAAGAGCTGTGTGTGTGTACATACACATACAGTTTATATAATAATGTGTATTTTTGTGTGCCTGTGTGTAATATGTATGTACACATATGGCATATATACACAGAATTAAATAGTATGTTTTGGATGTTTAGTAATAGTAAATAGGGAAATTGTATCTCTTTGAGGCAAAGGGAAGCCAGGCACCTTAACCCTAAGCCAAACCCTTCATGTGAGTGAAGTCAAGTTGGCCACCTTTAAGCCAATCACATGATCTTTAAACCACCCCAGTCAAATGATTGTCAAGCCACTCCCACCTGATCACATGGCCAGCAAGCCACACCCACGAAATAAGCCATGCCCACAGTGCGATAGTAAAATATTTTGCAGTCCTTTACTGGTTATAGATCCATGCATGAGACAAACAGCCAAACTATCTCATAATGTTTATTTCTATTCTACCTTCCTTTCCTTTCACAGATTCCCCACTTCAGTCAGTTTTCTCCATGTCAGACATGTATTCTTAGTGCAAAGAAAATAAAATGGTGCATAGACGGGGGAAAAAAACCTCCCTTAAAGCTGTGTTAGGGGCAATTAAACTAAAACAATAACTGTAATGATCACCCACCCTGATATAGTTGGAAAACTGTTACACGGTCATAAAGACAATAACATCTTTTGTGGTCCCAAAGGTCTCTTTGACAGTTATGTCTTTCAGGGAGAAAGGTGGAGGCTATAAAATATATTACTGAAGAAATGATGGCACCTACTGTTCTGTTTTTACAGTCCATGCAATAAAGCCACTTAAAATAAAGATCTGTCTAAGGTATCATCTGTGGATTACACCTGATGAGAGTATTAATAAGTGATCATTATATTAATGTTACTCTGCAAGTTAATGGTTTCAATCAAATGTAACATTAATGGAATCCCCAAACCCCAAAACATTAACCTTAGTCTATCTACTTTTGACCTCACTCCATTCCTAAGAAGTATGTAAGGGGCATAAGCTTGCCAGCGTTCCTATCATCCTGTCCTAATGTTCCCTTTTATTCATATTCATTTCAAGTATCTCAAAAAAATAAAGGGAACAAACTCTAAGTTAATTATACTTCTGTGAAATCAAACTGTCCACTTTGGAAGAAAACACTGATTGACAATCAATTTCACATGCTATTGTGCACATTCAACTTTGTACAGAACAAAGTATTCAATGAGAATGTCATTCATTCAGATCTAGGATGTGTTATTTGAGTGTTTACTTTATTTTTTTGAGCAGTGTATATTATCTAATATGTGCTTGACAAATAAATATTAATACTTATGCTTATCTTCCTTAATGTGAAGCAATATTCAAAATACGAGTGAAGTTCCTTTTCCAAGCAGTTATGCAGTCAAAACTAGCCCTAGAGCAAAAAGGCTAAGAAATTTAATACTTTTTCCTTTTGATCATGCCAAACATTAACACTTGCAATGACCTCTGGATATTATCAAGTCACATGTACTAGATACCTTCCATAGTGGATCTCTACTATATTCTTTGGGAAGTCAAATAAAAGTTGTTTCATGTTTCCAGTAGTATTAACAGATGTATACATGTTTTAATCTCTTTCCCAAAAGGTGGGGGGAGGGACATACCATACACTTCTGGTCCTGCTCTCTTGTGGACCATGACTGAAAATTAAGAATTAACAGGACATCTGGGAGAGTTATGGTGAATTGGAGATAGCTCTGCAAAAGAGAGGCAATGGGTATGGCAATGATCAAGGAACTGGGGAGTAAATAAGGAAAGGATAGTAAAAAGATCTGGATGGCTGATTATTGTGAGTACAACAGTTTGCCACAAATGTGACTAGTGAAAGTATAGGATATGATATGATAGGATAAGATAGGATAGGATAGGATAGAATGTCATAGAATAGAATAGAATAGAATAGAATAGTATATAATTATTTATTAGCCAAGTGTGATTGCACACACAAGGAATTTGTCTTTGGTGAATATGCTCTCAGTGTACATAAAATAGATGAGATACATTCATCAAGAATCATAAGGTACAATACTTAATGATAGTCATAGGGTACAAATAACCAATCAGGAAGCAATATCAATATAAATCGTAAGGATTTAATGCAAACAAGTTACAGTCATAAGTGGGAGAGATAGGTGATAGCAACAATTGAGAAGACTAATAGTAATGGTAATGCAGCCTTAGTGAAGAATTTGAGGGAATTTGTTGTTTAGCAGAGTGATGGTGTTTGGGGAAAAACTGTTCTTGTGTCTAGTTGTCTTGGTTTGCAGTGATTTATAACTTCATCTTAAGGGTAGGAGCTGAAAAAATGCACTGCATTTTTGGAGCATAAGATGCACCGGAGTATAAGACACACCTAGATTTTAGAGGTGGAAAGCAAGGAAAAATGTATTCTGAACCAAATGGTGTAATAATATAATATTTAATAAAATACTAGTGTAGCAGAGTACTTTCTACAAACATGTATACTTTTTACAACCATGTACACTTTTTACAATGTCTCTTCAGCACTCCATGGACTGCATTGGCTGCAAATTGGTTTCCGGACCCAATTCAAAGTGTTGGTTATGACCCTACATGGCATAGGATTATCTGCGGGACCGCCTTCTGCCACACAAATCCCAGCGCCCGGTTAGGTCCCACAGAGTTGGCCTTCTCTAGGTCCCATCAATTAAACAATGTTGTTTGGCGGGTCCTAAGGGAAGAGCCTTCTCTGTAGGGGGGGGGGCCTTTGGAATCAACTCCCCCCAGAGATTTGCACTGCCCCCAACCTCCTTGTCTTTCGTAAGAACTTGAAAATGCATCTATGTCGGCAGGCTTGGGGTCACCTCTGCCCAGTAAATGTATTGAATGTGATAGTATGGATATGATTGTTGGTTTTTTTAAATGACTAGTTTTAAGACAATTTTTAAAGTAATTATTTTATTCTATTAATTGGCTTGGAAATGTTTTATATTGTATCTCTTTGTCTATTGTGGGTTGCCCCGAGTCCACGGAGAGGGGCGGCATATAAGTCCAGTTAATAAATAAATAATAAATAAATATGGCCACCCAACTCACTTTCAGTGACTCCCGATGTCCTACAAAGATAAGTCTACGGAGAGGGGCGGCATACAAATCTAATAAATAATAAGAATAAGAATAAGAATAATAAGAATAAGAATAATAAGAATAATAATAAACACCGATTGAAACAATAAAATTCAATCACTGTCCTTTTAGTAGTTCATAGATTTTGTTGTAAGAAAAAAAGTTTCCTTTCATCAATCAAAAGTCTACTTTTTGAAGGAACAAGGTGTACAAGAAAATAAAAACAATGTCATTGAAAGTAATTATTTTTTAGAAATACGTTGGAGAATTCAGTGTTGCATTCAGCTTTCTACGTTTACCCATGTATATAGCACAGGCAAAAAAAGAATCAATGTTTTTGATTAAGCTGTTTTCGTCTGTAGAACTATTTTAAATAGGAAAGGTTTGTCTAGTGAAGAGAGAACACAAACTAGCATGTCACATTCAAAGCTGTTGTTTGATCATTTTCCACTGAAATCATTGCCAATATGACTTTTCTTCTATATAGTTTATTGTTCAGCCATGCAAACAATTCCCCTTAGGGTCCGGGTAAGCTCATTGTAGGCACCATGAATAATCTTGTTATTATTTTGAGTGTCAAGGGAGAAAAATTACAATGTGACTCCACCATGACTCTATGCACTTTGAAACAGGAAATGTGCAGCAATTCTATTTATATATTTGATCTTTTAAAAAATCATATCTTAAAACACATTTTAGAGAAGCATTGTTTTATGCAATTGATATAGCAGTTGAAACATTTGAAGAGAGGGACACACTCCGGTATAAACTCTAAATCACAGTTTAAATTAATCATTAACCAATTCAGATAAACCATGTAAAGCATGTAAATTAATGCTATGGTTCTAAAGCACTTTAGTTTAAATATCTCAGGGGAATATAATTGTGACTTTACTTTTCTGGATTGAACTATACAATGGGATTTCTCATTATAGTCTCTGTTCCCAGTATATAAGTATGCCACTTATATGATACATACAGTCCACTATAGAGAACAAATTGGTGACAATTTCCCAGAAGGATCATTTTATTGAAGAAAAAAAAATGGCAATTTTCTACTAGTTCTCCTGCTAAAGCTGTGAAAAGCATTTGAAGAGGCACTTTGCAAAATATGTTGACATAAGCAAAGTGTAGCTCCTTAAAGCAAGGAGGCAGCTGTGCCCTCTAGGAATTTTGATGCAGCTGCTTCAAGGATTATACAATGGTGGTGAATGATTGCTTTTTGAAGTGCAAAAGGCACATGGATGGGGAATTCTGGGAGTTGAAGATTGTACATGTTAAAGTTTCTAAAGTTGAGAAACCCTAGGCCAGTGATGGTGAACCTATGGCATGGGTGCCACAGGTGGCACACGGAGCCATATCTGCTGGCACACAAGCCGTTGCCCTAGCTCAACTCCAACATGCATGTGTGTGCTCGCCAGCTGATTTTTGGCTCCCACAGAGGCTCTGGGAGGGCATTTTTGGCTTCCAGAGAGCTTCCAGGGGATGGGGCGGGACGTTTTTACCATCCCCTGGTTCCAGGGAAGCCTTTGGCACCTGGGGAGTGTGAAACACAAGCCTAGTGGGCCCACTAGAATTTGGGAAACAGGCCATTTCCCACCTACAGAGGGCGTCCGGAGGGTAGGGGAAGCTATTTTCTCCTTCCCCAGGCATTGAATTATGAGTGTGGGTGCTCACACATGCATGATAGCATGTATGCACACCTGAGGGAAAAAAGGGTTCACCGTCATTGCCCTAGGCTATTTTCTGTCTGTTTTGCAGTAGAACCTAAAAAAGTATGTTGCATTAATCCAGGGGTGTCAAAGTCGATTTCATTGAGGGACACATCAGGGTTGTGTTTGACCTCAGGTGGCCAGAGTAGGTGTGGCCAGGGTGGGCATGGCCAGCTTGATGTCACTCGTGTTGGTGATACCTGTGGCTACCTGAGTGCTTTGCCAGTAAAAATGGGCTTCGGAGCTCTGTTTTTGGCTGTGACAGACTCCTGCAACCTTCCGCCAGCAAAAACAGAGTTCAGGAGGACTCACATGCAAATCTTCAATGCATCCAGCCCTGGGCCTTGATTTTGATACCCCTGCATTAATCTGTGGATAGTCAAAGCAACTGCATTGTGCTTTTTGTACACTTGTATATTTGTACTTTTCTCCGTTCTGAGACACTGGATCGTCCTGGCTATCGCTGATGCGCCACATCGTATTGCTCCAGAAGGAGGAGGAAACACTGTCTCCCCCATTGTGAAGCCTGCTAAATTTAAGCACACTAAATTTAAGTGTACTGATGCCTCCATAGCCTGCTCTTGCTGCCTCCATGGCCTGCTCAGTGCTCTAGCAGCATGTTGCACAGCACACTTACATTTAGTGAGGTTCACAATGGGAAAGACAGTGTCCCCTTCTTCTTCTGGAGCCCGTTATGATGCAGTGCATTGGCTGTAGTCAGGCCAGGTGGAGTGGAGATCAGGTTGTACATCTCCCCGAGTGACTGAGTTGTGCATGCAGCAACAGGATGTGCTGGAAGATGCACCTGTGAGATGAGAGGCAATTACAGGAGCTCTTCCCTCTTGCTCTGGAATATGGAGCAAGCTTACATCCCCTCTATTGCCCTTACCTTTCAGGCCGCACAAGGAGTAACTGGGAAGGGAGGGCGAGGGACAGGGCCAGCCAACCACAGTAGGATGACAAAAGAGCCACATGCAGCTTGGGAGCCGCATGTTGCCTACACCCATCCTAGAGAAAGTGATAAATCTACAATTCTACTTGCAACTGCTGAAGAAGAGGCAACTTCTTCTTTTCCCCCCTTTCTTTCTTCTACTTTTTTGTACTTTAGATTTTTCTTTTTAAAACTTTTTTATCTTCTTCCCCCTTGTGTTCCACTTTGTATAAATTTTTATTCTTCTTTTAAAAATTTCAATTATATTAAAATAAATAAATAAATGGCACTAAACTCATTTTCTAATCCCTTTCATAAATCGCTTATTAAATTATTTTAAAGCTATTACTGTCAGACTCTAAATCTAGAGTGAGATGTGGAAATTCTTCCAAGCTCAGATTTTTTATTGTTTCAAAATATTTCCAGATTGAAGACGCTATGTGCATCTACAATATACTTTGTGAACTATAACTTATAACTATAAGGAAGAGCCTGTCTTCGCTCTATTTCTCTCACACAATACCTTTCGAAGTTCCTGTAGCATAGGGAAACTATCAGCAGGATAACATCAAGAAGTCACCACAATGCAAAAAAATATGTTGACAAAATTCTGCAATGAAGAGCAATGAATATGATAAAGGGTCTGGAGGCTAAACTGTATTATGAATATAGTCTATATATCTAGTCTATTGAAGAGAAGGAATTGGGAGGGAACAAAAATGTCTTGCAGTCCTTGAGGGACTGTTACAAGGAAAAGGGAATTGATTTATTCTCCAAAGCACCAGAGGGCAGAATAAGAAGCAATGGGTAGAAGATTGTTAAAGAAAGATCCAATCTAGAAGTAAGAAGATGTTATCTGACAGCGAGAACAGATAATCAATGGAATAGTGTGCCTCTGGAGCTGGGGGTGCCTCATCATTGGATGTTTTCAAGAAGATGTGAACAGACATATATATATCCAAAATGGTCTATAGGGTCACCTGACTTGAGCAGGTGGTTGGACTAGAAGACCTTTGTGGTTCCTTCCAGCTCTATGATTCTATGTGCTATGTATTGGCTCTTACTCTAGAATGCACCCTTCTCTCCTGGGGATGTATCTCCTTACCACATTCCTTCACAATGTTAAATTTGTAAAGCTACCTGTTTAATTTACCTTCATTTTTTAAAATAAAAATAAAAATGAATCATACATTTAAGAATTGAAAATAATTAGCAAAGAAGGTTATAAATGAATTATGATCCAAACCAATTTTGAATATTGAGACTATAAGATTTTGGAAGTAATTTGAAATATACAGCTTTTCATGAGAACTAATTTTTTTGTCTATCAAATCATGTAACATAAACTGGAGACTTTCTGATTTGAGAAATTGAACAGAGGAGATTAAAGACTCAAGACAGAAATGTTAAACAGATGTAAAATTGCCTTTGATTTTCAAATTGTATGGTAATTTACAAAACGACACAAAATGTTATAACACTTAAAATATTCCAGGAGATGTTCAAAGAAGGGGGGGGGGGGAGAGAAATTAGTAACTACTAATATCGTATAATGTCAGCAATAATGTTTGCTTCTATGGATAGATTATATCCAAATTATTAAAGAAAGAATTACAATGTGAAACAAAATTAGCTTGATTTAGTATACAGTAATATTAGAAACATAAATACTAGATAATAAACAAGAGTGGATAATATGACAGCTAAAGGGAAAACAAAAATGATAAGCCAAGAGAATGTCCTGGATAATACCTTTTTAATGGATTTACAAAACAGGTTTACTAAAACTTCAAAGAAGCCAAAATGGCTTTTGACAAGATGTCAAGAAATAAATAAACAAAATAAAATTGAAGAGAGACCAAATCCAATGCCACATCTGAAATAATCAATCTGGACTGTCAATATTAAAATTAGAAGGAATATAAAGTTGGACTGTTTGATCAAAGTTAAAATAAGAGAAGACACCAAGACTGAAAAATTGATGGTTTATAGATAAGAGACAGCTCATGAGGAGAAGAACCTTATAGGCTCTTCCTCTTGTAACCTTATAGGGATTGAAGAGGTATTAAGTTGATTTATAAGATTGGAAATAACTTTTTAGCAGTAGGCTGTTATAAGACTGCTTTTTTAAAAGTGAGAAAAACTCCATTCTTTCATTTAATCTTGAAACAACAGCAACTCAAAAATTAAACCACAGTACCCTAAATAATACCGCAGGGAAATTTCATCTCTATTGTTTTGATTCTTCCCATTGGGGATGATTGAAAATATTATACCAATTGCATTCAATTGTTTACAACGACAGTCACAGTTGGAAGAACAAATGCAAATCTGATGAGATACAAAGGGGAGGTTGTTCAGTATTATTTGGGAAGTGCAGAGGCTCTCTTCCAGAAAATGATTCCTATAAATTCCTAAGTAACTTGACATTCTTTTTTCCTCTCTGTGGCTACATTATTATTCACCAACTTCTCCAGCGACAAGATCAAGGAGAAGGTTTAATAATTCTGTTTGGTAGGTGGAATAAATTAAGATTGATTAGCAAACTCGGCAGCATCCCCTAATTCTGGATTAGTGGATGAGCAGCAATCACACCATGAGGAGGAAGTAGAGACTCATTATAGAACCAATTCTTTCCTTGGCTATCTTAGTTAAGGTTGTCAGTGAATGGGTTAAGAGTGAAGACAAAGCTCTTCTGACCTCTCTGAACTTTACTCTTGTTTTAAAAAGCTGTTTTACAGATTAATGAATAAACTATACCTATTCATTTAATGAAATTTGCAGCAACAGGTGAACATCCAGAAAAGGCAACATATGATTTGTTGGCTATCTGTATCTCCAGCATTCATGGACAGGCTTTGAACTACAAATTTGGTTATCCAGCTGCCAATTTTCAATGAAATATTCTGCCTTTTAAAAGAAAGTTCCAAAGCCATTGCTCTTCTTTTTCCCTGTTCTACCAGTAATAATAAATGACATTCTTATATTTATAGAATAGAATAGAATAGAATAGGATTCTTTATTGGACAGGTGTGATTGGACACACAAGGAATTTGTCTTTGGTGCATATGCTCTTAGTGGTGAGCTCCTGCCAGTATAGCTAATTGCGCTCAGCTCCATAGCTCTGGCGCGCGAGTGGGGATCGAGTGCAATTTTGCTTCCTGCACCTGTGCAGGTAGCAAAATATCACGCCAGGATGCATGTGTGCACATATTTCGGGAGTTTTTTTGCACTCCCACATGCAGAGATGCAAATAATTCCCCATGCGAAATTTTGCTATGTACGCAGCAAAATTGTGCTCGATCTGACACTCGCGCGCCAGAGTCACAGAGCTGCACGCAATTAGCCATACTGGCAGGAGCCCACCACTGCATTAAAAAGGAAATATACTTTTGTCAAGAACATAAGGTACAACACTTAATGATAGTCATAGGATACAAATAAGCAATCAAATCGTAAGGATACAAACAAGTTACAGTCGTGTAGTCATAAGTGGGAAGAGATGGGTGATAGCAGCAATGAGAAAATTAATAGTAGTAGTAGTGCAGACTTAGTGAATAGTTTGACAGTGTTGAGAGAATTATTTATTTAGCAGAGTGATGGTGTTTGAGAAAAAAATGTTCTTGTGTCTAGTTGTCTTGTTTTGCAGGGCTCTATAGCATCATTTTGTGAGTAGGAGTTGAAACAAGTTAGGTCCAGGATGTAAGGGGGTCTGTAACTATTTTCACAGCCTTATACAGCATTGCTTGCCTTTGTTGGCAGATTGGCTTGTAATAATGTATTAAAATTATACTATTTTTCCTTAAACGATTCTTACCCCCAAGTAGGATGTTTTAGAATTTGATAGCAGAAGCATATGATGAAACCAGAGCCAAATCACTAACAAATATATACTATTTTGTTAGCAACTCCTCAGTGCCACCTAGTGAAATATGGCACTGAAATAAGGTCAGTTTTATGCATACAGTTTTATCTGTTTGTTTCTCAACTGTCTTGAGTGACTAAGAGTAATCACGACAGTTTTCACATGTCAAACTGTGAAAAATTATACATTCTGCATAGTTAGCTACGTCCATGCATATTTAGCTATTTTATTCATTAATGTAATTGTAAAAACTTAAATGAATTCACCTCCATTGTTTTATTTTTGCTTAAACTAGGTAGGGTTACCATTTTAAAATATTGCAATGCTATGCACTTTTTATTTAGAAGCAAGATGCACAGAGTCAGATAATGAGCTGTTGTGCTGTGAGGGATGGAGAAAAAAGATTATATGGGTATCTTTAGCCTAGAGTTGTGATGGTGAACTTATGCATGTGTGTCACAAGTGGTATGTGGAGCCAAATCCGAGGGCATACAAGGTGTTGCCCTATATCAGCTTCAGTGCACATGTGCAAACTAGCTGATTTTTAGCGTTCCAGAGGTGGGAGGCCATTTTTGCCCTCCCCAGGCTTCAAAAAAGCCTCCCCCAAAAGCTGCGCACACGTACCGAACGGCAGAGTGTCAGAACTGGGCTGCCCTGCCAATGGGATGAAGCGAGGCAATGTCAACCATTTACTGGGAGCAGAACCGAAAGGGTCCAGTGGAGCAGCTATGAAAGCACACCAAAGATAAGGGGCTGGGAAGCCAACAGGGCTGGAGTTGACCTGCGACGGAGTGACGGGCAAACTCCATTTTGCCTGAAACAACGGGTGTTTGTTGGAGTCTGGTTTTTGGAGGGAAGGGGCTCCATAAAAATGATGGAGGTGCAAAGAGCTGAGCTGTAAAGGAGGAAAGGGTGGGGCAGGCAGGCGGTGCTGCTCCGTGTGCCTGAGTCATTTCCCAGAATTCCTCGTGTGCACCTACTTGTGGCTGCAGCGGCAGTTGATGGGCTCAATTCCAGACACCCCACCCAACCCCACCATGCCTGCTGCCAGCTGGGCAAGGAGCAGAGGTGGGGAGGCCAGCCAGGGTGGTCTCCTCATATTAGTGGCCCACCTCTGCCGTCAGGCATGGGAGGGGGGGACTGAGACATCTCCCCCTTGCCTACGTAGTTTTATGTATGATATGTTTGTGGGTATGTTTTTTATATACTGGGGTTTTTAGGCTTTTTAATGTAAAATTGTTATTTTAGATTTTAATATTAGATTTGTTACTATATATTGTTCTTATGATTGCTGTGAGCCACCCCAAGTCTGCGGAGAGGGGTGGCATACAATTCTAATTAATAATAATAATAATAATAATAATAATAATAATAATAGTGGGCTTTGGCAGCGGGAGGGAGCCTGAGTAGTGACTCAACTTTTAGACTCCCTCCTATTGGGTGGCGGCACTGGGAGGGGAGGAAGGCAATAATGGTGGCCCAGCTCTGGCTCTGTTTCCAGGCTAGCCAATGCCTCCTCTTCCCTTCCTGCCGGGCAGCCGAGCCTGGGAAGAGCCTCCTCTCGGGAGCAATCAAAGGGGCACTGGACCAGGCCCCCGGTTTGGTGGGTGGAGGGAAAAGCAACTGGGAGCAGGTTGTGCATGACAGGAGTGCTGCAGGGGCCAGAGGGACTGATGGCTGGCAGAGCAGCCCAGAGCAGAGGGGATCCCACTCAAGCCCTTCGGGTGGGGTGGCTGAGACCCTCCCTGCCTCTGCCAGCCTCTATTTTTAGCAATTTTAACTGTGGTGCAGGCAGGAAGGTGATTGAGCTGGCCAGTGGCCAGGTGCATGTGCGCTCAGGGAAGCAGCAGCCGTGGCGAAGACAGGGCACACAAGCTCTTGCCCTTTCACCCTGCAGTTGGTGGTGCCTTTCTAGGGTGGCGGGGCTGTGCACAAGAAATGCTGGGAGCCAGCTCAGATGCATGGGGCAGCAATTGCTGGCTGGGCAGCGACCTGCCCCACTCTCTGCTCCTTCCTTGGCTTGGCAGGCAACAGGCATGGCAGGGTTGGGCGCGGGCGCTGCGGGGACTGCAGTTGGACCCATTGCTGGCAGATGCATCTTGTTTGCTCACCAGCCAACCAACCAGTCAGGCAGCAACTGGGCAGGGCTCCCTGTCTTGCTCTGCTCCTCCAGTGTGCAGGGAGAGAGAAGGAGGAAGGGAAGGCTACGACTGGCCTTTCAGATTTCACCCTTCTCCTCACCCTACTGCTCCAGGAAGGAAGCAGCAGTGACAAATCTCTTTGCGCCTGCAGTAGCAGGCGATGGCTGGAAAGGGATAGAAAGGGTGAAAAGGAGCTCAGCTCAGGGTCCTTTCCTCCCTTTTCCTGCTTGGGTTTCAGGACACTCACCTGCCTGCCTGCACTCTTCCTGGCACCCCCTTCCTGGCACCCCCAGAAGTTTACATGGCTCTTGTGATTTGGTTTGTGCTTTAAAATGAGTCAGGTGCGTGTGCTTGTGGAAGCAGCAGCAGTGGCAAAGGCTGATAAGAAGATTGGGCTGATAAGAAGATGGATTCCCAGGAGGGCTAGGTGTGCATAAGCTGGCATTTATTTATTTATTTATTTATTTGTTTGTTTGTTTGTTTGTTTGTTGGTTGGTTGGTTGGTTGGTTGGTTGGTTGGTTGGTTTGTTTATTTATTTATTTATTTATTTATTTATTTATTTATTTATTTATTTATTTATTTATTTATTTATTTATTTATTTATTTATTTATTTATTTATTTATTTATTTGATTTGATTTGATTTGATTTGATTTGATTTGATTTGATTTGATTTGTATGCCGCCCCTCTCCAAAGACTCAGAGCAGCTCACAACAGGAACACAAAATACAAATCCAATGATTAAAAAAGCAGATCTGGCGGTCCTGATCTCCGAGGGGAGTTGATTCCAGAGGGTCGGGGCTGCCACAGAGAAGGCTCTTCCCCTGGGTCCCACCAGACGGCATTGTTTTGTCAACAGGACCCAGAGAAGGCAAACTCTGTGGGACCTATCGGTTGCTGGGATTCGTGTGGCAGAAGGCGGTCCTGAAGATATTCTTGCCCTTCCCCTTGCAGCTGCTGGTGCTTTTGTGTGGTGGTGGTGCTACGCACAAGGAATTCTGGGAGCCAGCTCAGGTGCATGGGGCAGCATTTGCTGACTGGGTGGCCACCCTCTGCTCTTTCCCAAGCTTGGATCACCTAGCAGCAGGCATGGTGGGGCTCATGCCGGGGCATCACGCCTGCTGAGCTTGACTTGGCACCTCCACAATTTTTATCAAGCAAATTCTGAATGGGATGCATGTGCAGTGTGTGTAGGGGGGTGATGGTGCATGCGCATGTGGGTGTGGGTTTTGCATTATGGCTACTGCTACACGTGCATGGCCATTTTTGGCGTGCACACACAAAAAATATTCACCATCACTGGCCTAGAGAAAAAAAGATTATGTGGAAACGTGATAGCTTTTTTCCATTTTGTCCTATATCTGAAGAGATGTCATGTAGTAGATGAATAGGGATTGTTCCTTCTTGTTCAAAAAGTGTGTCAAAGCCTCAAGAATGATACATCGAGTTACTTTTGAGTAGCTTTCTTTATTGTTCTTCACCAATAGACAGAATCTTGACAAACTAAAATAACTATGTACATAACTCTGGGAAACCTAGGGTAGACCCATTTTCCTTCTGACCAAGTTTTCCAAGCTCTGCAGTCTCTTTGCTGTCTGGAATACAACCCCTTTCCTCCAGGGAATCCAGGCTATAGTCTACCACATCAAAGAATAATAAGAATTAGAAATATTTAACAATGAAATAACTAGTGATGATAGTAGAGTGTTCATTGTTAGTGGAACTGTTATAATAATGAATTCTCTTGGATACCAATTCCCATTTCAGTCTTCCAGATTTTTTTTAAAAATCATGTTTACTATTTCTCCAGGAGGGAAGTGTACTTGCATCATAGTAGTGTGCAGGTATGGTAACCTTTGCATATGCTGCTATTCGTAGAGTTTTGATTTGGTAACGTGGCATCTGAAAATGTCAGGGTTCCCTCCAGAACATCTGGAGAAGCCTTATCGACTTTCAATAAAACATCATTGCTATCTCATAAAATTGTGGGATTCTTGTATAAACCAAGTTGACAGTGCATTCTGCTAAAATGGGATTAGTTTGGCATTTGGCATTGTTGCTTGGTATTATGTGAATCTAGCCAATTGTAGCTTAATCAATAAATGATAGCGAAACAAAAGCTAATCCAGCATTTATTTTTTGCATACAACTTTCTTAACACATGGATTATGTGACTAGAAACATAGAAACATAGAAGACTGACAGCAGAAAAAGACCTCATGATCCATCTAGTCTGCCCTTATACTATTTTTGTATTTTATCTTAGGATGGATATATGTTTATCCCAGGCATGTTTAAATTCAGTTACTGTGGATTTACCAACCACGTCTGCTGGAGGTTTGTTCCAAGGATCTACTACTCTTTCAATAAAATTACCCCAGAGAAGTACATATTGTACTTCTCTGGGGTACACTACATAGTTTTTCCCCTCCTAAATTTTTTACTGATATTTAAATGCTATGGAATAGTTTTACTTTAGGCCTAGGTTTATCACAAACAAGCTACAAAAATGTTGTACTCATTGTTCTCATTACCATTCCTGTCCTACTGTCCTATTGCTAATTTACTTGTACATACTTTGCTTTTGTTTATGTCTATACCATACCTACTGTCTTGTACATGTTTTGACTAGAAAGGTAGACAGACAGAGTATGCATTTGGACAAGAGAGATGTCATTTAGATCCCCATCCTATCCCTCTCCAACTATCATCCTTTCACTCCATTGTTGTCTGCAGGATGAGAAATATTTTGACTTGGAGAGGATAAAAAGAAACATTTAAAAAAATATTCATCTCTAAGGAAAACATGATACAAGTTATCTATTGAACCTTAAAGTTTGATTTGGGATTAACAGGCTTATTGAATGGGTTTAATTTATTGTTTATGGGTAAATCAAATGACCCAGGACTTAATATATGCTTAATTATTCAGCATGGCTTCCGTATATTGGGAGCAGCTATCCTTTTACTTCATTTTTTATTTTATTTTTTTTATAGTAAACTTTATTAATTTTTCATAAAAATTGACATACATGCAAACAAACATTTAACATGAAATTGGGGTTGCAATTCCCCCTCTTGTCATAGAAGTCAAATTTCCATACAGAAAAAAGAATACATTATTAATACCTTAAGTCAACATATTAATTTAAATGAAAAGAAGAAATTTTATTTAACCTTATATAAAAAAATCTTCATATATAAACAAGATAAAACAAAAAATTAAAATCATTGCAATACTTCTACAATTCTCACATAAATTTTACTTTTAATTATTCTTCTTATTTATCCATATATGCATATATCCAAATCACATAAACATCTGATTCCTCTTAGTTGTTTAACTTCATTTTTTAAAGCAGGCAAATTCATAACTCTTTGTGGCCAAATGTAGTAACCAGGGGTGGACTACTGCCCGGATGGGTGGGAACGCAGTGGGGTAGCAAAAATGGAGCTCCACCACAGAGCACTCAGTTTGCACTGAAAGATGTTGAAATAAAATGCAGGGCATCCTGCATAAACCACGCCCACAGTAAAAATTTGGTAGTAAAAATTTTGGTAGCCTTTCACTTGTAGTAACTCTATAATAATGAATGTATGTCCAGATAACTGGCACATTTTGGAGGTAAGATCAAGGAAAGCAAGGACCATACAGATTTCAGCAGGTGAACTTTAAAGCTAAGGTAAATCTAGAAACATGGAAACCACAACAGTTTTGCAATCTCACTGATAGAGATTTCATTAAGTTTGGCTTCTTTGCTCTGAAATGCTTCTTCCCAGGTTTTCTGCCACCTGGACTGAGTTGTCATTTATAAAATAAACTGCCAGCAGACTTACCTGCTATCTATTGATTATTTATTTCTATTCTGCCTTCCCTTCCCAGCTTCCTTACAATTTGTCACATTAATTATATTAGAAGGAAGACAGTTTTAGAGAAAACGTTGTCCCTCAATAGTCATTTCCATCAAACTCTGCAGCGAAGCTGTGCAGTGATTTACATCTGAAGGCAAAAATGTCTTCAAAACATTTGGGAGCACACAGGGAAGTGTGAAAGAGCAGGCTACGTGATAAAATTGCAGGCATCTATGTTGCCTCTTCCCCTCCCGCCTGAGCCTTTCCTCAAGCACCAGCATGGCAGATTTGTCAATAAAGCAGCAATCCTGACACAGTTGTGCAAGGAATCATCTTTTGGAGCTCTGCAACCATCATCACACAGATCACAGCAGCCAAAAGAAAGGAAGAGGTTTTTTTCTTCAGAAGAAGTGAATGGTTGAAAGAAGAGTAAAGAGAAGCAGAGAGGCAAAGCAAGACAAAGAACAATGTAGAAAGCGCAATTTGTGTTCTGGCTTGTAGCCCACTGCTGTGTAAGAGGCATGTTGGCCATGACTTAAGTAGAGGCAAGTAGAAGAAATTCCAGTGATAAAAATTAAGAGGTTTTGTCAAAAGGAAAACATTGAGATATAATACCTTAATAATAGTGTAAAAGTCCTGGTGGCCCAATGGTTAAAGGGTCTGCCTGCTGCCTGGAGTTCGATCTTGACAGGTCTCAAGGTTGACTCAGACTTCCATCTTTCTGAGGCCAGTAAAATGAGGAGCCAGATTGTTGGGGACAATACTGTATGCAAATAATTCTTCCAAATTGTAAATTGCCCAGTGAGTGCTGTAAAGTACTGTGGGATGGTATATAGCCCTAAAATGCTATTGCTGTTGTTATTCTAGCAATAGTATCAAGCACATTATATAAGTAATTGTAATAGTATGGAATACAGGAAACATAATAGCAATTATGATAGCAATAGTTTAGAAATAGTAACAATACAATATAGGATAGGGGTAATAGGATGCACTGACAAATCTATTTTTAAGTTTTACATATCACTTTTATATATTTATTTTGCAAACTAAAACTTTTCCCTAACCCTTATAAAAATCATCAAATCCTGGATTCAGTGCTTTTGTGTCATTCTTGAATCTGGGTAAATCTAATCACAATATCTTGATAAGGGCACACTTGGAATATATTGCATCTAGTTTTGGTCACCAAGATGTAAAAAAGATGTTGGGCCTCTAGAAAGAAGGCAGAGAAGTACAACAAAGACGATTAATTAATTAATTAATTGGGAACGAATAATTTTTTTTTGGAAGATGAATTATAAATAATGTACTAACTCGTTACTGTTTTTTATTATAATATGAAAATATTCCAAAATGCATTGAAGAAGTTTGCATGGAGAAAAAACAATTACCGGTGAAAACAAAAAGATGATTAAGGGACTGGAGGCTAAAATGTCTTCAAAACATTTGGGAGCACACAGGGAAGTGTGAAAGAGCAGGCTACGTGATAAAATTGCAGGCATCTATGTTACCTCTTCCCCTCCCGCCTGAGCCTTTCCTCAAGCACCAGCATGGCAGATTTGTCAATAAAGCAGCAATCCTGGAATTCGGTATGTGTACTTTAATAAAAAGAAGGACCAGGTGTGACTTCAAAGCAGTGTTCCAATATTTCAGAGGTTGCCACAAAGAAGAGGGAGACAAACTATTCTCCAAAGCAGGACAAGGGCAACTAATCAAGAAGAGAAGCAACCTAGAAAGAAGAAGACATTTCCTGACAGAACAATTAATCAGTGGAACAACTTACCTCCAGAGGTTGTAAATGCTCTAGCACTGGAGGTTTTTGAGAAGGGATTGGACAACCATTTCCTGCTTAAGTATGGCGTTGGACCTCAAGACCTCCAAGGTCCCTTCCAACTCTGTTATTATATTATTCTAATTGGGCATAGTTTAAAAAAGAACCCTTGATAATAAGCAGCTGTCTTAAAGCAACACCAAGTCTACAAGGCTAGTGGAATAGCCTTAATTCACTTGCAGAGAGATAATATAAGAAAGTACATAAAGTCAGACAGCATTAAAGAGGTATATTTCCTTTTTTAAAACTTGGATAGAATTGAACATGATTCAATGGCCTGGAAAAAAAGCAATCTGTATGCTGGGTTGTCTTCCATCAGGAACAAACAAGATTTTTTAATGACTGACCCCCCCAATAGTATTACAGAAAGCTTGCTCTCTCAGAACTCTTCACAATAAGAATAATTTATGTTCTTTATTTGAAGATTGTCCTCACAGAAAGGGGGAAAAATAGAATCTGGCCCAATTTATGTCTTCTATTTCCTTTGGGATGCTCTTGCATTTCACTGTGCTTTGGAAAGTTGGGTATTTGTTGCACTTTTCTCTCTCTCTCATGAGAAACGAGTGACTGTTTTTCCCATGGCCAGTTCTATGTGGCATACTCCAGAGTCAGGTCATCTTCCACTTAGAAAGCAAAACCAGGAATGTTGTTTACAGGGAGGTCCTCAACAACTCATCTGAAGGACAAATTGAAAGTCTATGCTGCACAATTTATTAGCCTGGATACATAGACAAAACAGTCAAAATTGCTGCTGGGATTAAAGGCCTTAAACCTATCTATTTCATTGTTGTTACACTTACAATAATGTCTTCAGCTGTAACAGAAACTTAGTTTACTATCGCTAAGTCACTTTTTAACTACTCATTAATTTTCAAGGTTTAAGTGTCAGTTTATCAAGCCCCATCACATAGTTTTGTAACGAAGCACGGGTATCCAGCTAGTAGACACATAATGTTTTAAAAACCAAAAAAACCCTAAATCAGTCACAAGAAAGGTCTTCTTGTAGACCAACTTCATTATTTTTATAAATAACTCAGGGAGGCAAACATACTTGATAGCACTTCCTTTTTTCTCACAACCACAACTCTTCTGAGGTGGATTGGGCTGAAAGCGAGTGACTGACCCGAAGTCACCCAGCTGGTTTCATGCCTAAAGCCGGTGTAGAACTCACAGTCTCCTGGTTACTAATCTAGTGCTTAACCACTAAATCAAACACTATTTATTAAAAACACAAAACAGTGAAGGAAAGAAATGAAACAACTTTTCCTTGAGTAGGGTTAGATGAGAAGACCTCCAAATCTTTTCAAACTCTGTTATTCTATATAATGTTATTCCTGAAAACATCTGCCCTTCAAAGCACTATGATTTTTGGCCTTACTTTTGGCACATTTGTAGGGCTAATTTACATGTATGCAGAGCTAACCTACATATTTATAGGACTAATCTGTCAGTCACAAAACACCAATCCCCTATTCCTTTACTCAGCTCCTTATTGTTCTGTCGGGCTCTCTAGTAGACTCCTCCCAAAAATTCACAGGTACAAATTTCAGACACACACATGTTTGAAAATTCAAAACAATATTCTTTATAATGACAATTCACTTAAACTAAGCCCTCTTTTGGTAGAGCAAAGAGCACTGGTCTCCAAACAAACTGGTAATTTGTACAAGTCCCTTATCAGTTCTGTGATACTTAGCTTGCAGTGTGAGGCAATTCACAGTCCTTCTTTCACAAAGTGAAACACACTTTGCTCTGGTTTAGTTTCAAAGCAGGGAAAAATCAGCACACAAAAGGTCAAAGTCAGTAAAGCCATCACGAAACACAATGATCAGATAATCCTCCACAATGGCCAAACCCACAGGCTGCTATTTATAGCAGCCTCACTAATTACCACAGCCCCATCCAACCACAGGTGGCCTCATTTTCTTTGATAATAATCTCTCAGTTGTTATTGCCTATGCATTGCTCTCCGCATGCATGGCTGTATCATTAACTCTTCTCCTGAATCCAAGGAGGAGCTAGATAATTGATCTCCTTCTGAGCTGTCTGCCACACTCTCCTCCTCCCTGTCACTCATGTCTTCTTGGTCAGAGGAGTCTTCATCAGCAGATTCCACCGGGGGGGGGGGGGGCAAAACAGGCCTGCAGCATGTGGATGTCTCCCCCACATCCACAGTCCTTGGGGCAGGAGCTGAGCCAGAGCTAACCACAACACTTATCATGGCATTTTACATAAACAACCGGAGGATCATTTTTGTTACAATTCCTATGGCATTGCCTGCTATATCTACAAATTCCAAAGAAATAAGCTTTAGAAAGTATCATACGTTAGAAAAGGTACAGATCAAGAGGCATATACCCAGAGATGTTCATGCACTCCCCCCCTCCCAAATGAATACAGAATGAAATTAAGATTTCAAACAATGAGAAAATGACCAAAATGAAACATGACAGATTTGCCCATTCTTCATTCTGGTGGTGTTATATATAGCATGCCAATTTTTGGTGGTTGATTGGGCCTGTAATACACAGAGGAAATATGTTGTGACAAGATGAAGAACAGTGTGAAGTTCATTATACATTTTAGGGACAGTCTAAGCAGCTCACTCATAGCTGTTATGACATTTCAGCGTTCACTACAGTAGCATGTTCTGTAGAAGTAGATATTGCTTATGCATGCGCAAATAACATTTGCTTGCCTAGGCAAATAATATTTGCTTGCCTAGGCAAATAATATTAAGAACAAATATCCAGCAATTAGCATTTGCGCAGAACCTGGACTCCATGTGTACAGCTTTTGTTGGCTCTGAGCTCTTATTCTTCTACAAACCTTATCTTATTGATTTCTAATATAAGGCTGTGTTATCTGGGCTGGGATATCAGGATGACCACTAGAATAGGGGTCACCATCTTTTCGGCTCTCAAGGACCACTAAATTCATAATTTAAAATCCCGTGGGCCACTAATATGATCTGCATAATGACTAGGTGGTCATGGCTAGGTGGTCATGTGATTGGGTGGTCATGGCCAACTCAATGTCAGTTTCCAGTCACAATTCAAAGTGTTGGTTATGACCTATAAAGCCCTTCATGGCACCAGACCAGATTATCTCAGGGACCGGCTTCTGCTGCATGAATCCCAGCGATCAGTTAGGTCCCACAGAGTGGGCCTTCTCCAGGTCCCGTCAACTAAACAATGTCGTTTGGTGGGACCCAGGGGAAGAGCCTTCTCTGTGGCGGCCCCGGCCCTCTGGAACCAACTCCCCCCCGAGATTAGAATTGCCCCCACTTTCCTTGCCTTTCGTAAGCTTCTTAAAACCCACCTATGCCATCAGGAATGGGGGAACTGAGATATTATTTTCCCCTAGGCCTTTACAATTTTATGCATGGTATGTTTGTATGTATGTTTGGTTTTATAATAAGGGTTTTTTAGTTGTTTTAGTATTGGATTGTTACATTCTGTTTTTATTATTGTTGTTAGCTGCCCTGTGTCTGCGGAGAGGGGCGGCAATCAAATCAAATCAAATCAAATCAAATCAAATCAAATCAAATCAAATCAAATCAAATCAAATCAAATCAAATCAAATCAAATCAAATCAAATCAAATCAAATCAAATCAAATCAAATCAAATCAAATCAAATCAAATCAAATCAAATCAAATCAAATCAAATCAAATCAAATCAATATCACTCACATCAAGGGGCACCTCACCTGCCTCTATTCACCCCTCCCCTGCAAGCCACCTCCCCATCCGAGCTTCTTAGGGCTTCAACAGAAAACAGTTTTTAGAGCTAAGCAGCCACCACGAGAAAGAGATGGCAAAACAGCTGGCTTAATTCAAATTAGATCTGACCAAGGAGGCTCAGCAGAAGGATCTCACTGAGAATTACGAGCATGGGCTTCCCAAACAGAGGGAAGACCTAAAAGAGTGTAAGGCCAGGTATCAGCAACTGGAGTCTCAGCAGGTTGAGATAGTCAGTCAATTCCAGACCATGATGCAGTCCCACTGGAACAAGGCCATCCAGGTCTTTGTGAGCAGTGGGGCTTCCCTCCAACCTTCACCTAAAGCCCAGCACCAGGAGGCTAAAGCAAACCCCAAGTCGGAATTTCTGCCCCCCTCTGCCCTACACAAAAAGTCCCCAAAGTGGGAGACTCTCTGCAGCAACACCAACATTCATTGCATGTATCCAGCCCAGGGGCCATGGTTTGAGGACTCCTGACTTAGTACAATATAAAAATGCATATAATGTTTCTGCGGACCACCACAATTTTCTCACGGACCATCAGTGGTCCACGGACCACTAGTTGATGACCGCTACACTAGAACATGCAATAAACTGAGCAAAACTCTCTTTCCTGCCATCTTATGAACAGTTGTTTGTTTATTTATTTATTTATTTATTTTGTCCAATACACAATGAGGGTTTTAGTGGGTATATATCAATATACACATAGTAAAATACATGATGAAGGTTATAGAGGAGATACTCATAATAAAATATATCTAAGAAATAATAGAAAAGAAGATATAGGAATAGAATATATATCAATGAAAGAATAGAAGAAGAGATATAGGAATAGATGAAAGGTATAGGAGATATAGGAGAGCAATAGGACAGGGGACGGAAGGCACTCTAGTGCATTTGTACTCGCCCCTTACTGACCTCTTAGGAATCTGGATAGGTCAACCGTAGATAATCTAAGGGTAAAGTGTTGGGGGTTTGGGGATGACACTATGGAGTCCGGTAATGAGTTCCACGCTTCGACAACTCAGTTACTGAAGTCATATTTTTTACAGTCAAGTTTGGAGCAGTTAATATTAAGTTTAAATCTGTTGTGTGCTCTTGTGTTGTTGTGGTTGAAGCTGAAGTAGTCGCCGTCAGGCAGGACGTTGCAGCATATGATCTTTTGGGCAATACTTAGATCTTGTTTAAGGCGTCTTAGTTCTAAACTATCTAGGCCCAGAATTGAAAGTCTAGTCTCATAGGGTATTCTATTTTGTTGTTTTGGGTTTTTTTTGCAGCATATATCTGCTAGCTCTGGGGTTGAAGAAATGAGCCTGTGGTATTTTCATTTCTTTTCTTGATGTCAAAATGGCCCATTTTGGGGGACAAGAAAGTTAGTTATTTTATCCAGATTTTTCATACTCCCTTAGGAGACAGAATATAGTAGCATTTTTTTTTACTAATTTCTAATACAAATGGGATTTTTTTTTTTTGCCTCTTAAAGTCTTCTTGCCCAGATATTGCCTTTTAAAATCAAGGTATTGGTTTTAATTATGATTATGCAATTATGAGCTGAAACAAATGGAGCTCTCCTCTTTTTGCCTCACTGTTACTTTTGTGATGCTCTCACATGGAACCCACTAGCTAATTTGTGTGTGGGGGGGGGAGGAGGGAGAGTTGGAGTGTCGCAGAAAATTGTTTATTGTCAGTACATATACCGTACCTTGTCAATGGAATTTTTCATTAGGGAATCCTTTCAAATGAAAAGGATTAACTATCTCAATATGTGCTGTTGTTCTTATATTATTTTAAAGAGGTGCTTAGGCACCTCTTTAATGCACTACTGAAACATACTACAGGTAGCTCTTGACTTAACACCACAATTGAGGCCAGAATTTCCATGGCTAAGCAGGATGGTTGTTAAGTAAGTAATTTTATTTATTAAATATGTTTGTTGCCCATCTCATGGCGAAGTCATGTCTATTTCTACCTCCTATTCTGCAGTTGTTGTGAATCACACTAATTGAATCTGGTTTACCTCATTGACTTTGCTTGTTGGAAGCCACTGGGAAGGTTGCAGATGGGGATGGTGTGATAGCAAGATATTGTAATGGGGAGGATGTGATAGCAGGATGTTGCAACCATCATAAATACATGATGGTATCCAAGCGTCCAAATTTTGATCACATGACTATGAGGATGCTGCAATAGTTGTATGTTTGAAGACTGATCATAAGTCACCTTTTCAGTATCATTGTAACTTTGAACAGTTGCTGAATGAATGGTTGTAAGCAATGTTCCCTCTAATTTTTTTTCGGTGTGGGCGGAAAAGTATAGTGTCTGAGCGGCAGTCCCTTTGGGACTGGGTGGCATAGAAGTATTAAATAAATAAATAAATAAATAAATAAATAAATAAATAAATAGATAGATAGATAGATAGATAGATAGATAGATAGATAGATAGATAAATAAGAAAAAAATAATCACTCTTTAAATCCTTAACAAAATAAAAGAAATTAATAATAAAACAAAACCAAAATCGATTACTATTACAGTATTACTATCTTCTCCTCTTTTTCCATCCCTGTTTCCTCCCCCCTTGTGTGTGTGTGTGTGTGTGTGTGTGAACTCTTGAACCATTTCCAATAACAGGTGAGCTATTGGAAATGGTTCAAGAGTTCACACACACACATTCACACACACACACACACACACACACACACACACACACACACACACACACACACACACACACAAACGGCTAGGTTTTTTCCCCCTCTGTTATTATTTGGGTGCTTTTAACCATATGCTTTAAATCCAAAGTCATTTCTCTCTCTTTCTCTCTCCCCCTCTTGCTCTCTCTCTCTTTTTCTCACTTTCTCCCTCTCTCTCTCTCTCCCCCTCTTGCTCTCTCTCTCTCCCCCTCTTGCTCTCTCTCTCTTGTTTTCTTTCTCTCTCACTCTTTCTTTCTATCTCTCTTGCTATCTCTCTCCCCCCTTTCTCTCTCTCTCTCTCACTTACTTTCTCCCTCTCTCCCTCTCTCTGTCAGTGAGGGGGCTGCGAGAGCGCTTTCTCTGAGCGCTTCAGGAACACCTGCCCTGCCTCTACTGCAGCCCCCTTGCTGAAAGTCCAGGACGAAAGCGCTCTCAGCGAAGGGGATGCGACAGGGGTGGGGCAGGCATTCCCAAAGTGTGCAGAGAAAACCCTCTCTTGCAGCTCCCTGGCTGGGAGCGAAGAAGTGGAGAAGGAGTAGCCACAGCCCCCACCACAGGAGAAGTCGCACCCCAAGGCAAGAGGCGACGGAGGAGCAGAGGGAGCTGATCGGGCGGGCGGGGGGCAGCGTCGAGAGGCCAGGGGCGCAAGGGAGCCGGAGGCACCGTGGGGAGGCAGGGGCAGCAGCGACTCCCTTCCCTTCTACTGCCGGTGCCTCCCCGCCCCCGGACCCCCCCTGCGGTCTGGCAGGGGGATGGAGAGCGTGCGCCCCTGGAAAAGGGTGCGTGGGGGGGTATTTTGGGGTGCGCGCATGAGCGCGCACAGCTTACCAGGAACGCTGGTTGTAAGTCAAGAATTACTGATAGCAATATTTTTCTTTTCTCTCTATCTTTTGTTCAGTTACTTAATCTTTTAATTTGTAAAGGGAGGGTAGTGTTTCCTTTTAATCTTAAGAGCAGGAAAATGTCTTTTCACTGGCTTATAAGTGATACCGGAAGTTCTTTTAGCTGAAAAGTGAGCTTAAATACGCTAAGAAATTTAATTAGACTCAAATAGCAATATTAGATGTTGTAGTAGCCATAGAATTTTGCAGGTTTGCAATTTTAGAAATGGTAGTGGCCATAGAATTTTGAAGCCTTCTCCTAATTTGGAACAAAGCAGACAAGGTCTACATCTCACTGACATCCCATAATAACCAGTGATACAATCTAAATAACTTTGAATGCAAATCAGCTGATCAAGTAGTTTAAATGAAACAGAGTTGAAAGAGAGAGCATAAAGTCTATCGGTAATTTAAACATGCATTATATAGAAAGCCAAATATATTTCTATTCAGCAAAAGCCCTAGGGATATAATTAGTTGCCAGTTATTTGCAAATCTGATGCACAGTATTCATTCTGTTTTATGATCATCACAGTTACCTTCAGTTAGACAAATTAAAAAAAGATATTGATTGAATAATTATGCTACTGATTGACACTAATAATGATTTAGTAGGGTGGTATTCAGTGGTAAATGTCTATCAGTGAAAATAGTTTCTACTGCTGGATTAAAAAGGAAGCTATTTCTCTTTTTTCATTCATCTCCTATACTGTATTTTACTTACTGAACTTAGCCAAGAAATTAAAAGACTCCTGCTCCTGGGGAGGAAAGCCATGGTAAATCTAGACAGCATGATAAAAAGCAGAGATATAACGCTGCCAACAAAAGTGTGTATAGTCAAGACTAGGGCTTTTCCAATTGCAATGTATGGTTGTGAAAGTTGGACCATAAGAAAGGCTGAGCACCAAAAAATTGAGGCCTTTCAAGTACTGTGCTGGAAAAGACTCTTCAGAGTCCCTGGGACTGCAATGCCAATGAACAAGTCCTGCCTGTCGGTGACTACTTCAGCTTCAACCACAACAACACAAGAGCACACAACAGATTTAAACTTAATATTAACCGCTCCAAACTTGACTGTAAAAAATACGACTTCAGTAACCGAGTTGTCGAAGCATGGAACTCATTACCGGACTCCATAGTGTCATCCCCAAACCCCCAACACTTTACCCTTAGATTGTCCACGGTTGACCTATCCAGATTCCTAAGAGGTCAGTAAGGGGCGAGTACAAGTGCATTAGAGTGCCTTCCGTCCCCTGTCCTATTGCTCTCCTATATCTCCTATACCTTTCTTCTATTCCTATATCTCTTCTTCTATTCTTTCATTGATATGTTCTATTACTATACCTTCTTTTCTATTATTTCTTAGATATATTTTACTATGAATATCTCCTCTATAACCTTCATCATGTATTTTACTATGTGTATATAGTAAAACACCCACTAAAACTCTCATTGTGTACTGGACAAAATAAATAAATAAATAAATAAAAAGTCAGTCTTAGAGGAGATCAACCGTGACTGCTCTTTAGAAGGCCAGATCCTGAAGATGAAACTCAAATACTTTGGCCACTTAATGAGAACGAAAGATTCACTGGAGAAGAGCCTAATGCTGGGAAAAATTGAGAGCCAAAGAAGAAGGGGACGACAGAGAATGAGGTGGCTGGATGGAGTCACTGAAGCAGTCGGCATGAACATACCAGGGGATGGTAAGGACAGAAAAGCCTGGAGGAACATTTTCCATGGAGTTGCAATGGGTCGGACATGACTTCCAACTAACAACAACTACTATTACACTTTTCTCCCACTGTCAACAAACACTGGAGGAATATGTCCCCTATTCTAGAGACTCAGCTAATTCTCTAGAGCATATTTGAAAGCATGTGGGAAACAGGATTGAGAGCTGTAGAAACAGAAGTAACCCATTGTACCTGCAGAGATTCACCATAGCAATTAAATGTACCATTCTTAAGTTACTGTATCTCAGGAGTGCAAAGGCAAGTTATATTACTTTCTTCCTTCGTCACTTTGCTATTACACAAAGTCTAAGACTGTATGGGAAGAATTTACGATCTGCTCTTACTTGCCTACCAATGCACTGAGCATGCACCATGATGATTTGGATGCATGTGTGCTCACTATGCGCACATGATTTTGCTTCCGTGCATGCAGGGAAAGCAAAAAAGGGCCGAAATCTCATGAGGGGATGCTCACATGTGTGCAATTTCACCAAAATTTCATTTTCACACATGCACGGGCAGCAAAAAAGCACCAAAACCTCATGAGGGGATGTTTGTGCGTGTGCAATTTCGGCATTTTTTTTTCCGTGTGAGCATTCCCTCACAAGTGAGATTTTGCTTCCGCACATGGGCAGAAAGCAAAATAAAGCAAAAAAAAACACTAAAAAGAGAGATGGCACTTTGTGATGAACCAGCAAAGACAGCACCAGAGCTGTCGCATGCAAATTGCGCAATCCACAGGGTGCTACCAGAACAAAGCTATTTCTAATTCTATTTCTATTTCTATTTCTATTATTTCTATTATTTCTATTATTTCTATATGATAAGATATCTATATCTGAAGATGTATGTATGTATGTATGTATGTATGTATGTATGTATGTATGTATGTATATATATATACATATGTATGTTTGTTTGTTTGTTTGTGTCAAATCCTGGTAAAAGGTATAGCTAGCTAATGAGAGATAAATAGCTCGAAATATATCTATACTAGTTTCCCTTCATTTTCATTATCAGCAAAAATATTATTAAATTATTATTTATTAATTAAATTTGTATATTTTGTATTATAATTTTGTATTATATTATGTGCACACACACACATATACATATATGCTGGTGGCATAACAGTTGACATCACAGATCTAGTTTTGTCTCTGCTGGTCTGCGCTCGCCACCATTTTTTTTCTTGATTTTTGGGCGATTTTCCTGTGTTTGGATGGCTTCTCCTCATTCTGTGCTTTAGAAAAAGCTCTCCTGCCTGCCCCCAGTTTAATACTGTTAAGGAGTG
This sequence comes from Erythrolamprus reginae, assembly GCF_031021105.1. Classification (NCBI taxonomy): domain Eukaryota; kingdom Metazoa; phylum Chordata; class Lepidosauria; order Squamata; family Dipsadidae; genus Erythrolamprus; species Erythrolamprus reginae. The sequence continues at coordinate 320,196,469 of NC_091951.1, forward strand.
TGCAGAACCTATGAGTTTGTTAAGGCATGCACAGAGGTAACATGGGATTCCAGCAGATATCCAGGAGATGTGAGTAATTATTCATTCATTCAGATATATTAAAGTTTATAAAATAGTGTTTACTTCAGAAATAGCACAGTCAAGTTAAACAGTGCAGTCATATACATTCAAATCAGTCAATATCTTTCAATACAATAATAATGTTACAAGCCTGTCTTTGTCTTACGTATCAGACATCTTACTACATCTTACAAATCTATTAAACTAACACAGAGCTTACAAATACTGTACATTGGAGCTTACAAATACATTAAACTAACATCAGTCTCAGTGAATCAGCAAAAAGAATAGAAAGAGCAGAGAGAGAGAATCATACTTTCTGGCTCCCCCTTATGGCAATTTACAACATTACCTCTTAACACTGTAGTACTTCAATACATATAAACATTCATTGTTAGCTTGTTTATATATTGCAAACTCAGCTGTTTTGTACATAGTACTAACAAATACTGAGGTTTATTTCTTCGCCCAAAGCACAGCTCCTCAGCTGTATTTTGGCTTGAATCCACATTTTGAGCATGCATGGAAGTGAAATTGCATGAGAGGACATGGGTACAAGATGTTGCAATGCAAACTGGTGGTGAAGGTAAGTGGAACCCACTCCAATACAACATACTGTGTATACATACACACAGAGACACGCATGCACACACACACATATACATACCCATGCAGATATATACAACAAACTTGTCACATATTTGAAAAAAGCACATACAAGAGATTTTATCAGCAAAGAAGCCACCTGAAAATCTCACCAATTTCCTGAGTCCCCCAGATGACAAAGACAAGTCTTGAAGGATATTAGGAAAATAATGAGGGACAGATAATATACAACTTAATTAGTTCTCACCTGAGCAACCTTCATACCAAATTCCTAGTTATTCTCAGGACAGAATTAATCGGCACCTTGCATTACTTTTGATATTGCTATTCTATCAAATCAGAGCCATGCTTTATCTATTTATATATGCAGTAATAGGCAGCCAAAATTTTTACTGCCACACTGGGTGTGGCTTATTTTGTGGGTGTGGCTTGATGGTCATGTGACTGGGTAGGAGTGGCTTGCCGGCCATGTGACCAGGTGGGAATGGCTTGAATGATCATCATAGTTCAAGTGAACTGTTATTGCCGCACAATGCCTTTTCATCTCAGCTGTGGGGAGAGTGAGGGCTTGGCAAGGAGAAAAAGACCACAGCCCAGACTGCTTCAGCGTGGCTCTCCTGGCCCTGGGAGGTGGCCGTGTGAGGCTAGAGGGGAGCCAGGCAGGAGGAAGCTCGTCCAAGGCCAGGAAGGAGGGAAGAGGAAAAAAGCGAGGAGCACACAGTAGCAGCAGCACGGAAAAAAGGAGAGCCGAACTGAGACCAGGAAGTTACTGCCACTGGTCAACTGGAGCTGTGCATGCAGCTTCATTTCCACTGGTGGAACTATGTTCCACCCTGTCCTGCCTGCTGCCCACCCCTGTATATATGCATCCCTAAACTGATAAAGCTATTTGCTCAATATATTCTCTAAATGCTGCCTTGATAGCAATGGAATAGATAGCTTTAACCCTTAGAGGAGAATAAGGTTCAATTATTTATCTGGTCTATCTTTTTGCAGTGAGTGGTTTTGGCATCTTGTCCTTTTGTAATGATAGCTAATGATCTTGAAGCTCCTCTACTGATGCTGCAAAAAAAAAAAAAGACCAGTCAACAAAAGGTGTATTTTCATGTGTTTTAAAAAAAATGACCCATAAACAGGATGCCTTGTCCTTACAGCTACCCGTCCAAATTACACTAGCTGAAGGCAGAGCTATCAGTGAAAATACCATTTAGAATCAACATAATTAGATTCTATTTCTAGTTTTGAGATAGTGTTTTGATTGCAGGGAGGTGTGTCTCTAGATCTTTAGCACCTGCTTCCCCCTAAGGTAATGAAGAAAAATGCCTGCTGTGAATCTAATGACTCGTTTCTACCTGCTGGTGGGAAGGGGGAGATTTCTCTTTCCCTCTGCAAAATGTTCATGCTGCATATGCAAATTCTTGTCAATTACATCAGGTTACAAGATGACATGAGGGTGATGATGGATAAGATGAATTTGCAAAGCAAATTCTACCCTGTTCTAGGTCAACGCAGTTGGAGTAATTACAGTATTAAGGAAGTATGTGTATTTATTTTTTTTAAATAAACTCCCACAAACAATGCTTGTTTTTGTTTAATTATTCTCCTTTGAATGATAGCTACAACCGAGGAAAGAAAAAGTTTACTTATGTACATGGAAAAGTTTAAAGTACTCAAATACACAAATGGACTTAGAAGGAGAGAATGGGAATAGTGATATGAAGGGGCGTGAGTGGAGACACACATACAAACTAAGACTGATAAATTAGAAAACAAAGGGATGTGGTGGTTCAGTGGCTAAGATGCTGAGCTTGTTGATCAGAAGGTTGGCAGTTCAGCGGTTTGAATCCCTAATGTCGTTTAATGGAATGAGCTCCCGTTACGTCTGCCAACCTAGAAGTTTGAAAGCACATAAAAAATGGAAGTAGAAAAATAGGACCACTTTGATGGGAAAGGATCAGCGCTCTGTGCACCTTCAGCTTTGAGTCATGCTGGCCACATGACCATGAAGACATCTTCGGACAGCGCTGGCTCTTTGGCTTAAAAACAGAGATGAGCACTGGTCCTAGAGCCAGAAACGACTAATGCACATGTTTGGGGAACCTTATGAAGGGGTCTGAGTGAAGACACACATATGAATTGGGCATGGCCAATGCCATAGTGGCACGGTGTTCCTCACGCTCTGCAGGGGAATCCTGAATTCCCAAACCCTGGAGACCTGGTACAAGTTAGTACCAGGTCAGAATTGCCCTGGATGGGCAGGGATAAAGAAGGGTACCTGCCGGAGTGGTAGTGGCAAACTCCCCAATGAACTGATGCCAGCCTCTTGGCCAGCTGCTGTGGAAGGTGACCTGTTGTCGTCCTAGCTGTGGCGGCTACAAACAGACCAATCAATTGAAGAGATTGGAGTCACCTTGGAAACAAGATTGAAGCACAACTGCTGGAGAGAGAGGAAGAAGTACAGAATCTGGTGAGTGTTTGGCCAACATGAAGGTTTAAAAGAAGAAAATTAAGGATTTAAAGAGTGATAAAAGAATTCCAAAATGGAGAAGGTGGCTATCTAGCAAGTGGAAAGATAATAAAGAAAAAAGACTAAAAGGAACTGAATTTAAAGCCCAATTTTGATAATAGAGATTAGTGACTGGAAAAATAAAAACAAATGAAGAATATGTCTCATAAATGCTAAGTGGATTTAAAATATAGAGAAATGCTTTTTATAAAAGCATATTTGTAATATTGGAAACAGACAGTGCCATCTGCCGATTAGAAGAAATACTACAACAGACGGTGGAAACAAGTGTACATGTATGTTGACAGCTGAGGCTAATCTTGATTAGAAAGAGTTATTTCAGAGTTTGTAAAAATTTAAAAGCAGTTATAATTTGCTATTATGTCTAAAGGCATATTCTGGATTGCTTTAGAATGGATTAAACTTTAACATAAAGAGATTATATGTGTTAGATCCTTGGCGGAATGAAGGACTGCAATCTTGAAATAAGTAACGGTTCTTTATTAACAGAAGTAACAGTTACAGAACTGGAAACGAGACAAAAACATGGCCGTGCCTGGCAGCTATATATATGCCGGGCTGCCAGGCTGAGCCAACCAATCGCCTTGCAGTATTTTCCAGCTCAAGGAATGTGGGGCGGGTACAAGGCCTAACTGTCCTCTGGACACAACAATATGGATTTGGAATTTAAATGGAATATTTGTGAACCTGGTGAATGGGATAAGATTGGAACTTAAAAAGACTAGAGTAGTGTAGGGTTTTCTGCCCATGCAGGGGGTTGGATTAGAAGATCTTGAAGATCCCTTCCAATTTTTGTTGTTGTTGTGATGATGATGATGATGATGATGATGATGACTATAAACTTTGTGTGAAAATAATTCTTCAAAAATAATTTGAAGAAAATATCTTTTAAAGTATTAATTGGATCTAAAATACAGAGACTTATTTGTGTAACAGATCTGCCTTAGCACAGTGGGAATTGATAACAGCATTCAGTACTAAAAGAAAATATTACAAAAGACTGTGGAAGCAGGTTAATGCTAACAGCTGGAGATTGATTTTAAACTTTTGGATTTGCGAACTGTGATTTTGATGATATGGAGGCATGTGATTATGAAGAGCTGGTTGGATTCTTTAAATACCGTTGTGAAGATTTTAAAAACGTGCTTTTGGGGGCTTGGAGATGGAAAATAAATGAAAAAAAAGATGGATTACAATAAATATTAAGAAATTATAATGGTAGGAAATGAAAATGAAAAGAATAAAAACAAAGAAGACAATAAAGGGGAGATGAGATTAGAAGAGAAAAAGTAGATGGGTGAGTGACAAAAAGGAAAAGGGAGAAAAGGAGCTTGGGGAAAAGGAAGCTGTTGGTACAAAGCAGAAGTAAGAAAAACAAGAAGCTAAAAAATGGGGGTGGAAGGGACATTTTTACAAGAATGGAAGAGTTGAAACATCAAAAGAAAATGGATAATTGATGACAGAAAGCCCTAGACCAGTGATGGCAAACCTTTTTTTACACGGGTGCCAAAAGAGCGTTCATGTGTGCATCCATGCATGCATGAGTGCCCACACCCATAATTCAATGCCAGGGGAGGGCAAAAACAGCTTCCCGCACCCCGCAGAGGCCCTCTGGAAGCTAGAAATGGCCTGCTTCCCAACTTCTGGTGGGCCCAGTAGGCTCATGTTTCACCCTCCATAGGCTTCAAAGGCTTCCCTGGAGCCGAATGAGGGTAAAAATGCCCTCCCCCATACCCTGGAGGCTCTCTGAAAGCCAAAAATGCCCTCCCAGAGCTTCTGTGAGAGCCAAAAATCAGCAGGCTGGCACACACATGCATTTTGGAGCTGAGCTAGGGCAACAGCTCACGTGCCAGCAGATATGGCTCTGGGTGCCACCTGTGGCACACGTGCCATAGGATCGCCATCACTGCCCCAGACATTTTCTTTTAGTTTAGAATTATATTATATTTAATAGTGATAATAATACTTTGCGTACAAGTTTTGATTACATAATCAATATAATTATTTAGTTAAAAGATTTTTTTTAGGTTAACATTTTATATTAGATTGGTATAAGATTGATCGCATTAAATTAAATGTAGAATTAATTGACAGGGAGAAAACAAATACAACAAAGAATGGAAGTGGGTCAACTGTTGGAAAAACAAATAATTTGAATAATTATTACTCCTTCATATAGGACTTGTTTGATATAAGATTTCCGTAATATATAAACATGATGTAATACTTAAAGGATTTAAATGATTATTGATGCTATAGGAGTGATATAAGATTAAATAATAAATAATTAATTAATAAATATTATAAGTATTTAATTTTATTAAAAATTTATCTATCTATCTATCTATCTATCTATCTATCTATCTATCTATCTATCTATCTATCTATCTATCTATTTACTGGATTTGTATGCCACCCCTCTGAGGACTTGGGGCGGTTCACAACATATTGAAAAACAATACACAGTATACATAAATTAAAAAATCCAATTAATATAACTAAAACTTTAAAAAACACTAATAGAGTTAAAATCATCCATTACCATTCACAAATTGAAACATACTTCATTATATAATTAATATGTTGGATTTTTCATTGTGGGGAATTTAATTATTAACCAATGGATGGAAGAGTAATGGTAAAGATCATATTAATTTAAATATAAACACACACATAAAAACTAAGAGTGATGAATTAGAAAACATATTCAGGAATGGCTTAGCTTGTTTAGGAGGCAAGCTCTGCATATTTTTTTCCTTTTGACTAAATCACCATTAAGTGTCCTTGTTAGTACAATAGATGAATGGCAGATTGAAACCAATATAAACTAATGTTTTCATAGAAATTATTGAGAAACAAATATAGTGGATCAGTAGGAAGGATTTTCTTTTAAATAGCTTCTCTGCATCTGAAAGCCCTCTAAAAAATGAACAAAATATTTCTTTCTCTCTTTTTCAGTTCAGGGATTAGAAGACAAAACCTATTTCAAAACACAAAATGAGATTAAGAAGGCTGAAAGGGCTATTCTCAAAGGAATAATTTTACAATCCTGTTGAGATTGTTTTTTTTTTAATCATCAGAGCACTTTGAGCATTGTGCTTTCATCAGAATCCTCCAATGAATTAGGATACTCCATCTCTCCAGACTGAAATATTATATTAATTAAACTAAGATCCCTGAATCATTCAGAAACAGCATACATAGGTACTTTCTCAATGATAGTTGATGTATTTGTAAACTGTAATGTATGTCTGGTACGTAAGACAAATTGTATTGAGAGATATTGACTGTTTAACTTGACTGTGCTACTTCTAAAGTAAACACTATTTTATACACTTTAATGTATCTGTTTTGTATGACTGAATAATTTCTAATATCTATCTGTCTGTCTGTCTGTCTGTCTGTCTGTCTGTCTGTCTGTCTGTCTGTCTGTCTGTCTGTCTGTCTGTCTATCTATCTATCTATCTATCTATCTATCTATCTATCTATCTATCTATCTATTTATTGTTAGAGTTGAAAGGGACCATGAAGGCCATCGAGTTCAACCCCTGCCCAAGCAGGAACCCTATAGTACACCAGTCAAGTGGGAGTTCAATCTTCTCTTTAAAATGTCCAGAGTGTTGGAGTTCACAATGTCCGCTGGTAGGTTGTTCCATTGGTTGATCGATCTGACCGTCAGGAAGTTCCTCCTTATCTCCATGTTGAATTTCTCCTTGATATCTGGATATCTGCTGAAATCCCACATTTTCCCCTGTGCATGTCCTTGATAACTCAAGGGTTCTGCACACTCTTTAATAATGCAATAGAAGGACTCTTGCTGCAGCAGTCAAGAATAACCCAAGGGGGGAAAAATGACCTATGACAGTGATGGCAAATCTATGGCATGGGTGCCACAGGTGGCACGTGGAGCCATATCTGCTGGCACTTAAGCTGTTGCCCTAGCTCAGTTCCAATGTGCATGTGTATGCTGGCCAGCTGATTTTTGGCTCCCACAGAGGCTCTGGGAGGGCGTTTTTGGCTTCCAGGGAGCCTCCAGGTTGTGGTTGGCTGTGGCCCAGCTCCTGCCCCAGGGAATGTGGACATGGATGCAGGGGAAACTTCAACATGTTATAGACCTGTGTTATTGCCGACAGAGTCAGTTCAAAGTTTAGTTTCCTCGGACGAAGAAGAAGGTGGGAGTGACTTGGAAGAGAGGGCTTAGGCACACAGCCCATGCAGTCAATCTCCATTATCTTCCATTGATTCGGATGAAGATGTCTTGGACCCACGGAAGCGCAGAATTATGCGTAGAAGAGACCAAGTAAGGAAATATTACAGGAGATAAGAGAGGCCACCTGTGTTTGGGTGAGGCTCCAGTAAATAGCAGCGTGTGGGTTTGGCCATTGTGGAAGAGTATCTGATCGCAGTTCTTCAGGAATCGTGCCTTGACTTTGTTGATTTTTCACGTCTTTGAAACCAACGCAAAGTGTGTGGGTGTTTTACTCCGTGGAAGAAGAAGGGGTGTGAAGTTTCTTCACAGCTGCTAGCTAAGTACTTAAAGACTGATTAAGGGAAATTGTACAGACTACCCGGTTGTTTTGGGATGAGTGCTCTTTGCAATACAAAAAGAGTGCTCAGTTTATTTTGAATTTTGTGATAAAGAACATTGTTTTGAATTTTCAAACGTGTGTGTGTCTGAAATTTGTATCCTTGAATTTTCGGGAGGCTCCTACCAGAGAGCCTGGCAGAACACTCCAGAAGGATGGGCGAGGGCATTTTTACCTTCCCCCATCTCCAGGGAAGCCTTTGGAGCCTGGGGAGGGTGAAACACTAGTCTACTGGGCCCACCAGAAGTTGGGAAATATCTTCTTTTTTCTGTCTCATCGTAGCATCAGAGACTTTAAAGTCAGTTTGCATTAGAGCCGAACCAGAGAAGGAGAACTTGCCAATCATTGGTTCATTGAACTGCACTTACTAGTAAAAAGTTGTCTCTTGCTTTCAGTCAGAATCTGTCTTCCTATTACTTAATTTTATATTCCATATCCTGCATTGAAATAGGCCATATTTTCTTTGTGACATACTTTCTGATATTCTTTCAGGTATTTTAAGACTGCTAACATAATGCACAACCTTTTCTCAAAGATAAATGTACTTAGGTCTGTTTCCATATTCTCCGTTCCATAGATGCAATCATGTTTCTCCAATGTGGGTGGGGGGATCATAAAGTATTTTCAATATAGCACTGCTGAAGTAATTATATTATAGTACTAGCATAGCACTAGCAATATGCCATTTTATAATGCTTTATTGCATTCTTTAAGCAGTTTACAAAGTCAGTGTATTGCCCCCAACAATCTGGATCCTCATTTTACTGACCTCAAAAGGATGGAAGGCTGAGTCAATCTTGATCCGGTCAGGATCGAACTTCTGGCAGCAGACAGAATCGGCCTGCAATACTGTATTATAATCACTGTGCCACCACAGCTCTTTATATTATATCAAATTGCAATCCTAATTACTTTCCATAGTTTGGGAAATGTCAATAGAGAGCGGAATTAGCCATACTCCTGAGGAACCTTTTGCCAGCCAGGCCCTACTTTTCTCCTTCCATATTATTTATAGAACCATCGTGGCGCAGTGGTTTGAATGCAATATTGCAGGCCAGGAGTTCAATTCTGACCAGCTCAAGGTTGACTCAGGATTATGAAAATTGAAGAAGGTATGTTTAAATATATAGAATCACAAAATGAGAGGATTGTAAAGGATGTTGGGAGGATTTCTAGTCCAACTCCTGCCAGTCCTCATACTGTCCTGGACAAATGGCTATCCAATCTTTTCTTGAAAGCCTTCTTGGCTTTCACCCATGACTTTAGAAGGCAGGGTGTTCAATTGCTTTATAGCTCTAAAGTTAGGAATTTTTTCCTTATTTCAAGTCTGGATGTCCTTCTTGAGATCTGTCCTCCTGGGGTGGGTTTCTCCCGGTTCGGACTAGTTCTCCCAAACTGGTAGCAACCCACTGGTGAGGTCATGAGGATGTTTGAATGTCCTTCTTGAGATTTATACTTGCTTGATTCCTCTTTGCATCAGTTTTTATTTTATTCCTGGATACTCTGAAGAACGTCCATATCTTCTACTCTGTGATATCCCTTCATAGATTAGAATACTAATATCATAGTTTACCAGCCTTTTCATCTTTAAGTTAAATATGCTAAGTTTCTTCAACTGCTGTTTGTAGATTTTACCTTCTGAGCTCATTATCATCTTTATTATTCTATGTACTTTCTCATTCTTCAGCATCTTTTTTGTATTGTGGTCACACAGTATTCCAGATGTGACACAGGTGTGTTTGGGTAAGTGCAACACAGAGCAAAATGATCACTTCCTGTGACAGTACACCTCTGTTCTTGTTCTATTCTGGCATCTCGGCACATATTTTTACAATCCAACCAATCAGGCGTTTACATGGGGGTGTCCCTCTGACCTCTTTCCAATCAGCTTAAAGGTCTGTTGGAAGAATTGGCGCTAAACGTATAGTTGGGGGTCACTAGGAACTGTATTAAGGGGTCGTGGCATTACAAAGGTTGAGAACCACTGCTTTAGAACAATGTTGTTCCGACTTGGCATGCTTAAGATGGATGGACTTCAACTCCCAGAATTTACTGGTCAGCACACTGCCAACTTGAAAAACACTACTTCAGAAAACTTCTTCTGTTAACTAGTCCTTCAGGGGTTTAGTTATGATGCTTACTACACTTATATAATGCCACCAGTTACTGAGGGGCGATAAATAAAGTAATCATCCAATGGTTTGTCCATGCTTGTATCCAAAACAGTCATAAAAAACTCATTCCTAATCTTACCCAATTTCTCTGTCTGTGAATTCTTTAACAATACCATAAAATATTATATAGTCTCCAAAGTATTGATACACAACTTAGTAAAACCAATATATCTGTCTGTCTTAGTGGCTTTTCCCCCTCTCACTATTGGTTTCAGTGGAGTATTTATCATTTTCAATCCAGGCATTGAAGATTAATTGCTTTGTGAATTGGCTTAATGCAGTTGTGCTGAACTGCAGGAACCAACTAACAATTATTCTGAAAGTGCAGTAAGGAAGCTTGCTTTTTTTGTGTGAGAGAGATAGAAAACCTCTCTTTTTCAGTGGCTGCATTTTTTCTTTTGCTGGGGGATGAATTAAGGAGTGGGTAAGCCTGAGAAAAAGTTAGTGGGGCAATCATTGGCTCTGACATAATCCTTTCCTCCTTGTGAAACTTATTTTTTTCCTCTCTTTCTCTGATGGAATGAATTCAAGAGTTATACAAAGTGATGCAGAAAGCCCATTTTCTGTTTTTCATTAGCTTGGTTAAATAGCAAAGATTGGACAATTCATCTCTGAAGAAATATAAGGACTTTTGGAGGATGTGATTGGGGGAGAGGGTTAAGATAGGCATTCAGAATGGTGTTTACCTGTTCACTGAAGTGCAACTGAATTCATACTGAGCATAAGAGATGGGTAAAGGATTGAATGTCAATATCAGAAGTTGCCAGCCATTGTAAAGGAAGTGAAGATGAAGGAGAGGAAAAAAAAACAATAAAAGAAATAGGACATGAAAAACAATAAAAGAAATAGGACGTGATTGGCTTGCGGCTTCAGAAAAACCTGGATGAAGCAGCTTATTTGGAGTCTTTTCAATTATAGTTGTTGGAAGAAAAATCTGGTCCAGTTCCAAGCCAGGAGAAAGAAATAAAATGGAGACAGGCTGCAGGAAAGGAAGTCTCTGTTTATTTGGTAGCCAGAAACTAGTGACAGCAGAATGTTTCTGGGGTGGCTAATAAAATGGGATTGAGAATAGATGGGATTTTATACAGTGGTACCTCTACCTACAAATGCCTCTACTTACAAACTTTTCTAGATAAGAACTGGGTGTTCAAGATTTTTTTGCCTCTTCTCAAGAACCATTTTGCACTTACAAACCCGAGCCTCCAAAACTGTAACAGGAAAAGGCAGGGAGAAGCCTCCGTGAGGCCTCTCTAGAAATCTCCTGGGAGGAAACAGGGCCGGAAAAGGTGGGGAGAAGCCTCCGTGGGGCCTCTCTAGGAATCTCCCGGGAGGAAACAGGGCCGGAAAAGGCAGGGAGAAGCCTCTGTGGGGCCTCTCTAGGAATCTCCTGGGAGGAAACAGGGCCAGAAAAGGCAGGGAGAAGCCTCCGTGGAGCCTCTCTAGGAATCTCCTGGGAGAAAACAGGGCCTCTACCCTCCCTGTGGTTTCCCCAATCGCACACATTATTTGCTTTTACATTGATTTCTATGGGAAAAATTGCTTCTTCTTACAAACTTTTCTACTTAAGAACCTGGTCACAGAATGAATTAAGTTTGTAAGCAGAGGCACCACTGTACATTCTTGGGGCTTTGTGATTGTGATGCCTGTTGCTGTGCAAGAATATGTCCTTCAATATTTTAATGGCTGTTGCCAGATTCCTACTGGGTCACATGTAGGCATCTTGTCTGCCTGTACAGGCAAACAGGAAAATGCAAACCCTAGGTGATTTGTTTGTCTGGGCTAATCTTGTCAGTTTGGACTACTTTCCTATTGTGTTGCTTGTTTAGGGTTTCTGGCTACTTTTTGCTTATAAATAATTTGGCCCAGTCTTTCTGAATGGATACAAAATTTTTCATTCCTAAAGACCAGCCTCTTCAAGCTTATGCTTGAGGTTGTTTTCCTATAGCAGTAAAACTGGGGCTGCTTTCTGCTTTTGTTAACATGTTTGTCCTCCTTTAGGGGAAGTATTCTATCCTGCCTCTTTTTAATATTAAGAATAAATAATATTTTAATCTGGGGAGGTATGGGCCTTCCTACATAGTTAAGCCCAGGTACAGAAGTGAATCCACACTAAAATATCTTAGGGATAAATGTGATAGAAGGACTGGGAGCTTTTTGGTCTGGCTAATTCTCTCAATTAGATTTAGATTAGATTTATTGGATTTATATGCCGCCCCTCTCTGCAAACTCGGGGCGGCTCACAACAATAATAAAAAAACAGTACATAATAACAAATCCAATGCCCACCAATCTAATTACAATTTAATATTAGTAATTTTGTAAAACAATCCCAATATATATATAAAACAGGCACACAGTCAATCAATCAATGGCAAAACAACATGGGCAAGGGGGAGATGTTTTAGTTCCCCCATGCCTGATGGCAGAGGTGGGTCGTAAGGAGTTTACGAAAGGCAGGGAGGGTGGGGGCAATCCTAATCTCAGGAGGGAGCTGGTTCCAGAGAGTCGGGGCACCCACAGAGAAGGCTCTTCTCCTGGGTCCCACCAGACGACATTGTTTAGTCGACGGGACCTGAAGAAGGCCGACTCTGTGGGACCTAACCGGTTGCTGGGATTCATGCTGGGATTAAAGCTCATCAGTCATGGTGCCTTTCTGGATTGTCTTTGAGATATGGAAATGGAGACCACTGTTTTGCAGTATTTCTCTTCCTTCCTAAGTGGGCAGTTCCAATTTGGGTGAGGCTGAGGTCTTAGAGCTTCCCTTGTGGGCTGCCACAACATTCAATTCTCCCACTTCATATCTATATAAAGTCACTAGTAGCTGGATACCCATACTGTGCTACAAAACTATGTGATTGGGCTTGATAAATTGACAATTAAAGCTTAAACATTAATGAGCAGTTATGATTGGGCTTGACACATTGACACTTAAAGCTTATAAATGTATGTAGAATATGTAACTACTTAGCATCAGAACGTGTTAATATAAGACAACTGGCAGTTGGAATAGAGTTCTTTTCAGGTGGGGAGGGGGAGTAGACTGTCTAAACTCCCAGCCTGCAGTCCGGACAAGCCAAGTGCTGGCTGTGGCCATGCCCAGTTTAGTGACAGCGTAGCATCAAAGTGTGTTAATAATAATATAGGAAATACTAATGATCTGATGGTCATTTTGAAAAATCCTTTCTTAGCGAGCACCTAGAAGCCAATAAAAATGTCTCCGGCCCTGCTAATATTTTAAAATTCATTAAAACCTGTTTTTCTAGAGTTCTATAGAAAATAATAAGGCTTTCATTACTTCCTGGTGAAGGGCATTATGTCATTGTTGTTTGACTACTCAACTTTACACTGTGCTACAATGCTATTTATATATGTTTTAACTCAGTTACAGGATATTGGAGTGTAAATCTATGTATATGACTGGAGAAGCATATAAACTTCAGCCAGCCAATAAATAAGCAAACAAATAAATATCCCCATCACTTACTCTAATTCCTGAGAATGCATTTTAATATTTCAGTTTTATTTCTTTTACCTGGGCAAGTGAGGCCACATTCAAATGTAGCTGTATTTTTTTATTTTTTATTTAAAAAATTATTGAAATTATACACCACCCATCTCACTGTCAAGAGACTCTGGGCAGCTATATGGCACTTTTGTATTCTGAAAACACTACAAAGCTAAGAAATAATTATAGGAGACGGCATTCTGCTTTGCAGAACATCCATTTCCAATTTAATTTTGTTTTAATTGCAATTTTTTTTAAAAAAGAAGGGTCTTCATGAGTATTGTTTGTGAGGGAAGGAGATATTTGTGAACAACAGGACTGGTAATCTTAAAAAATCCACACAGACCCATAGAAAAAATAGACACATCATACAATACATACAAACAGTTTACAGAAACTTGTGCATTTTAAAATAAAGTTGTTTTTACATTGCCTTTTCTACATTGTCCTCTTTTATTTTAGTTTTCTTATCCTCAGGTTTAGTGGATAGAGAACAAAGTTATTCCTGAGGATATAAGCCCATAACAATTAGAACTGGTCATAAATGACTGAAATTCTCTGCCATTGGAGAAAAGGGAAATTATTTGGATGATGTCTCAGAATTTTTCCAGGGAAAAGACAGTTTTTCCAAAAAATCTGAAATGACAAGTTGAAAAAGCTCAATTTCAGGAATTTCCTGTTTAATTTAATTTTATTTATTATATTTCCAAGCTGCCCAACTTCCAAAGGACTCTGGGCAGTTTACAACAGGATATAGAAAATGCATTTAAAAACATCATAAAAGATTTAAAAACAGTTAAAAATCATATACATACATATCATTCAGGCTGGACCTCGCAAAAGCCAGGTCTTCAGTGCTTTCCAGAAGGCCTATAGAGTGGGGGCAGTCCAGATCTCAGGGGATAGTTGGTTCCAGAGAGCCGGGGCAGCCACATAAAAGGCCCTTTCCCGCTGGCCTGCAAGCCAACACTATTTAGCTGATGGGGCCTGGAAAAGACCAACTCTGTGGGATTTTACCTGTCACTGGGAAATATGAGGTAGAAGGCGGTCTTGAAGATAACCTGGCCCTGAGCCATGTATGGTTTTAAAGATAATAACCAACACCTTGAATTGAGCCCAGGGACCAATAGGGAACCAGTGTAGAGGATTGGTGTAATGTTATTTAGGTACACCCACAACCATTTGTGTGGCTGCATTCTGGACTAATTGTGGTCTTGAAACATTCTTCAGGGGTAGAGTGCATTACAATAATCCAACTGTGAGGTGATAAGGGCATGAGTGACTGTGAGGAAAGCCTCCTGATCCAAGTAGGGTCACAATTTTCGCGGTTTGTGAGTGATTAAAGTCCGTTAGAACCTTAACCCCGCGGAGTCCATGGATAAAAGCCTTTAGTCATTTGTTCAAAACAAGATATCTTTATTAAAAAAAAACCAGAAATAAAACATGTCTCGAGGGACAACTCAAAATACGTCTTTACATAATGGAGGATAGAAAGAGAAAAATATGGAGAATGAAGAAGAAGGAAGTGAGCTGGCAGGATATTACATCATAATAGGAGGATCTTATTAAGGCACACATAGTTAACTCTTTCATTACTGAATGTCTCTGAGAGGCTGTCAATTTTCAGCGTGACAACAATTGGTGCACCAGGTGAACCAGTGCAAAGGTCCCCCTAGCCACAACCCTAGATGTTGGTCTAATCTTAGCTGTGGGTCTAGGAGGACACTCAAATTGCAGACCTGTTTTGACAATTTCTCCTAGAGCCAAGGATGGACAGTCAATAAAGTCTTTAGGAGGCAGTAACCACAGCCACTCGGTCTTGTCTTAAGTCTGAGCTTGTTGACACCCATCCAGACCCTCACATCTTCCAGGCACCGGCACATCACATCCATTGCTTCACTAAACTGACATGGGGTGGAGATATATAACTGGGTGTCATCAGAATATTGCTGATACCTCACCCCAAAATGTCAGATGACCTCATTCAGTCGTTTCATGTAGATATTAAATAGGATGGGAGAGAGGACCAAGACCTGAGGCACCCTAAAAACAAGGGTCTAGGTCACTAGGTGTTGGCCTCTGTCCTGCCAACACTGACTGTGAACGACCAGAGAGATAGGAAGAAAACCACCTGTTCAGGATTTCATTGACGCATAAGAAGCAGGGAGGCAATAAAGCATAATGAAAGACAGAACTCAAATAATCTATCTTAAAACTGTAAAATTTTATCTCCCTGGCAGTAAATCATTATTGTCTACCTTCTGACCAAGTAGAATTTAACCCTCTAATTTTTTGGCAGATGCCTCTTTCCTGAACTACTTGTATATGTGAAGATGGACATGTTTCCCTGGCAAATATATTGAATCATTCCGAATGGCCCATCTCAAAGTTTACAGCAATGCTAAGTGATAATTTTTCTTTCATTTAATATCAGGAATATTCAGTACTGAAACTGCAGAAAGTCTAGCCTTTCTTAGGACCCATCGTAGTGTATTGGTTAGAATGCAGTATTGCAGGATAACTTTGCCCACTGCCAACAGCTCGATTCTGACTGGCTCAGGTTTGACTCAGCCTTCTGAGACTAGTAAAATGAAGACCAAGATTGTTGGAGACAATATGCTGACTCTGTAAATCACATAGTTTTTCAAAAGAAAAACATTTTTATAACAGGAGAGGATGGAGAAATAAGTATTTTCTCCATTTTTTCAAAACTCTCAGCCCACTCAGTTATAATTATTATTTTGAAGTAGAATGGAAGCATATTTCAAGCAGAATAGCTCAAGAGGTAAACAAGTGGTTGCTTTCCTCACAACCATGTTGGTTAAATGTTATTGCCTCATATTTCATGGTAAAAAGACTTTCCTGGGATGCTACATGACACATGGTTTAATACTTTTAATTATTATAGTCTATTGGAGTGTTAGCTGCTTTTACTCTTAAGAATAAAAATGGGTAATTTTGAATGCTGTAAGAATGTTAGGATTCTGTCTAGACATTATTTTATTTATATATTTATTTATGCAATTTATATTGCTGCCCATCTCACAAAAAGTGACCCTGGACTGCATCCAACAATTTATTAAAACAATAAATATATAAAATAATTATTTAAAATATAAAATACAAAAAGCACAAGGCACAAGAGAAAGTATTTAGAGGAAAATTGTGCAAATACAGTATGTATGCAATGTATATACGTGTATCCTAAACAGAACATCATACATAAACAAGAAGATCCTAGAGGTCCTTTTTACAATATGGGATACAGTGATAACTCATCTTACAAATGCCTCGTCATACAAACTTTTCGAGATACAAATCCGGGGTTTAAGATTTTTTTGCCTCTTCTTACAAACTATTTTCTCCTTAAAAACCCACCGCCACCACTGGTATGCCACGCCTCCGGACTTCCATTGCCAGCGAAGCACACATTTTTGTGCTGCTGGGAATCCCCTGAGGCTCCCTTCTATGGGAAACCCCACCTCTGGACTTCTGTATTTTTGTCATGCTGCAGGGGAATCCCAGCAGGGGAATCCCAGCAGCGCAAAAACAGGCGCTTCGCTGGCAATGGAAGTCCGGAGGTGGGGTTTCCCATGGAGGGGAGCCTCAGGGAATCCCAACAGCACAAAAACAGGCTCTTCGGCTGGCAAAAGGAGTGAATTTTGGGCTTGCATGCATTAATCGCTTTTCCATTGATTCCTATGGAAAACATTGTTTCGTCTTACAAACATTTCATCTTAAGAACCTCGTCCCAGAACCAATTAAGTTTGTAAGACAAGGTATTACTGTATATTATATTTATCCGAAAACATCTTTACCTGGTCACTGAGTCAACCTTGATAGTAGTATCAATAATCCACAGAAGTGGCATTACATTACATTAACACATTGCTTGTTGAATACGTTCATAATGGGTGGGCTGAGACACCATATGAAGCTATTGCTTGCAAGCCACAATGGACAAAACCAGACTAAACAAGTTGCATATGAATTAATGTGGTAAGTAAACTTTTATATATCCAAGTTTACTTACCACATTAATTCATATGCAGCTTGTTTAGTCTGGTTTTGGCTATAGCAGCTTGCAAGCAACAGTTGATAGCTTTATGTGGTGTCTCATATGTAGTCCTTGTGATTTAATTGTTGGAATGCAGTATTGCTGACTTACTCTGCCCAAAGTCTGAAGTTCAATGCTGACCAGCTCACGGTTGACTCAGCCTTCCATCCTTCCAAGGTCAGTAAAGTGAGAACCCAGATTATTGGGGGGAATATGCTGACATTGTAAATTGCTCTAAAAGTACTGTAAATCACTATGGTAAGTATTATTGCTATTATGACCAGTGGCTTTTATAAGAAAAAGTGTCCCCATATGCTGTTGGCAAAAATTATCTGGCATGTTTTGTTTTCATTTTTTTCCCATTACTAGGATGCATTACTTGGTACACAGCAACAGAGCAAGGAAAAAAGCTGGGGATAGTTGAAATGTTTATGTCATTTATTTCCCCCACAGTATAGACAGGAGAAGACAGAATAGAGTGAGATAGTGACTTATTTGATGCTACCAATCCAACTTCATACTCCTCTCCCAACTCTCTATCTAGTAAATTAGACTGGGTACTATTGTGGATGTCATATATAAAACATGACATTAATCATGATGTAGGTAGAAGAGGAAATAGCCTTGAGGAATGCAATGGTCAGATAGAAGAGGTCTGAGCCTCAGGCAAGAATGCAATCAGGTGAAATGTCTCAGACAAGCCTCTTCCTGGTTTCCACCAAGATAAAAGGAGATAGGATGGAAGTACATTCAGACTTGCAAGAATCTGACTATAGCTTTATAATAAAAGTGTACTGACATACATGATATTGATGCCTAGTTTGATTAATCTGCTGACTCCCAGAAAAGGGCAGGTGGGTGGGGAAAACGTTGGTGGGAAATCTCTTGTACTATGCCTTTACCCAAATCTTTAGAACAGGGGTCCTCAAACTTTTTAAACAATAGGCCAATTCATAGTCCTTCAGACAGTTAGGAGGGTGGGGTGGACTGCCTAGGTGGGCGTGGCTAGGTTGTCATGTGACTGGGTTGCCGTGGCCAATTTAGCAGCCATTTTGCCTTTGTTCTTCCTAAGCTGTACTTGTTGAACCCAAACACATATATTTATTTAATAAGATGTGCCCCTCCAAGGGAAAAAGAGCACACATTTTTTTTGCCACTTGCCTAATTTCAGTACAACAGCAGCATTAGGCTTCTCAAAACAGGCCATTAAAAAAGAATAAAACAAACAGGATTTCCTTCAAAATAATTCCTGCTTATATATTTCAGAAGACCACATAATCAGGGGTGGGCTGCTTCCAGGATGGGGGGGGGGTGTGCTCTTCTGGTAGTGGAAATGGAGCTTTGCTGACTGACTCACCCGGCATGTGCAGAAGCAAAAAAATGGTTTTTATATCTTTTCTCCCATTCACATATCCTTTCCTCTACTCTTCATTGACATATTCTATTCTCATATCTTTTCTTCTATCCTTTCCCTGATATTTACTACTACATGTTTTTATTCTCTTTAACTTTCAATTTGTATTGGACAAAATAAATAAATAAAATAAATAAATAAAATCTCATGCTGGGCATGCACACCTGACCACCGCCTACCCAATCATGACTGCCGCCTGCCCGTTCACACCCGCCACCCACCTGGAGACATCCTGATAAATGGAGGTAATTGTGGCCCCTCACTGCACACAATAAAACAGACTAAGAACTGCACCAATTAAGGTTGCAACAAAAACCCCTCTTGAGAAAGAGGATCACTCTAAAATCTATTAGCATTGCATTTATCTGATTGCACCATATATCACTATCCTTATCTTATGTATTATATTTTTGTTGTTATTTCATTGCTCGTGTTTCCAAAGCACTTGAAGGAAGGACAAGAAGCAATAGGTAGAAACGAATCAAGGAGAGAAGTAACCTAGAACTAAGGAGAAATTTCAAGGAGAGAAGTAACCTAGAACTAAGGAGAAATTTCAAGGAGAGAAGTAACCTAGAACTAAGGAGAAATTTCCTGGCAGTTAGAACAATTGATCAGTAGAACAACTTGCCTCCAGAAATTGTAAATTATTATTATTATTATTATTATTATTATTATTATTATTATTATTATTATTTTTATTGGATTTGTATGCTGCCCCTCTCCGCAGACTCGGGGTGGCTAACAACAGCAGTAAAACAGTACAACAAAATCCAATACTAAAAAAACAATTAAAAACCCATTATATAAAAAACAATCATACATACAGACATACCATACATAAAATTGTGAAGGCCTAGGGGGAAGGTGTATCTTAGTTCCCCCATGCCTGGCGGCAGAGGTGGGTTTTAAGCAGCTTACGAAAGGCAAGGAGGGTGGGGGCAATTCTAATCTCTGGGCGGAGTTGGTTCCAGAGGGTCGGGGCCGCCACAGAGAAGGCTCTTCCTCTGGGTCCCGCCAAGCGACATTGTTTGGTTGACGGGACCCGGAGAAGACCCACTCTGTGGGACCTAACTGGTCGCTGGGATTCGTGCGGCAGAAGACGGTCCCTGAGATATTCTGGCCCAGTGCCATGAAGGGCTTTATAGGTCATAATCAACACTTTGAATTGTGACCGGAAACTGATCGGCAACCAATGCAGACTGCGGAGTGTTGAAGTAACATGGGCATATTTGGGAAAGCGCATGATTGCTCTCGCAGCTGCATTCTGCACGATCTGAAGTTTCCGAACACTTTTCAAAGGTAGCCCCATGTAGAGAGCGTTGCAGTAGTCGAGCCTCGAGGTGCTCCAACACTGGAAGTTTTTAAGAGGAGATTGTATGAGCAGGAGGTTGGTCTAGATTTATAAGACCTCCAAGGTCCCTCCAAACTGTATTATTCTGTTTTCTGTTATTAACTGGTTGCCACCATCAGTTTATAATAAGGTGCAGCTCATGATGAACAATGGTGCTACATTGTCACACTCACTGGGTGGCAGGCCCATATTTGCAAACCAATGACTACTCAGCCTGAAGTAAGTTCTCACAAGCAACAAAAAGCAACAGGACAATGATTGCCACTTAGGAATCAGCCCCTGCAAAAAGCCTAGGTTTTTGTTTTGCCACCACTGTATATCTACTCTGAAAGCACAATCACCACACCTAATAAATGCAAACATATTAGAGAGAATTTCATCGGTTCTTCTCCCAATATGATATATGCCATCATCTGCCAGCAGTTCTACATAGATAAAATTTGTGCAAAAGAATTTATGGACACAAGTTTGACATCAGGATTTATAAGTACAGAATAATATCAGACACTCCACAGCAGACCTTAAAGTGATGTTAACAGCAACACTGAATGAGAAAGTGCAATCCCAGAAAGTCTAATAAACAATGTTTTTAATAAATTGATAACATTACTTGATAACGTATTGTGATTTGTTTCATATATAACCTTCATCTGTATAACCAACCTAGTTTCCCTTTCTTCCTTTGGAGAGAAGGCAGAATACTTGGTGGGCTGTTTTTCTATATTTCCTAGGGGAAAAGAGAAATTTTGCAATCATTTATTAAGAGCAAGACTCCCTTTTAGCAGTTGCAATGGCACTGCTGCTGAAAATGTTTTTCCTTCAAATTCCTTGGAACCAAATGAAAAAAGAATCGAAAGTCAGGGAGACTGCAGCCGCCTATAGAAAGGATTGTGCAGTGATAGACAGAATAAAATCTTTGGGCTTTTAATGAAATGTTTGCAAAACTTCACTGATGAGAATTTGTTTGTAAATCTCTTTTCTTTTGCAATGATTTTTCAAGCACATTCTTTTTCTTCAGATGAAATGAGATGTGAACAAAAATGCAGGATTTTTTTCCTACCTGGCACTAATTCACATGCATCTTCAATTCAGAGGTAATGTTGGAGTCATAAACAATAGTTTAAGTTTAAGTTTAAGTTTAATCAGATTTGTATGCCGCCCCTCTCCGCAGACTCGGGGCGGCTCACAGCAATAACAATACAATGTAAGACAAATCCAATATTTAAATTAATTAAAAAAAAAAAACCAACACACCACAAGTTAAAACCAATCATACACACTAGCGTACCATGCATAAATTTTATAAGCCTAGGGGGAAGGAACATGTCAATTCCCCCATGCCTGACGACAGAGGTGGGTTTTAAGGAGCTTACGAAAGGCTAGGAGGGTGGGGGCAACTCTGATATCTGGGGGGAGTTGGTTCCAAAGGGTCGGGGCCGCCACAGAGAAGGCTCTTCCCCTGGGTCCCGCCAAACGACATTGTTTAGTTGACGGGACCCGGAGAAGGCCAACTCTGTGGGACCTAACTGGTCGCTGGGATTCGTGCGCCAGAAGGCGGTCCCGGAGATAATAGGGAAAGGCGTAGCCTCTTTTTACCTTCCCTTCAGACTTTAGACTGTTCACAAACATCTGCCAGTACAAAACTAGAAACAGAAGTTTGCTTACCCAAAGTTTTTTTTAATACACATTCCTCCTATTTTTGCCACCTCAATCATCCTGACCTCTATTCCACATTTCATCCTATGATTATCCTGTCTTTTTGACTGCTTCTGCTTCCTAATGGAAAAAAGACTTCACAGGAGGAATCCTTAGAAGGTAGTTGAATGAAGCTATGAAAGCCATGGAAATGGAATCATTGAGCAAAAAATGGGACCTACCTGCCTGCCTACCTATAGGTTGTTTTGTAACTAAGGCAGTCTTTGACTTACAACCATTCATTTAGCAACCACTCAAAGTCACAACAGTACTGAAATAAAGTAAGTTAGGACTGGTCCTCACACGTACAACTGTTGCAGTGTCCCCATAATTATGTCATGAAAATTTGAGTGCTTAGCAACAGGCATGAATTTACAATTTTTATATTGTCCCCAAGAACATGATGAACATCACCATGTTCAACCTTCCCAGATGCCTTCATATGTAGGGAAGCCAGATTTGCTTAACCATGGTATGATTCACTTAAAAACTCAAGTGATTCATTTAACAATCATGGCAACAACAACAAAAAAAAAGATTGTAAAACTCACTACAACTCATTTAACAACTGTCTTGTTTAGCAATGTAAATTCTGGTTCCAATTAGTTGGAACCTAAGTGTAAGAACCTAAGCAGAGTTGCACTGATATTTTTCTCTTTTTGGAAAAAAAACCATCCCTTTCCTAAAAATGAGAAATGCTGAGAAATGAAGGTGATATTTTCCGCAAAGTACTCTGCCAGTAATTCCCAGAGGTAGATTTTGCTAATATTGTACCTTTATTTATTTACCTGCATATCTAATGAAAAAGACTGCCACCAATCAGAGCTCATGCGCCATCAAACATGAAGGTGTCCTCATTTCTTTCTGTTTTTTCTTTGAGATAAAATTGGAAAGATTTCAAGAAGGAAAAAAGACGTAACACAACGGATTTAAAGAAATGCATTGACAGAGAATAATTTGAAATTTTATAACACTTTAGCAGCATATGTTAAATATCTAAATACCTATCCACATCAATCTGGTGGTGGATCTTTATAAATGGTTAAAGCTGGTATATTCCTTGCCATGGTTGTTAGTGCTAAGCCTTTAGCTCTCTAATGAGCTCTGCATACATATGGATATGCAAATCTGCAACTGGACTGCCACTTTCAAAAAGGTACATTATTAATCTGTTCCCTGCTCTGCTTGCCTTTTCCTGTTGCTTGCTGCCAAGCAAATGTTTCAGTTCCAAAGACCTACAAAAATCAAAGCATCTGCCTGGCTGGGAGGTGTAAAAAACAGATTGGCTATCCACTATTTGTTTCTTATATTTTCAAATTCCTGAAGCTCACTTAAAATAATTACATGAAAAACACAGAAAACCAGCAACCAGATGCTCACTAGCTTATGTCACAGTTTTTTAGTTTTAGCCACTGAAAACCGTGTCTGGCAGGTAGATACAATAGACCTCCAGTCTTAGGTACTTTTTGTTTTATCTGAAAAAGTTTATTATAAGCTACAGGTAGACCTTGACTTATAGCTACAATCAAGCCCCAAATGTCTGTTGTTAAATGAGCTATTTCTTAAGTGAGCTTTGCCCCATTTTACAACCTTTCTTGCCACAGTTGCTAAGTGAATGACTAAAGTTGAAAAGTTAATAACTCGGTTGTTGAGTGAATCTGGCTTACCCATTCACTTTGCTTGTCAACAGTTCACAAAAGTATAGGTTGTTATCAATATTTGTCAAAGAATGTGGAATGCCTGTCTTGGTATATATTGACTGAGCATCCTACTTATTAGCTCTCTGTCCTGTTTAATGTAAAGATTATTTACTCATCTCTCTGTTTATCTAAGATAATTAAACACTCTTGTTTAGTTAGCAATCACATCTTGATCTGTCTATATAGTATGTATTGAGGGGCGGGCCACCATTCTGGGTGCTACTGGAACGGTCCAGGAGCGCGTGTGCACACATGTGTGTGCCTGGTACGAGATTCAGCTTCTGCACCTGCGCCGAAGCCGAATCTCATTCAAGGACGTGCATGTATGAGATTTCCGTTTTTCTGCTTTTGTGTATGCGCAGAAACAAAAAGACCTGTAAATAGGAAAATAAGGTAAGTGACCGCCGCCACCGCTTCCCCATCTCTCTGCCATTTCCCCCTCTTCCCGCCACTGCCTCTCTCACTGCCACTTCCCCCTCTCACCGCCGCTTCCCCCTCTCACCACCACTTCCCCCTCTCACCACCGCTTCCCCCTCTCACCACCGCTTCCCCGTCTTGCTGCTGCTTCCCCTGCTCACTGCCGCTGCCCCCGCAAAACCCCAATAATTTTTAACTGGAATCACGCTGGTTATGTGTGCATGGTGCATGCACACCCAGCGGCAATGGAGCAAAACTACATGCTCCATTGCCACTACCAGAACAGCATTCCCACCATTCCGGTCCATAGTCCATCCCTGTATATATTATATATTAACCATTTATCCATTGTAACTAAATTAGTTAAGTTAATCTTTTGCACTTTTATGCACAAAGAAATTTACTATAAAAAATAAACCTAACTCTGACCAGGTGGAGGTCTCTTGACATACCCAGAGAGAGAAGATCTCTGAACAATAGAGGCTTTGTGCCCAGAGAGAGATTTTCCTAGCTCGGAACAGTTTTGCTCAGGAACCATATCTCTGTGTCTATGATTCCTACACAAAAGGGGATCATATGACCTTGGGACACAACAATGGGCATCAATATGAACCAGTTGCGAAACATCTGAATTTTGATCACATATCCATGGGGATGCTACAAAAGTTATAACTGTGAAAAAGGGTCATAAGTCACTTTATTCAAGGCCATTGTAACTTTGAAGGGTCACTAAATGAAGTGTTATTAGTTGACAACTACCTGTACATTTGACTCCTGTGGCTCCTTTTTTATTGCTTCCCATAAACCTTTTCCTGATTTAAAATCAGTTTGCGTACTAATTCTACAGAGACTGCAGTATGAGTTATACAGTTGATAATTTTCCCCGATCAACATTTCAAAACATTTGGAAGATTTTGACATTTTATGAAAATATTATGTAATTGTATAATGATTTGCACTTGCACTGCTATGTGATAAAACTGACAATGATAATGCCTCAGGAAAAAAAAGTATATATTACAAATTAGTATCAATGATCTTTCACCAAACAAAATATCAAATGATTCTAAAGAAACAGGCATCTTGATCATTTAAAATTATTGGTTTTGCCTCTCTTTTCAGCTCACTACCTTACATAACATTAGCAAATGCAATACATTTAGACTAATGGAGCCAATCAAACATATGGGAAAAAAACCAAGTACCAAAGCTGGCACATCAGTTATGTAGCTTTAATTTGATTTATTTGATTTAGCCACTGCTCAACTCCAAACTAATAAAACCAAACAAAGTATAAAATACAAATAATACAAAGGAAGAAGAAAATAAATAAAGAACAAGAACAGATGGTAAGTTGTGCAAATGAAACCCCCCCCCCAACATTTTGTTATATTCATTTTCAATTCTAAGAATGATGGTGGTATGTGTTTTTGTTAGTTTGGTCTTTCTCATTAATTTTAGTTCTATTTTTTCTATTTTTCCATCTTCTTCATTACTAGAATGTATAGATTCCTGTGCATTTTTCATTCTTGAGTTATGTTATCAACCTTATTGATTGATTGATGGAGCAGATGGGTATTGATGTTCCATCGTCAACTTTTAACAATGCTCATCTTCTTCCAGTTCAGCTTCCTTTAACATATAGGTTGAAAAAAATTAGGGCAGAGCATATAGCTTTGCTCTCATTCCTTTGTCAATTTGGACTGTTTCACCATGTTCTCTTTTTAAATATTATTGTATTGAAGAATTTTTTAATGAGGATAAAACAATTACAAATATTAGCAAAGAAACCAAGAGCTAAGGAATAATAATTGGATAAGTAAGAAAAATGTAGGAAAAAAAGAAAGAAGTAGAAAAATATGAATAAAAAAGAAAAAAAATGAGAAAAAAAGAAAAAATTATAAAAAACAAGCTTTTGATCTTTTTGACAGCAGTTGTAAATGTATTTATTCTAGTTAATGCATTTATTCTAGGTTTAAGGAGGTTGGATTGCAGCAATGTAGGTCTTCTAATCTCTTCTTTTTGGCCAAAACTATATTTCAAAGCAATGTAGAAACTTAACCATTTTATGCACTGTTAAGCTACCTTGTAATTTATTATGCAATAAAAAAAAGCAAGCAACAATAATTTCTTAAAACTAGACTGCGATCTTGCATAAGATACAAGGTGCATGTTTCCAAGCTGTGTGCTGAATGTATCTTGATCTGTGCTGGGTTTTCCTTTGTAGTCTGTTCCAATTTCCTTCTATGTTTTGAATATGTTTGCCTAATTTTCTCTTTTGTCCTCACAATGATTCCCCCCTTAACTTTGAAGACTATCAAATTATAACCCCTTATTTCTGTTTTGTCTTCTTCTTTCTTCTCTTCATCGCTCTTTTTTATCAAAAGCTCCCAGGGTTAAAATAAAAATAATATTTTTTTAAAAAATAGATTTCTTCCTTCCTTTGCCTCTGCATAGCTCCCTATTTAGCCAGTGTAGGACTTAATTTGTACCAGTGCTCAGAATCAAAATCCTTAGAAATGCTGCTATATTGAATCTCCTGCTGTTTTGTTCGTTACAGAGCACTAAGTGCTCAGAATAATTAAATACAGTACAATACTTTTATTAGCTAAACATGTTAGTATTCTCCTGCCAAATCATATATAATTAATTGTGGACCTTTTCATCACCACTCTGGTCATCAGAGTCCCACCCTATAGTACTAGGCTGGCAATCTGGTGTAGTGGCTAAGGCATTGGATTAAGATTAATGATACCTGGGATTAGAAGCAACGTTAGAAATTTTAGGATTGTTACTTTCTCTTTTCCCAATGTAGCACATATGGATATTGTCATAAGAGATATAGGAGTAGGCCATATTTATTTTTATTTAATTTCTATATTTATTTATTTATTTAGATTTGTATGCCGCCCCTCTCCGAAGACTCGGGGCGGCTAACAACAATAAAAAACAATGTAACAAATCTAATATTAAAAAGTAATCTAAAAAACCCCAATTTAAGAAACCAATCATACCAACAAACATACCATGTATAAATTATATAAGCCTAGGGGGAAGGGAGAAAAAAAAATTCAATTCCCCGATGCCTGACAACAGAGGTGGGTTCTATAGCCATCTATCTTAGTTGACGGGCCTTCTCCGGGTCCCGACAACTAAACAATGTCGGTTGGTGGGCCCCAGGAGAAGAGCCTTGTCTGTGGTGGCCCCGACTCTCTGGAACCAGCTCCCCCCAGAGATTAGAACTGCCCCTACCCTCCTTGCCTTTCGTAAACTCCTTAAAACCCACCTTTGTCATCAGGCATGGGGGAACTGAAATATCTCCCCTGGGCCTATACAATTTATGTATGGTATGCTTATATGTATGTCTGCTTAATAATGGGTTTTTAAAAAAATATCTTAAATTGTAAATTATTAGATTTGTCATGAACTGTTTTATTGTGTTGTGAGCCACCCCGCGTCTATGGAAAGGGGAGGCATACAAATCTAATAAATAAATAAATAAATAAATAAATAAATAGATAGATAGATAGATAGATAGATAGATAGATAGATAGATAGATAGATAGATAGATAGATAGATAGATAGATAGATAAATAAATAAACAAACAAACAAACAAACAAACAAACAAACAAACAATAAACAAACAAACAAACAAACAAACAAACAAACAAATAAATAAATAAATAAATAAATAAATAAATAAATAAGAGGTCCTCGATGCTCTTTGAGTTTGCTTGTTTTCTTGTGGACATTTCATTAGGCAGTATCAAGATGAGATATAATTTGGTTAATGAAACATCTGCAAGAAAACAACTAAACTTAGAGAGCACCAAAGAGCCTCCAATCAAGTGACTGGGTGACAAACAGTCAGAGGTGGGCTACTGCCCAGATGTGGGAAAACGCAGCGGGGGTAGCAAAAATGGAGCTCCACCCCAGAGCACCCAATTTGCACTGAAAGATGTTGAAAGAAAATGCAGGGTGTCCTGCATAGGCCACGCCCACAGTGTGGTAGTAAAAAATTTGGTAGCCCTTCACTGTAAACAGTCATTCAAGTGAGTGGGTAGAGCAAATTATTGGGGACAATGAATTCCTAAAGAAAAAGTAGAATAGAAAAGTAATAAAAATCATTTTTTGACTGGAAAGGGGTCTGATAGCCAAGTGGCTAAAATGCTGCTATTGTTGACTGGAAGGTTGGTAGTTTGAGACTTAAATACCATGTGATGGAGCGAGCTTCTATTATTCAGCTGCTGCTGAAAATATATAAATGCAATTAGACAATTAGGTACCACTTCAGTGGGAAGGTGTGTCTTCCTTGTCGCCACTGTTAAATCACTGCACCGGAGACTGTTTCTATTCAAACACATTTATTTCGGGAGGCATAACATCGAACTGGTCCTCTCAACAATCAACTCCTAACAAGGACAACGGCTAATCCGTTGCCCTATTTATTCCTTTTCTTTAGCGCGGGAACTTTTCTGACAACCGTTTATTTTTGGCAGCAACCAAAACCTAGCCGCGTCTTAACCAATCAGTGATTTTTCCTTTATTTCTTTTAAATGAACATAACAAATGTATAGTCCTATATAGCATATATCTGAGTACTGGTAGTGCAGTGGTATTGCAGTATTGTGGGCTAACTCAACCCACAGTCTAGAGTTTGATCCTAATGGGCTTTAAGGTTGACTCAGCCTTCCATGCTTCCATGGTCAGTAAAATGAGGACTCAGATTGTTGGGGATAATATGCTGCCATTGTAAACCACTCAGAGAGTCCGCTATTATAAGAAACATATAGGGCCTAGACGTAGGAACACTTTACTAGCGTTATAAACTTATGAACGTTGGTTTCAAAGACAGCAGGCCTTGCCAAGAGGGGATTTTTCTAACAGCTATGGAGTGGCATATAAGTCTAAGAGCTATTGCTATTGATATAGTCATGACCATGGAAGCATTTTTGGACAATGTTGACTCTTTAGCTGTGAATTAAAGATAATAATTACACCATCCTCTATGGGGCTTTAAAAGTCCCATATCACAAGCAAAATTGTCCAAACTTAACATTTAGCTTTTCTGTATTTTAAACTAAAACTGAAAATGGGTTTCACTAATTTTTTAAATCTGTCATTTTCTACATGCAGAGGGATTTCAATTTCCTGCTGACTATCTGTCAAAGTAACAACATAACTGGAGAAAATCAGAGAAGGGTATATCCTGAGTATGATTTAAAGACATGGAACTTCTGTCAGGTCAGAAAAATAAAAGACCTTTAAAGGATTCTTTGAACATTGGAAAAGATTGTTAAGTGCTGAGCTGAATTCCTTTTGTTCAGTTTGATTTATTGTAATAGTTATTCCTAGAAGAAGTTTTCTAAAGTAGTGTTTTTCAAGTTGGCAGTGTGCTGACCAGTGAATTCTGGGAGTTGAAGTCCATCCATCTTAAGCATGCCAAGTCAGAACAACATTGTTCTAAAGCCGTGGTTCTCAACCTTTCTAATGCCGCAACCTCTTAATACAGTTCCTCATCTTATGGTGACCCCCAACTATAAGTTTAGTGCCAATTCTTCCAACAGATCTTTAAGCTGATTGGCAAGAGGTCAGAGGGACACCCCCCTGTAAACACCTGATTGATTGGATTGTAAAAATATGTTCTGAGATGCCAGAATAGAAGCTTTAGTTGCTAACACAATTGGAAATTTGTCTTTTCCCATGGTCTTAGGCGACCCCTGTGAAATGGTCATTCGACCCCCAAAGGGGTCCCGACCCCAAGGTTGAGAACCAATGTTCTAAAGAGTTTGCAGGATTTGTAGATTTATGATCCAAGAGAAAAAAAGAATGTATGTACAGTGATACCTCGTCTTACAAACGTCTCGTCATACAAACTTTTCGAGATACAAACCCGGGGTTCAAGATTTTTTTGCCTCTTCTTACAAACTATTTTCACCTTACAAACCCACTGCTGCCGCTAGTATGCACCGCCTCTGGACTTCCGTTGCCAGCGAAGCCCCTGTTTTTGCGCTGTGGGGATTCCCCTGAGGTTCCCCTCCATGGGAAACACCACCTCTGGACTTCCGTGTTTTTGTGATGCAGGGGAATCCCAGAGAGGGGAGCTTCAGTGAAATCACAGCATCACAAAATCACAGAGGTCCGGAGGTGGGGTTTTGTGCTGTTGGGATTCCCTGAGGCTCCCCTCCATGGGAAACCCCACCTCCAGACTTCCGTTGCCAACAAAGCACTCGTTTTTGCGATGCTAGGATTCCCCTGCAGCATTGCAAAAACACAGAAGTCCAGAAGTGGGGTTTCCCATGGAGGAGAGCCTCAGCGGAACCCCAACAGTGCAAAAACGGTGCTTCAGCTGGCAAAAGGGGTGAATTTTGAGCTTGTACGCGTTAATCGCTTTTCCATTGATTCCTATGGGAAACACTGTTTTGTCTTACAAACTTTTCACCTTAAGAACCTCGTCCCGGAACCAATTAAGTTTGTAAGACAAGGTATCACTGTATTCCTTTCTTTCAAACTTTTTACATTATTTTTTGTTGGATGCTAAATAACGATAGCTAGTCTCTGCCAAATACCCTTGTTTCAGTAGAATTCTAGAACCCATCTGATTTTTAACAACATCTTAAGAACTACCTGCCATTTTCTTTCCACAAATATTCTTGAAGGATGCATGTTTAAGACATTCTGGTTTAAAATTTCCTGCAGTGAAATGGCATCAGTCCTTTGGCTCTGATTTCTGGTTATAATTCCAAGCTCCCAATTTCCCTCTTAGTACTGCCAAAAATATGTGTTATTTTGTAGGTGAAGTGTAATGAATATGATATCCTCATTTTTACACTGGAATATAATTAGGAGAACTAGAATTTAAAGTCCTAGAAAAGGAGACCAAATGAAATGGGAATAATTTAACCTTAGGAAGAAAAGACTGGAGTACTTGGATACCTTCCTTTTCAATTACTTGGAAGATAGTGAAGATCTATAATATTCTGTACTATTTCAGAATTTAGCACATGAAAGTATTAGAATTTTGGAAATTGGTTTGCTGCCTGAGGTAAAGTGTGAAATTGTATTCACAATTGTCTGTGCAGAAGCTGATTAGACACCATGAAGGTAAGTAGAAGCAGTGATGGGCTACGAGCCGGAACACTAAATTGCGCTCACCATGGCCGCTCATAAGTTCTTGCGGGACTAGAACGATTTTGCTGCTGCACCTGTGGAGGTAGCAAAATTGCGAATGGAGCCTCAGGTAAAATCTTGCCAAAACACGGGCATGATTTGCTACCTCCACAGATACAGCAGCAAAATCGTGCTGGTTCCGCAAGAACTTATAAGCTGCCGCGGTGAGCGCAATTTAGCGTTCTGGCTCATAGCCCACTGCTGAGTAGAAGGTATGCCAATGTCCATGAGGTTTGATGTCTGACAGGATTTTGAAAAGCTCAACAGGAATATATCAAAGGAGTGGATATAGCTCTGTTTTGGCTGCCTAATATAGACATCTCTTTTGTTCTAATGCAGGCCCAACATTGTTTGGCAATCCAATATAAAGTGACCAGATTTTAGATTTAGATTTGTTAGATTTGTATGTCGCCCTTTTCCGAAGACTCGGGGAGGCTCACAATAACAACAATACAATACACAGAGTACAAATCCAATATAAGTTAAAGAACGAAATTTAAAACCCATAGATATTAAAAATAATCATTACTGCACAGTCACACCATTCTCATATATTACAGTCAAGAAAAAAGATGGTAGTGGGGGAAGAGATAGTTATTCCCCCCATGCCTGGTGACATAGATAAGTCTTCAACGCCTTGCGGAAGGTGGGAAGAGTAGGGGCAATTCGAATCTCCGTGTAAATCCTGGTAAATAATCCTGGTAAAGCAGGATACCATTGCCAGGGTGGGTGAGTGGGACGGACAACCCCTCCTTTCCCGATGCCCTCACTTTCCCTCTCCTTTGCTCCCTGGCTTTAGGCCTGGTCTCCTTCCAACCACTTTCTTTCACCCGCAAAGAAAACCTGCACCAAAACAAAGCCTGTCTCCCACACACCCAGACAACCCTCTGCCCTTCCCAGACAACAGCTGTGCCCCTTCCATCCCCAAGGACAAAACCTGGCCTTTTGCAAGTGTGAGAGGCAGAAGGGGAGGAGTTCAAGGGGGGATACTTCAGCTGACCCTCCACTGGCTATTCAGCAGGCAGCTGCCAGGGAAAAGGAGCCCCGCCCTGGGAGTGCTGGGTCGGACCAAGTAAGGAATTATTGGGGGAGGGCAAAGAAAGTCTGTGCACTGGGAGAGGGAAAGATGGGAGGGGGAAAGAATTGAATTACAGCCCTCAAAGCTGCAGCTGATGAAAAACTCCAGGTGGTGCCAGTTCTCTTGTAAGCTTACCTGGACGCAAATAAAGAAGAAGAAGGGATGTTGACACTTTTATTCCACCCTCCCTAAGAGGACCTTCCCTTCCTTTCTGTGTCCCTCCTTCCAACAGCTTCCAACTTTGCCCTGTTGCTGCCGCTGCTCTTCATCCCTCCTTCCTCCAGCCATTTCTGCCTTGCCCAATGGCTGCAACCCCAAAGGGAGAGAAATCCACCCCCGGAGCCCTACGGTGGCCGATCCACCCCTCCCAAGAACGGCTTCCCTGCACCCACCAGCCCCACCTACCTTGCCTGCCTACCCAACTTCTGTAGGGAGGGGCCGAAATCAGATGCCTCCCCCTACAAGACCCCTGGAGTAAGGTGACTAGACGTCCCATTTTTAAAAAATTGGGACTTTTTAATAACACTGCGGGACGCGGGACAAATTGCTCATAAGCGGGATTGTCCTACCAAAAGTGGGGTATCTGGTCACCTTGATCCAGTACCTATTGCCTATAGCCAATTTCTCAATTTTATCAAGTATTGGGGAATTCTGGCTGGCAAGTTCTGGGAATTGAAATCTCGTACTTTCAAGTACGTATGTAACATCTGATTTAATATGAAAACATTATTTTTAAATGAAAAAAAATCCTGTGGATCTCACAATACCTTACCAATCTAGTTTGAACATACTTGATGACACATTACTTTGGATGTAGTATTTTTTCAGACACATACATTTTTCTAGCATTTTGTATGCCTTCTGCATACAGGAAAGTACATTGTGTATGCTGTTTGTGCAGATACAAAAAGTAATGCATTGTTAAAGAAATGGGGGAATACTGTAGCGATTATCATGATGCTAGATTTATGACAATATGTAGATATTTCCTGAATATATTATTTTAAGCAAGCACTCGCAATAAACAATCACTTAATGAGTTCTATGTGTGCTGCAAATTACTTTTTATGAGGCTTGTTTGAGATGTTTCAGCCTCCAGAGGAATCTACCAGAACTACTTGTGCTAGCAATGTGTGTTGCAAGCAGAGCCCAAAGCAAAGCAGGCATCTGCCACCAACTGTCATAAAATATGTTTTGCAGTTATGAAAACACCATAACAGGGTTGGGAAGAACTTATAATAACCATCACACAATATTTATGTCTTTTGGAAGAATCAGAACAATGTATCTTAGATCTTCCCAGACCAAGAATGGGAGCAACTAGAACACACAATGAACTTATGCACAGGCCATCTTGGGCACAGCTGCTGTATGATTCTTGAGTATGAACCATGAGTACAAATGGACCCCCAAACTAGGTAGTGCTCTGCACGAGGAAGTACAACTCATTAAAGAGGAAAGGTTGAAAATCTTTAGAGCTAGAGCCAAACAAATCTACTCAGTCTTGACAGGATTGAGCCTGAGACAGTAGTTTCTTCCTCCCCATCCAAACCTATAGAGTGGAGGTCTTCACATTTGGCAACTTTAAGAGTTCCCAAATTCCCAGCCTTCTCAAGCTGGCTGGAGAATTCTGGGAATTGAAGTCCACACGAATTAAAGTTGCCAAGTTTGGGGACCCTTGCAATAGAGCTTCCAGGCACTGGATGAGGACTTTGTCCACACTGACACCACCACCCTGGGTTCTGTCATACCTAGCCCCTACCCTTCATAGTGCCACTGCTCCAGCCTATCTCTTTTCCTGCCCTCAGTTCTTTGCCACCCCTCACATTTTTCTCCAAGTCAATGTATTCACTCATATATACTGTACAGAATACCCATTCCACAAAACACCCATTCCTATTCCACAAAACACCCACTACTCCATTCACTTTTATTTCAGATATGGCTAGTGATGACCAGAAGATTGGAGTGATTACAGTAATTGTTCTTCCCTCTTGACAAAAGTCTAGTTGTTGTTGATTTAAAAACTATATATTTGCTGCTTTTCCAAAATGGGTATAAGAATCAGTCTGGCAAAACTGCTTTGACCACTGATATTTTATGTGGTTTAATTAATTTTTGCTAAGATTGGAATTATATTTTTACATACATTTCTCTGACAACATCTAATCTTGACAGCTCTGTATTTTAGATGTAACTTATAGAAAAAAAATAATTATCCACCCCATCATTCATTATCATTCTATAGATTCTATCATTCCATAGTTAAGAAAATAATGGTGAAGATCACCCATAATACTGTAGGCTAATACTATAAAATACAACATTACCTCATTATGAACAAATAACTAAACAAACAAACAATAAAATTGAAATTTAAAGTCCATTTTTTTAAAAAAACCTCTTGAATTTCCAACTCAATATGCATGAGTCATATTTAATCTAGTAACAGATAGTTTACAAAATTGACCCACAGACTTTTGAGAGTAATATTACTTACTGTACTTCCTCTTGGAGAATGAAATGGTTCTTAAAAACATTACTTTATTGGTCTTTGAATACTGTACAATTGTTTATTATAGTTCATTCTTTAGTAACTTACTTTGAAGCAATTTTTTCTAATACATGAATCTGAAAATAATAAAGTATTAACTTATAAGCATGTTTTGAACTGAGAATTACTATGCAAAATTTGAAGCAACTCGCTATCTAAAAGTTAATTTGAAGAAGCTTCAGTCTAGTTAATTCACACATTAATATAGGACATACAAATAAGATTGGTTTGCTTAAAAATAGATTTTATCTCTCCCCACTAAATCTAGCATTATTTCATAACAGAAGTGTGACTTATGTGGACTGAATATTGAATGGGTAACCTATTGAATAGGTATGAAAAAAGTAAAGTAGATAGTTCATATTGATGATGATGTTCGCCTATCGCTTTCAAAGAAGACCTTGATTTCTTGGAGGGGATGTCAATACTTGCAGGGGAATTGGATTAAAGTGAGGTCAGAGGTGCGCATAGTCAGCCTCTCCCTCTCTTTCCGGATTCCATCTTGCTCCAACAGAGAACAAGAGTCAAGACAGTTGGAGATGGTCTGGACGCAGTGGTTGACCAGGGTGTCTTTTGTGTCTTGCCATGCTCTAAGTGTATAACATCGCTTGCAGAGACCGCTTTCAAAACCATTGTCCTACTCTAATAGATTTCATCTACTCAGTCCACTGGAATCTGTCTTCACATGCTTGGAATAGGCAAGTCCCTATCTCCCCAAAGTCAATGATCCAACAGCTATTCTCAACCTGGTTTAGCCAGCCTGTTGGAACTGTTACCTGGTGTGTGGCTGCTGTGCATGCTACAACTACTTGGAGCCACAGGTGAGAGCTGAGTGACAGGTAGGAACCAAAGGTGAGTGAGCTGCCCTAAAATGGGCTGCTGTAAAAGGACATGACATGCTCCTACACCAGAGGTGCTAGCCCTCCCTGAAGACCCAATACAATAAAATGAAGAGGACAAGTGGTAAAATACATATGTGAGACAGAGAGGAGGAGGGGAGGAGAGATGGGGAGAGAAAGAAGACAATTGCCACTACCATGTTTTCTGCTCCTCTGTTGCTGGAATTATGGCTGCTTGGAAAGATAGATGCAACAGTCACATATTTCCTACTCATTAAATGCAGAGCAATGAGACCAAGGCATGAAGAGGCTGCCAGAGCTTGAGTGCCAATCCCAGTAGTGGAAGTGATGTGCTGTCATTATTTAACTCAACTGTATGTCTTTCCTTGGCTCTTACTTTTCATCCTCCTTGGTGCAAGGAACCATTTTTTTTTTAAAAAAAAATTCCCCTTCACTAGTGATAGGAGAATCGAACCTACACAATTCGGATCCACACAGAATTTTGCGGTGTTTGGTATGCCGAACACGAACCCAAAAGTTTTTGAAACTTCGGGCAAAGTTCGGGGTCGCATTCAGTGTTTGGAGCTTTGACGTCACCGGCAGGTTGCTAAGAAGTGATCACCTTGGCGTCCTTAGCAACCTGCCAGTATACGTGATGTCAAAGCTCCACCCCCAGCATCTCTTGGTGGGATTCCCTGTTCGGGTTTGGGCAAATTTTGCGTAAAGTTCGTCTGAACTTGCAGAACCCGAACACTGTTGGGTTTGCCTATCACTACCCTTCACACATTTCTTACTTAGTCTTTGGAGGACAAAGCAGTGATGGGCTACCAAAATTTTTACTATCACACTGTGGCCGTGGCTTATACATTTCTTTTCAACATCTTTCAGTGCAAATTGGGTGCTCTGGAGCTCCATTTTTGCTACCCCACTGCATTCCCCCCCATCTGGGTAGTAGCCCACCCCCTGATTATCTACTATATAAAGTGTATGTACACACACACACACGCACAGCTCTTCTAAAATTATACACATTCAAACTCATTTACTGTGATAGGAAAAACATACCCAGAGCCCAGAAGGGGAAAAAAAAAAAAACCACCTCAATTTCCTATTTTTAAAGCAAAAAGAGAGACTTATTTACCCAATTGAGGGAACAAGGTGGTGAGGAATGGTGTCAGCGAAGCGAGTACCTGTGCCTATGTGGCAAAGCGTAACAATTTATATAGGCCGAGGGTGGGGTGGGTGGTCCAGAAATACCGAGCCAAGTGGCAAGAAAATCGGCCATTGTTAAAAAAAAAAGAAAAGCAGCAAGCGGAGGATTGGGTGAGCATGGATGGGGGGGCGCAGGGATCAGATCGGTTTGGGGGAGTAGCCAGCCAGCCATCTCTACTGGTGCAGCAAACCACTGGCGCCATCACTTACTGGTCCACCCAAACCAATCCATAATCCAGAAACATTTCACCCCCCGCTCATAAGGCCTTCAAACTTGATAGAGAATGAGATGGCATATAAACTTCATTCCTTTTGCTTGAGTCCTCACCTATTCAGCTCTGCAGCCAGATTAGGTATTCCTCTCTTAGTAGCTACTTACTACTAAATCCCTTATTCTCAGTCTTTTTCAACCAGATTTAATGAAAAGGACATGTTTTACGCTATGTAAATCTTGGCAATGGATATGTTGTAGTACCCAATTCATTTAGTACCCGATTCATCTTTAGAATGGAATGGAATGGAATAGAATAGAATAGAATAGAATAACAAAGTTAGAAGGGACCTTGAAGGTATTTATGCAGCCATGCTGGTTACTTTTGAGAGCTATTATTATTATTTTCTTCATTGGTATTGTGCTAGACTGGACATTTATAATCTCACATTTCAAAATTTCTCAACCTTATTGAGTTGTTTTCCCCTTGAGGAATCTCATCCGTGGAATTCTTACCAAGCTTTCTCTAAGTTTATTGAAATTAAAGTCTCTTAAAGTCCACGACTCTAGTCTGACTTTGTTCTATTGCTGGTGCTTGCATGATGTTGAATTCCAATATTGCATGATCACCCCACCCCTCACAAGTTCCTGTAACTTTAACACCTTTTATCATTTCATCTCTGCTAGTGAGAATTAAGTCCAATATGGTTGATTCCCTTGTTCCCTTCTCTACCTTTTGGGAAACAAAGTTGTCTGCTAGGTTTGTCAGGAACTTGTTTTATCTTCCACTTGATGCAGAGTTTGTTTCCCAGTTGAGTCAGGGTAGTTAAAATCCCCCATTACTATTGTGATGTGCTTCCTACATACTTTTGTTAGCTGATTAGCTAAAAGTTCATCTACTTTCTCGGTTTGGTTGGTTGGCCTATAGTATAGACCAGTGATGGCAAACCGATGGCACAGATGCCACAGGTGGCATATGGAGCCATATCTGCTGTTGCCCTAATCAGCTCCAACATGAATGTGCGTGCAAGCCAGCTGATTTTTGGCTTGCATAGAGGCTCTGGGAGGGCATTTTTGGCTTCCAGAGAGCCTCCTGGGGGTTGGGGGAAGACATTTTTACAATCTTCCGGCTCTAGGGAAGCCTTTGGAGCCTGGGAAGGGTGAAACACGAGCCTACTTGGCCCACCAGAAGTTGGGAAACTGGCCATTTCCAGCCTCCAGAGAGCCTTTGGCAGCGGGGGGTGGTGGTGGTGAGGGAAGTTGTTTTCACCCGCCCCAAGCATTGAATTATATCTGTGGGCACTTGTGCATGATTGATAGCACACGCACACATTCTTTTGGCACCCGAGGAAAAAAGATTCACCATTGTCTCTGGTATAGACCAATGGCAATGTCATTTCTCCCCCCCCCTTTTACATTGACACAAATGCATTCCAGGCAGTTTTCATCATTGTTGTGCTCTATTTCTGTAGAGATGCAGTTATATTTAAGTTTAAGCTGACTTTATGTACAGTCAGCTAAATGGCAAGATCATACTTGCATGCATATTGAAGGTTTCCTTCTCAAAGTGAGCAAGGCTGATTTTAAGTGGGAATTTTAAAAAGTGAAATCAGTGCCTTGAACATTTACTAGGTGAAAAGAGCTATTTGACGAATATAGTTTATCTAGTACACTGAGACCATATATACCAAAGGCATTCCTTGTGTGTCCAATCACACTTGGCCAATAAAGAATTCTAAATCTAAATCTAAAACTTCCAAAAGGCAAAAAAGGCCTGCATATTGATCACACATTGTGTGATCTCTGGAATATCAAAGGCTTTTCATTTCTGTGTTCTTCTTAGCTTTGCAAGTCCTCTGTCTAATTTCTATTTTCTATCGAGTTGATTCATCATTCATAGGAAGAGCTCTTTTGCATTTTTAGAAAGGTTTTTGTTTTATTTTATTTTTCTTCCACTTCAATTCATTTTAGAGGTCAGCTGCAGAATACTGATCTTCTCTACCATCCCATTCATCAGATTATTCTCTGGCAAAAAACTTATTTTATAGTCAACAAATAGAACTAAAGTTGGGGAATGGGGACAGAGCAAACATTGACTATTATTTTCTTTCAATTGTGGCTGGTAGATTTGCAGCCAAAGATTGTTTCCTGCCTTATTTCCCAATTCTTTTTTCAGAATAACTTATTCAGCAGGCAGCAGAGTTGTATGCATATAAAGTATGAGTGACTTAGAAGGGAAAATCAGGGAATTCTAAATGTCAATACATTTTCAACCTGCTGAGATCTAACCTTTGCTACTATTTACCCACAAATTTAAAGTTCCACAAAAAAATCTGAGACAATCAACCAATCATAAAGTGTCTGTTTTTGATGTGTCATTTCAAGAGAGTTAATACCAAGTGTAATAGATATTTGTGTAGTCAGGGCCTATGCTGTTTCATCCATGCAAATTACCTTGATATAGATGTAACTGGGAATGGTGACTGAAGATAGGCAATTTGTAGTCCCAGAGCAGGTTTTTCTTTTTAAATCATTGCATAGATAGGTTATTTCTGTAAGCAAAAATTAGGTAGTTAAATCTCTCTTTTGGTTTATGGAAGCATGATAATGAAAAAGATTTCTTTTCATCTTCTATTCATTTAAATGGAAATTATGTTCAAGTGAGTTTCTGTTTGAAAATTGGACTTTAACCATTCAAAAATTGATCCAGCTGATACCTTTAAACTCTGAAGCTTTGCTATTCTGCTATCAGACAAGAATGAAATGTATTCATTTGTCTACTCTACTTACTACCAATATATTTAGTTTCAAGCTGTGTATCATCATGACCACAAACTTTGAAAATAAGAATGATAAGGTGAAAATAGATGAAGATAAACAAGGCAAGACTTATTAAGGACCAAGAAAAGTAAGTGATTAAAAATTAAACATGTGCCTGCATGCACACACATAAATAGAATAGATTAATAGAATTCTTTATTGGCCAAGTGTGATTGGACACCCAAGGAATTTGTCTTTGGTGCATAGGCTCTCAGTGTACATAAAAGAAAAAGATACATTTGTCAAGAGTCATGAGGTCCAACATTTAATGATTGTCATAGGGATCAAATAAGCAATGAGGAAACAATCAATATTAATAAAAATACACAATTCCATAAAATTTGGTACATGGGTTCCTTGTTGCTCTGCTTGCTAGTAAATGCACTCTAATAGCATTGTTCCAATATCCTGTTTGAAATAATGATTCAATTCTCACAGTGGAAAACTATAGATAGAACATTGAAGTCTAATTTGAAACAATCATTATTGATTGATTGATTGATTGATTGGATTTGTATGCCACCCGTCTCCGAGGACTCGGGGCGACTCACAACATATCAAAACAATATCTAAATTGGATATTCATTTAATTGGATATTTTAAAAAACCAATTAATATAGATAAAAACTAAAAAAACTCTAATAACATTTAAAATCATTCATTCCCATTCACACAGCAAAACATAATACACTCGTTGGCCAGGTGGCAAGGGTCTAATGTCCCCAAGCCTGGCGGCAAAGATAGGTCTTTAAACTTTCATGGAAAGAGAGGAGGGTGGGGCAGTGTGAATCTCTGGGGAAGCTGATTCTAGAGGGCCAGGGCTCCCACAGAGAAGGCTCTTCCCCTAGGTCCCATCAAATGACATTGTCTAGTTGATGGGACCTAGAGAAGGCCGACTCTGTGGGACCTAATCAGTCGCTGGAACTCATGTGGCAGAAGGCAGTCCCAGAGGTAATCTGGTCCGATGCCATGTAGGGCTTTATAGATCATAACCAACATTTTGAATTGCATCTGGAAATCAATCAGCAGCCAATGCAGTCCGCAGAGTGCTGGAGAAATATTGGTATGCCTTGGAAGGCCCATAACCACTCGCACGGCTGCATTCTGGATGTTTTGAAGTTTCTGAACACTCTTCAAAGGTACCCCCATGTAGAGAGCATTGCAGTAGTCAAACCTCGAGGGATAACAGCATGAATGACTGTGAATAGAGACTCCCTGTCCAGACAGGACCGCAACTGGTGCACCAGGTAAACCTGGGTGAATACCCCCCTCACCACAGCTAAAAAGATGATGGTCCAATGTCAGCTGTGGATCGAGGAAAATAATGCCCTGCCCTCAAATAGGTTCTGAAGTGAGCCCCGTTTTTCCATAATTCAGAAATCTTTTGATTTTTCTTTTAAATGTAAGCAATGGAACTTAAAATATTTATAATTTGGAATTCATGAGTGCTCATTCTACATACAAATATGTTTTGTGGATTTTAATTTTTACCTCTTTTTTGGTTTCTGCTCTTTTTAATTTAAAATTTTGGGGGTATAAGCTACTTAGTGATCCTTCCCTAAAATATTGATCATCATAAATATAAGAAGCTCAATAAATAAGAAATTAAGACATAAAATGTAGTCATGTTTTTCTACCAAAAAGTCAAATTGTTTCACACATGTTCCTGAAGTTATTCAGAGCAGTTCACAACTAGTTCCTCTGAATAATTTGAGACAATGAAGCTACAAATCTTAATGTCTAATTTTTCAGAGCCTGTAATGTAATTCTCCATCTTTCTTAGTGACCTTTAGCTAAATATTGCAAATGCTCTCCAAGAGCCACAACTTGTTTTGTGCAGAAGTTTTCCTAACCTTTGAAAGCATTCTTTCAATAAATATAATATTTTTCAAATAAAGATTTGTTATATAAAGACAATAGAAGATGAAAAAGAAGCAGACTGGAAAGAGGAAAACCTTGCATCCCAAAAGAAAATAACCCTCTCACCATCTTCTATATCCCCATTCAGCCATGTATTTGTTCTCATCAGTAGCTTATTATTTTCCATTAACAGATTATAGACAACATAAAACGGTAATAAAGGAAACAAATACATGTTATGTGTCTAGCAGTGAACATTTAGCTAAGTAGATGCTTTTATATTGCCAATATTTTTCTTCACATCACAAAAACAGATGCTTGCATTGAAACAGAGGTCTTTCTTTGTTTCCTCTGTCTCTAGGGGAATGGAGAAGAATTTCCTAAATTTGTAAGAAGTAAAACAAGATGGTTTCCCTCTGGGGTTAAAATAGAAGGAAACGTTTCCCCAAGGAGAGTCTGTAAGAGGAATACAAAAAAAAAACGAAAAAGGCAGCCCTGATTGCGCGATTGAAGCTCTTGGTATGCAACCCATGTAAAAGCAACAACAACAACAAAAGACAGGGCTTTAACTATAGATGCTTTATTTAATTATTTATCGAACTGTCCATTTCACAGCTATCTTCTTAATATTTTTTACCCCCTTTTCTGCTCTAGGCTGCCCTTGCTTTGAAATGGATATGCAAAAATATAGGTTTGCCTTGTTCACTGCATATGTTATTTTAAATATTAGATTTGTTGTTAGCCGCCCCGAGTCTACGGAGAGAGGCGGCATACAAATCTAATAAATAGATAGATAGATAGATAGATAGATAGATAGATAGATAGATGATAGAGAGAGATAGAGAGATAGAGATAGAGAGATAGAGAGATAGAG
The DNA here is from genome assembly GCF_031021105.1 of Erythrolamprus reginae. Lineage (NCBI taxonomy): Eukaryota > Metazoa > Chordata > Lepidosauria > Squamata > Dipsadidae > Erythrolamprus > Erythrolamprus reginae. Next base: position 320,239,181 of record NC_091951.1, read on the forward strand.
AGATAGAGAGATAGAGAGATAGAGAGATAGAGAGATAGAGAGATAGAGAGATAGAGAGATAGAGAGATAGAGAGATAGAGAGATAGAGAGATAGAGAGATAGAGAGATAGAGAGATAGAGAGATAGAGAGATAGAGAGATAGAGAGATAGAGAGATAGAGAGATAGACAGATAGAGAGATAGAGAGATAGAGAGATAGAGAGATAGAGAGAGAGAGAGATAGAGAGATAGAGAGATAGAGAGATAGAGAGATAGAGAGATAGAGAGATAGAGAGATAGAGAGATAGAGAGATAGAGAGATAGAGAGATAGGCAGGCAGGCAGGCAGACAGACAGATAAACAAACAAACAAACAAATAAATAAATATGAGCGTCTATATACCTCTTCCCAAGAATTATCATTAAAAGCAAATGCCTTCACTGGGATTGGTGAAAGATTAGAAAACGTATACACACAAGGATGAAATCAGGAAAATTGGGTGAAACAAGCTGCATGGTCTCATACAGTAAGTATACAGTAAGCATACAGAATGAAGCCTATTTAGATTAAAACCAGCAGGTAAGGGACCAGTCGATGGAAGTTCTTTATGCAATCAGCTTGCACAAATTATGGGGAAGACACACGACACTTATGCAATATAGTGCACTGTGAACTTGATCATCAGCATATTACAGATTCAGCTTGGTCTGGTTCATATAAATGGACTGTTGGTGGAAAAAAAATGACAGGTTGGCTGTAAGGAAAGACTATGCCAAGTTAGGGCAGCAAGTGGTGGTGAGTATTCACAGAATTAGGGTTGCAAAGGATTTGAGGGAAGGGGACATGATTCAGTTGCCATTTCTCCCTTCTGGCTCATAATGTATCCAGATATGTTGAAATCTAAATGTTTTGAGCTTGTCTGTGTCAGCTTTAGTGATTAAAAAGAAACTGGGGCAAGTATTAATTTATATTCCCATAGGAAAGCATCTTTCCCTAGGGACGAAAGGAAGAACTGTTGGACTGAATTGAACTGTCATCAAGGATAAAGTTGTAAAAAACTGCAGACATAACTCTTGGGTATGGATTTGAAGGAGAACCTTGAAAAACGGCTGGCAAGTAAAATAGATTAGACAGAAGATGGATGTTGAAGATGTACTATTAGTTTTAGGACAAAGAAAATTTAGCTTGTGATCCTCAAAATGGAACAGCAGTTTTTATATTTCCGAAGGCTTGTTAGTTCTGGAGTGGTCTAAAGTCCATGAAGCAGAGTTAGTCACGGTAGAGACAAGATCAGAATGGCATGAAGAACACTGAGAAACAAACTCAAAACAATACACAGAGCATAGAATAAGTGCCAGAACCTACCAATCAATGTCATTTTGAATTATGATTTTGTACTGTTAAAGTATTAGCTAGGCCTCCTCACTTGGTGCCAGCTGCAAATTTGATAATATCCTTTCTGTTCCATTTCATAGGTTTAGACAAGAAAAAAAGGAAGAAAGAGCTCAACAAAGAGTTTCAGAGAGTTAGTAAAAGAGACAAAAATCAGTGTTACGATTTGTAAAGACTTTGAAGATTGAGATAGACATGAAAAAGCAGAGAAAAACAGAAGATCTGTGGCTCTGCCCCTGCTTTATAGAATACCCTTTCCCTATCAATCTGGCAGGCCCCCACCTTGTTAGACTTCCAGAAGTCCATTAAAATCTGTCTCCTCTATGCAATCACTGGAATAAAGCAGTGGAACCTGTGGAGGGTTGTTGGGATATTTTTGATAGCAAAAGGAAGGAAGGAAGGAAGGAAGGAAGGAAGGAAGGAAGGAAGGAAGGAAGGAAGGAAGGAAGGAAGGAAGGAAGGAAGGAGTTCTCTGGAGATGAGGTCAGGCATGAGTTTGAAAGCTCAGAAGAGAAAACCTCTGGATTCCGGTTACCAACTTTTGTGAGTGGCCCATGACCAGCTCAGTTAGTCACATTTTGTAGAGGGTGAACCAGGTCCATTTTGGTACCCTAGGCCAGTGTTCTTGACAACTGAGTCAGAGAGTGAGAGTGAGGGAGAATTGGAACCTACAAAACCTGGAGAACCACCAGAGACTGTAGAAACCACAATGATGGTAATGTCTGACTCGGAGGGGGAGGGGGACTATTAGATGCCAGGGTCAGAAGGTCATGAAGCAGACAAGAATATCTTTATGGGAAAAGTTCTAGAAGGCGAGTCTATGAAAGAAAGCCTAGACAGTTATATCTCTAGGAAACAGTTGACCACACCCAGACAGTATATAAGGGAAGATTTATGGGTAAAAAGGTGTGGAGATTCAACGTTTGTAATGGTGAAGGTCCTAGATCTGGGGTTCCAGAAATGCTTTGCTGGCAAACTGCTGTTATCCCTTTAAGTTCATTGTGCAGAGATGCAGCTGTCTGAGGAAAGCCTGGGGATTCGTGAGTGTGTGTTTAAAAAGACATTAGAGCACTGAAGAATGTCTAAATTGAATTTGGCTCCCGGCCGCAGTCATTCATTATCTATTGCTCAATTTGCCCAGGAAAACTGTCAACATGGAATAAGAGCCTGGCCTTGTTTTGTACAAATCATTTTTTAAAATAGGTGTGTTTGTTTTGAATTTTATGCAAGTGGGTTCTCCTTTGTTCTGATCCGGGTAGTCCCAAACAGAGCATCAACCCAGATATGATCTTGCAACATTATCCTGGTACACATATATTTGTCTTGATTAACAAAAGATCTCTGAACTAGGAAGTTCCAAGTACAAATTGGCAGGCTAAAGCACACTACTTAGAAAAAGGTTAAAGAGCATCATGTTGCTGATGACCATTGGATAATTGAAAAAGCCCAGGAATAAACCAAAATTGGTTAGCACCAGGTTAGATATCAGAAAACTAAGTTCTAAGCTCTAATCATGAACTTGTACAGGAAAGCCAATTGGGTGACTTAGGCAGTTAGTCATTCTCAACCCAAGTCACTTCATAGGAGGAGAAAGGAGTACTAGGTATGTTCACTGCCTTGAGTTATTGATAAAACCATTATATAAAATTTAGAAATTCATTTGGAATTTTTCAGGATAAAAAATATCTAGTCACTGGTTATGTTATTATTTTTATTATTGCAGCTCATCTTAAAAGAAGTCTGGATTGCCCATAACAATAAAACACATAAAAAGCATAAATATAAACTGTATAACAAAAACTAAAATCCTGGCACCTCTGTAAACCTACAGTCAATGTAACCTACAACCCTACCACCCCTTTTCTCCAGTGTTTGGGTAGAAGGGTCAGTTTTTAATGGCCTTCTGGAGGTGGAACAGAATGAGGGGCCTGCCAGATTGATAGAGGAATGGTGTTCTATAAGGCAGGGATAGCCACAGAAAAGGCATGCTTCCTATTTATTTATTCATTTGTTTGTTTGTTTTCTCAAGTACATATTGGTGGTATACAAAGATATAATAATATTTATATACACTGCTAAAAAAAATAAAGGGAACACTTAACACTATATAACTCCAAGTAAATCAAACTTCTGTGAAATAAAACTGTCCACTTAAGAAGCCACACTGATTGACAATTTCACATGCTGTTGTGCACATTCAGTGCTGTACAGAACAAGTATTCAATGAGAATATGTCATTCATTCATATCTAGGATGTGTTACTTGAGTGTTCCCTTTATTCTTTTGAGCAGTATACATGATACTAGTAAAAAAAGAGAAAGAAACAGTAGGACAAGGGACGGAAGGCACGCTGATGCACGTCCCTAACTGATATCTTAGGAATTGGGAGAGGTCAAAAGTAGATAGTCTAAGGGTAAAGTTTTGGGGGCTTAGGTGATGATACTAGAAAGTCCGGTAGTGAGTTCCATGCATCAACTACTTGGTTATTAAAGTCGTATTTCCTGCAGTCAAATTTAGAGCGATTTACTTTAAATTTTTATCTGTTGTGTGCTTGTATGTTGCTGTTTTGAAGTTGAAGTAGTTGTTGACAGGAAGGACATTGTAGCAGATGATTTTATGGACTATGCTTAGGTCGTGTTTAAGATGACATAGTTCCAAGCTTTCTAAACCTAGGATTGTAACTCTAGTTGCGTAGTGGAGGAGTGGAGAGTTTTTATTAGATTTAGATTTTATTATTCTTATTATTTAGATTTATTATTAGGAGGACAGGGCTTTTATTAGATTTAGATTTTATTTTATTAGATTAAATTTTAGAGGCAATATTTTAGAGGAGGGAACCTGGAATGTGTCTTCCCTAATGGATATAGTAAAATGGGCAGAACATGAAGGAACAGATTGGACCAGTTTAGTAAAGTCACAAAACAAGACTGCACATTCTCCACTTTAAAAAAAAAAATTCTACAATATATGATGAATATAGCTTAAGGGAAATAGATTAGAAGATGAGAATGGTTTACAATTAGAGGAACAGCCATCAATAACCTGCCTCATAGTGATAACTACTAGCTGAAAATGCAAAGGATCTACATGCTCCAGTAACGAAAGACAAGAGAAGACCGTAAAAATTGGGCTACTGTTACATGTAAGACAGCTGAATTAATGACAACAATCAGTTTTAGAAATGCCAGTGAAGATTTCAAAGTACTAAATGGATTCCACCCTTTAGGAGTCACCATCAACAGTAAAGGAACAAGTAATCAAAAAAGATGCCTTGGACTAAATGGCTATGGAGATTCTCAGTCACTCAGAACTGAAGAAACTTCTTGGATGAGAAGCAAAATGTCTTAAAAAAAAAAATCCCCCAGAAATTTAATTTATAATTTAATTTAATTTAATTTATAATTTGATATTTAATTTAATTTAATTATTTAATTTAATTTAATTTAATTTAATTTAATTTAATTTAATTTAATTTAATTTAATTTAATTTAATTTAATTTAATTTAATTTAATTTAATTTAATTTAATTTAATTTAATTTAATTTAATTTAATTTAATTTAATTTAATTCAATTCAATTCAATTCAATTCAATTCAATTCAATTCAATTCAATTCAATTCAATTTAATTTAATTTAATTTAATTTAATTTATTCAACCTCTATGCCGCCCAATCCCATAAGACTCAGGGCGGCTTACAACAATAAAAAACAGAAAGTCCAGTTGCCACTTTAAAAAGCATCTTTGGTGGACTAAACACTTGGTAGAGAAATCATAATGACCTTGGAAAAGATATTCAGATACTGAGAGATGTCTACACCAATAAAGACTAATATAATGCAAGCAATGTGACACTAAATGGAAGTGAAAATTGGACTTTGAAGAAATAAGATAGAAAGAATATTAATGCTTTTGAACTTAACATTGAGAAAACTGCTGAGAATACCATGGACATGCAAGGAAAAAAAAATGGATCATTGAACAAATCAATTCAGCATTCTCACTTGAGGCACAATTGACCAGCCTCTTAGAATGGATGGGGTTTTTCTTTGTGTTAGATTTCGATTCGAATAAGAGATATTCTATCCCACTTGATCCCCTGCTCGGTGTAGATGGATAATGTAATTTGATTCCATTTTAAAAATATAACTTGGATAAATCAAACACAGAATACAAAATAGAAGAGAATGAACTTGGAATTTTCTATTTAAAAGAATTAGAGAGATGACGAGGGTAACAGATTTGCTTCCATAGAAAGAGACTCTGCTCCCAGATCCTTATATTTTGTAGATACTTTGCCAGTAGTGGGTTGCTACAGTACGGTTGAGGAAGGTGCACTGGAAGCAAAAGTTGTGCTGTGTGTGCAGCTTCTTTTCTCCTGCGTGCTTGCGTGTGCAGGAGTCCTTGGAGAGGGGCGGCATACAAATCTAATAAATAGTAATAATAATAATAATAATAATAATAATCCCAATGTGTTTTTGCTGCTGTGCATGCGCAGGGAGCAAAACTTCATGAGAGTACATAAGAAAATAAGAAGAGCCATGCTCAATCAGTCCGAAGCCCATCGAGTCCAGCATTCTAATCAAATCTAAATAATAATAATAATAATAATAATAATAATAATAATAATAATAATGGTAATGGCAATGGCAATGGCAATGGTAATGGTAATAGTAATAGAGTTGTGGTTAGCTCTGGCCCTGCTCCTGCCCCAAGGACTGTGGATGTGGGGGAGACATCCACATGCTGCAGGCCTGTTTTGCCCCCCGGTGGAATCTGCTGATGAAGGCTCCTCTGACCAAGAAGACATGAGTGAAAGGGAGGAGGAGAGTGTGGCAGACAGCTCAGAAGGAGATCAATTATCTAGCTCCTCCTTGGATTCAGAACAAGAGTTAATGATACAGCCACGCATGCGGAGAGCGATGCATAGGCAACAACAACTGAGAGATTATTATCAAAGAAAATGAGGCCACCTGTGGTTGGGTGGGGCTGTGGTAATTAGTGAGGCTGCTATAAATAGCAGCCTGTGGGTTTGGCCTTTGCTTTACTGACTTTGACCTTTTGTGTGCTGATTTTTCCCCGCTTTGAAACTAACCCAGAGCAAAGGGTGTTTCACTTTGTGAAAGAAGAAGGACTGTGAATTGCCTCACAGCTGCAAGCTAAGTATCACAGAACTGATAAGGGACTTGTACAAATTACCAGTTTGTTTGGAGACGAGTGCTCTTTGCTAGACCAAAAGAGGGCTTAGTTTAAGTGAATTTTCATTATAAAGAACATTGTTTTGCATTTTCAAACGTGTGTGTGTCTGAAATTTGTACCTGTGAATTTTTGGGAGGAGTCTACCAGAGAGCCCGACAGAACTAATAGTAATAGTAATAGTAATAGTAATAGTAATAATATTAATAATAATAACAACAACAATAACAACAATAACAAAACAATAATAATAATAATTCTGTGTCACCCAGTGGCCCATCAATTGTACATGGGGATCTTGAGCAGAAAGAGAAGGCAAGACTCTCCCTTTCTTCTGATCCCCAACAAATGGTACTCAATGCCCGCCTGATCCAACATAGAGTACGTGCATTCCTGGAAGATATGTCCCTTCATAAGATTTTGCTTCCTGTGCATGTGCAGAAGCAAAAACACACTGGGACATGCCTGCGTGCACACAGGAGAACAGAAACTGTGCGTGCAGTGTGCCAGTAGCAGGGGTAATAGGAATTCGCCTCTGTACTTTGCCCACCGCTGAATTCATTCTTTGACTACAGGTAGCCCTTGACTTATGAGCACCCTAACCCTAACCCTTACAAAACTTTTGCCAGACCCATCCTTGAGTACAGCTCATCTGTTTGGAACCCATATCGCATCTCAGACATTAACACCCTTGAAAATGTTCAAAGATACTTCACCAGAAGAGCCCTTCATTCCTCCACTCGAAACAGAATCCCCTACGAAACTAGACTTACAATCCTGGGTCTTGAAAGCTTAGAACTACGACGCCTTAAACATGATCTAAGTATTGCCCACAAGATCATATGTTGCAATGTCCTGCCTGTCAAAGACTACTTCAGCTTCAACCACAACAACACAAGAGCACACAACAGATACAAGCTTAACATTAACCGCTCCAAACTTGACTGTAAAAAATATGACTTTAGTAATTGGGTTGTTGAAGCGTGGAACTCATTACCGGACTCCATAGTATCATCCCCTAACTCCCAACATTTTACCCTTAGACTATCCACCGTTGACCTCTCTAGATTCCTAAGAGGTCAGTAAGGGGCGTACATAAGCGCATTTCCGTCCACTGTCCTATAGTCTCTCCTATATCTCATATTTCTTCTCTACTATATCTTCTACAACCTTTATTGTGTATTATTGTGTATTGGACAAAATAAATAAATAAAATAAATAAATAAATAAAATAAAAATAAATTTCTGTTACTAAGGGAGACATTTGTTAAGTGAATTTTGCTGCATTTTAGGACCTTTCTTGCCCCAGTTGTTAAGTGAATCACTGCAGTTTTTAAGTTAGTAGCGAATCTGGCTTCCCCATTCACTTTGCTGAGCTGAAGATTACAAAAGGTAATCACATGACTTCAGGATACTCCAACCTTCATAAATACTTGCCAGTTGTCAAACATCTAAATTTTGATCACGTGACCATCGATTCCTTTTTTCTCCTATTGGCAATTTTTGTAAGTGTGGAAAAACGGCCATAAATCACTTTGTGAAGTGCCAGTGTAATTTTGAATGATTGCTAAATGAAGTGTTGTAAATCAAGGACTACATTAGCAAACAATGTTTCCTTAGAGACAACGATGCCATTTATGATGTATAGGAAGGACAGATATTTGTACTGTACTATATTATGCTTTAAAAGTATGTGTGAGATGGTAAAATACAAACAGCAAACATACTTATATTATTTTATAATATTTTATATTTTGTGAAATCTCTTTTCCTTCCATTCCAGCATTAAGTGCCAACTATTCCTGGCCAATGCAGTAGGATTGTATATGCGTTAGATAAAACAGGCCAAGGAACAGAAAGAGTTTGGGTTGGTTGTCATTTTTCATGTGATTTAACTTGCCAGCAATTCAGGCCAAATGAATTAACCTTCCCCTCGAATAGGTAATCACCACCTGCCTTTAAGAAACGTTACCATTGTTCTAACAATAAAATGGTAGTAAATATAGCCAAGCAGGTTGTTGAGCTTTTTCTGTACATAAAGACACAGCAGAGCATTTACCTTAAGGTTTCAAGAAATCATTTGTACTTTCTTCTAAAATGGGGAGAGCTGCATTTGACCATAATCAGGGGTGGGTTCCAACCTACCTCGCTGCCAGTTCGCTTCCTCCCACACCTCATAAGTTCACCTTGTGGGCAGGCTTAAGGGCAGGTTGCTCTTACTGAATATACTGGTTGTGCATCATAACAAATCTTGCATATGCATGTTCTCTGCACTCTGTCACGCACAGCTCCTCATGAGATTTTGCTTCCGTGCATGCACAGAAAGCAAAAAAGTGCCGATATCTCATGAGAGTGAGATTTTGGAGAAGCAAACATGTGCAGAAGCAAAAAAAGGCTCAAATTGCATGCATATTGTTGTATATTGTATATCTAATAAATCATAATCGTAATCGTAATCGTAATCGTAATCGTAATCGTAATCATAATCATGACCGAATTCTGAAGCATAACACACCAGACATCTTGATTGTGAAGAAAAAGAAAGTATGGATCATCGACATCGCAATCCCAGGAGACAGCAGAATTGAGGAGAAGCAGCTAGGGAAATTAGTGAAATACGAAGATCTAAAAATCGAGCTGCAACGACTCTGACATAAGCCAGTGAAAGTGGTCCCAGTGGTACTTGGCACGCTGGGTGCAGTGCCAAAATATCTCAGCGGACATTTGAAAACCATAGGAATTGACAACATTTCCATCTGTCAATTGCAAAAGGCCACTTTACTGGGATCGGCAAACATAATTCGCCGCTACATCACGCAGTCCTAGGTGCTTGGGAAGCGCCCGACTGGTGATGAAATACGAAATCCAGCATAGTGATCTCGTTTGCTGTGTTGCACTGACATAATGATAATGATAATGATAATGATAATGATAATGATAATGATAATGATAATGATAATGATAATGATAATGATAATGATAATGATAATGATAATGATAATGATAATGATAATGATAATGATAATGATAATGATAATGATAATGATAATGATAATGATAATGATAATGATAATGATAATGATAATGATAATCCCCTTGCAAGATTTTGCTTTAGCGTATGCACAGGAAGCAAAAAAAAATTTTTTTTAAAAAAAGATGGCGCAGCGCAATGGACTTGTGAAGACCATGCCAGAGCCATCTCATGCACATTGTGCAATCCACGGGCTGTTACCGGAACAGAGCTCCAGGGCGTTCAGATAGCAACCCACCCCCTGGGCAGGTCTCATGTGCGCACATCGTGGGTGCATGCGTGCTTCACTTGAGCATGCACTGTGCCAAAAAACTCCAAAAAAAACAAAAACAAAAAAACCACAAAACAAGATAGTGACCCCATGCACAGTGCCAGGAACTTGGCTTCTGCACATTCTTAGAAGAAAAAAAATAAGTAAATTAAAAACAAAAATTAAATAATAAATAATAATTTTAAAAAGAAACTGAAAACAAGATGGTGACCACATTCACAGTGCTGGAAACTCAACTTCAGCACATGCTCAGGAAAAAATATTTTAAAAGTTCAAAAAATAAATTCAAAAAATAAATTAAAAAAATAAATTTAAATTAAAAAAAAAACCAGAAAAAGAGAAATGGTCGTGCCCACAGACCAGCACTGACCAAACTGGTTCTGTGACATCATTGTGACACCACCAACAGGTTGCTACCAGTTCAGGTAAACCAGTATGAACTGGGAGAAATACATCTCTGACCATAATAACAATATACATGAAATTGAAAATGCTGTATATATGAAATATGTATTAAGGGGGTTAAATGGAATTACTTGGCCAAAGGGATTAGGATAATAAATCTGTGAAAATGGAAAGCAAGCAATGCTTGGTTGATCTCAGTGGGGAAGAAACATTTTGAAGAGTTTATTTTAAGAACCTTAGGAAAGAATAGGGACATTGATTCTTAGCATATAAACTATGGGGAAAACAAAAAGGCCTTTTGGGTGCCTTTCTGAAGTAACAAGCTTTATACAAGAATGCTGATCCAGGTAAATTGCTTTTCCTGACATTGTTCTAGGGAAATATCCTAGATTATCATGGTACCCTTGTGCATGTTTTATTAAAATGCATGTTCCTCAAGGAATTGAATGCTTGTTTACACAGGCAATATATGCATATACATTAGATAAACTAAAACGGGCTTGTTTCAATGAGAGAAGTTCCTTACATGTTTTATACCTGGGCAGTTACATTTGTAATCATAGGTTGTCGATTTATGATCACAATTGAGCCCAAAAATTATGTTGCTAAGTGAGACATTTTTAAATGAATTTTGACCCATTTTATGACATTTCTTGCCATGGTAGTTAAGTGAATCACTGAGCTGTTAAGTCAATTACAAAAAATAGAATAGAATTCTTTATTGGCCAGGTGTGATTGGACACACAAGGAATTTGTCTTGGTGCATATGCTCTCATGGTTGTTAAGTGAATCTGGCTTCCCTATATCTTCTTTTCCAAGATGTTGGTGCATATATATGTGGCGGCTCGACGCTCCAGAGACCAGTATCTATTAATTAATTAATTGTTTATGTATTTTTTTAGTGACTGCTCTGCACGTTCAGGCACAAGTAGTTTATAGCCGACAAGAGTTATTAAGTAAAAGTTAATCTATCTGTGAGCTGTTTGACAGTATTACTTGGTCTATTGTATGGATGTTTGGGTGGTTCAGGGTGCTGAGTTTGTGGCAGGTGGGACATGATTTTGGGATGGTTATGTGTGTGTCAGGCTTGGTCTTTAGGCATTTTATGAATTTTATTATATTGTAATGTATTGTATTGTATAATGACAATAATAAAGTATATATCTATCTATTTATTTACTTTGCTTGTTAAAAAGTCACAAAAAGTAATTACATGATCCTGGGATACTGCAACTGTTATAAATATGAGTCAGTTGCCAAGCATTTGGCTCCCTCCCCCCGATGTCCGTATTGCTGTTCACAGAACAGAACAGAACATAATTCTTTATTAGCCAAATGTAATTGGACACACAAGGAATTTGTCTTGGGTGCATATGCTCTCAGTGAGCATAAAAGAAAAGATACATTTGTCAAAAATCATGAGGTACAACACTTAATGATTGCCATAGGGGTCACCTTAATGGAAAGAGTTCTCTTACTGAACCCTAGGGTTGCCATAGGCATTTATATTTGAATATGCCAACACAGGCAGGTTCAAATACCAGTAAGGGTATGGCTAGCTGGTGAGCAAGTAAGCTTGAAATAGATCTATACTAGTCTCCCTTCATTTTCATAAACTTTTTATAGCTGACAACTATAAGTTTAACATATTTTTGTTGATAATGAAAAGGAAGGGAAACTACTATATTCGAATTTATTTGCTCTTGTCAGCCAGTCATATAGCTTACTGGGATTTGAACCTGCAGCCTCTCCCTTGTAAGGCCTTAGCCTCTAGACTACAGGCTCTCTTCCTAAACAGCTTGTACCAGGGAAGGATTATATGTGATTTTTTTTGTCAAGTCACCTTACTATACCCAGGTGGCATTCAATGTCCTCTTGTGGGCATGCCAGCCATTGGCCAAGTTCAACTCCACTGTTTATGTTTATGTTTATTTAGATTTGTATGCCGCCCCTCTCCGCAGACTGTGTATGCACGGGTGTCTCCTGCCAGCCAGTTAATTGTTGGGTCTCTGCCAAGCATGTGCAGAGGTGGCATGTGTGCTAAGGTGGCATGGTGCATGTGCAGGGGGTAGGGCATGCAGGGTGGGGGTCTGCATGTACATTACATTTTGCCAGCCATGCGTGCTTTGGGCACTCAGTCCAGAAAAGGTTAGCCATCATTGACTTGGAACAACTTTTTCAGTTAGCCAAAGGAATAGGAATGTGTCAATCTTTTGAAAATAGGCCACAGTCTTCAGAAGGAGATTGGACAGAAGTAGATGGAATTTTTAAACTTGATGGGAAAAGACCGATAACAGTGTTCTATCTTTTTTAAAAGAAATCTTATCACCTGGGCTATTGGGCAATTTTGTATGTTCTATTTAGAAACATAGAAACATAGAAGTCTGACGGCAGAAAAAGACCCCATGGTCCATCTAGTCTGCCCTTATACTATTTTCTGTATTTTATCTTAGGATGGATATATGTTTATCCCAGGCATGTTTAAATTCAGTTACTGTGGATTTATCTACCACGTCTGCTGGAAGTTTGTTCCAAGGATCTACTACTCTTTCAGTAAAATAATATTTTCTCATGTTGCTTTTGATCTTTCCCCCAACTAACCTCAGATTGTGTCCCCTTGTTCTTGTGTTCACTTTCCTATTAAAAACACTTCCCTCCTGGACCTTATTTAACCCTTTAATATATTTAAATGTTTCGATCATGTCCCCCCTTTTCCTTCTGTCCTCCAGACTAAACAGATTGACTGGCACTATATCAGATATTTTTTGTACAGGGCTGCTTGGCATTATACTCGAAACTTTCCTGCATCTCAAACGTGCTCTGACCATTATTGAACGCTGATGCCATCTTAGGCATCAGCAAATTGAGATGGACAGGAATTAGACAATGGCTGTTGGAAGATCAGACTATTTATTAATCAGGGCATTAAAAACAAAGAAGGAACATTATAGTTTTTATAGTCAGGAAGAATATAATACAAATAATACTAGGATACAATGAAGTCAGTGATCAAGTAATATTGATTAGATTTTCCAGACAAATTTTTATCATTGTGGTAGCTATTTATTCTTCAACCACTGATGCAGAAGAAGAAACGGCTGATGAATTGTAGGATCAAGTTCAATGAAATCAGAAGAATATACAAGATGTGCTGGAGATTGGAGTGTCAAATTTGGAAATATTAAGGCAGAACATGTAATTGGATTGTAGGAAACCAAAGTGAAGCAAGCAGTATACGCAGTTTTCAAACAACCAAATATTCAAAATGATGTACTCTATACAGTGGTTCTTCTACTTAAGAACTTTTCTAGATAAGAACCAGGTGTTCAAGATTTTTTTGCCTGTTCTTAAGAACCATTTTCTACTTAAGAACCTGAGCCTGTAAAAATTTCCCATGAAATTTGAGAATGATATGAAGGCCTGGCCAGTTTCCTGCCATTACCCCTGGGTTTCTCTCTCTGATGCAGTGTATGGGAGGCAGCCTCGCACCGGGTGTATGGGAGGTACATGCTCCTCCTCACCACTTCAGAGTCCCTCTTCTTTTTTAAGCCTTAAAGTTTTGGATTTTTTTGATTCCCCTCACATCATCTTCTTCCTTCGGCAGCAATTGTCCTCCTCCTCTTCTTCCTGCTCCTTTCACCCAAATTCCGAGCTTTTATTTCTTTCCAATGGGTTTGCACGTATTATTTGTTTTTACTTTGATTCCTGTGGGAAAAATTGCTTCTACTTACAAACTTTTCTACTTAAGAACCTGGTCATGGAACAAATTAAGTTCTTAAGTAGCGGTACCTCTGTATTATATACCGTATATGGAATATATATTGTAGAAAGCTGCACCGAAAGAAGATTAATGTGGTTTTAAAACTGGAGGAAGAAAAATCAATTACCTGTGCTATGCTGATAAGCTACTCCATAATGATGAAAGTCAAGGAGCACAGCGAAAATGTGGGACAATATTAAATATAAAGAAAATCAAACTAAGGACAACAGATACAATGACTTGTCTTAGAATCAACAATGAAGATAATGAAATAGTGAGTAGCTTTTGCCTTTTAGGATCAATTATCATCCTGAATAAGCAGTGTATAATGCACTCTAACATTAGTAGCTATGAGGACCTTCAAAAAAATATTCAAACATTGTGATGCTTCTATACTGTAGCTACAAAGATCAATATAGCACAAGCAATGGCTTTCCATGTGATAATCTATGGAAGGAAAGAAAGTATTAATTCTTTTGAAATTTTTAATTGAAGAAAATTGCTGAGAATATTATGGATAGGCAAGAAAACAAAGACATGGGTCATTGAACAAATCAACCCAGAGTTTCCAGTTGAGCTTCAATGATTTATTTCAAATTATCCTACTTTAGACACGTTGTATAGAAATCTAACTTTCTAGGCAAGGCTCTACTCTTGGGAAACATAGAAGAATTAAAAACAAAAGGTTGATCAGCAGCAAAGAGATTAGATTCAGTTGCAGACAGTGCTGATGAGTGCACTGTTGGTAGACTGAAAAAACCCACCACAGTTTAGAGGCAAATAGTCATCGAAAAAATGTTTCTATATGGTTGCCAAAACTTAGCAATGATTTGAGTTCATATCACCATAAATCATCAACCATAACTTTGTGTAGATATACACACAGTTAAGGTTGCACAGGATGATTGACAAAGTTCAGTCCCTGCAAATAATAGAACTGTTTCCATAATGCCTTCAGCCCAATCAACAGTGACTCAGTCAAATCTCCTTTCTACTGTTAAAAATAATTGTTTGAAAGACCATAGCATCCTCGTCCAGTTTTTCAAGGAAGTGTCTAATACAATATATTGTAGAGTAGTGTATAGTGATGTATACTAATAATAGAGCAGCATTACAAACTCAGTAAATATGTCTGAAAAAGTACATATAAATGTACATTGAGAAATATAAAATAAAAAGCACTAAAATGCACAAATAAATGGCAAGTAGAATAAACTTTTCGGTGGTACAGAGGTGTGTAGCACTTCTGAATTGGGAAGATTCTTAAGTCTGAACTATTAATTTTTGTATGGCAACACCAATAGCAGATGTTGTTGAGTTGAGAAGAGTGGTTATAGAAATAAACAAATGTGAGTAGTTTTTAAAGATAGTTTCTGTTGAGTATGTGTAACTCAATGTAAATAGTTGAAAAATAGCTGAAAGCGCCTGATTGGCTAAGACGCTGACAGTTGGGTTTTGGCGGGAAGCCTAAGTGTATAAAAGGAGCGTCTGACACTGTGTAAAACCAGATGCGTTCCTTGCTGGAGTCACTTGTCAAAAAGAGCTGAATAAAGGAACCGTTTTAAAAGCACGAGCTGCCTCAGACTTTTCAGTTTCTGTATGCCAAAAAGCAACAGCACTATTCATTCTCTGCCCTTCTGGAATAATTTAATAGTAGGATAAGGATTGAATGCCAAATTATATAGAAAGGGACACAGAAACTTATGTAACTGATTTAATTCAGTTAAGCTGAGAGTGGCAGGATTTTGTTTTCCCAATAACATTAAAAATAAAGTTTTGACCTTATCAAGAAGAAAGTCCCAGCAACAAACAGAAGACATTAGATAATCTGTCCATCTGTCTGTCTGTCTGTCTGTCTGTCTGTCTGTCTGTCTGTCTGTCTGTCTGTCTGTCTGTCTGTCTGTCTGTCTGTCTGTCTGTCTGTCTATCTATCTATCTATCTATCTATCTATCTATCTATCTATCTATCTATTTATCTATCAAGACACAGTTTGGTATAATGGTTAAGGACATTAATCCAGAAATTGGAGACTCTGAATTCTACTGTCTTGCTTTAGGCAGAAAGTCATTCATTTTTTTTTCAGATGTAGGAAGGAGAAAATGTTTATTATTTTAATAAAAAAGGAATAAAAATAATACAAATTTTGAAGAGTAAAATAAGAAAAGGAAACTAATAAGTTGAAAAGAAGTACCAAGAAAGAAATAGAAAAGAGAAAGAAAAAAGAAAACAAAGACAAGGACAATGCAAGGCAATGCTATGGTTTTCTTAACCGCAGTTACAAGTATATTTATATTTTACCCTCTCTAATGTTTCAACATAATTCCCTTCTTTCTATATTTCACTCTTTCTAATTACCAAATTAATAAATCACAAGGGTTTTTTTTGCATGAATATGGCCATACAGGTTTCTAGTCACTAAAAATACAGTGGTACCTCTACTTAAGAACTTAATTTGTTCCGTGATCAGGTTCTTAACTAGAAACGTTTTTAAGTAGAAGCAATTTTTCCCATAGGAATCAATGTAAAAGCAAATAATGTGTGCAAACACATTAGGAAAGAAATAAAAGCTCAGAATTTGGGTGGGAGGAGGAGAAGGAAGAAGAGGAGGAGGAGAGTCACTGCCGAAGGAAGAAGGTGAAGTGAGGGGAATCAAAAAAAAATTCAAAACTTTAAGGCTTAAAAAAAAAGAGGAACTCTGAGGCGGCGAGGAGAAGCACACGCCTCCAATACACCCAGTGCGAGGCTGCCTCCCATACATTGCCTCCCATACATTGGCTGCTGCTGCTGCTACCTGCTGCCTCTTCCTTCCCATGCTGAAGGGCTCCCCTCTCCTCTCGCTCACTCACTTTGTAGCCAGCACCTTTCCTTTGCTGTCATAACTCCTCGGCTGCCCAGAGCGAAGGGAGTGTTTGTTTTCTCTGGGCGCTGGCAGAGGTTTATTCCCTGTCCAAGCGCCCAGAGAAAGGAAACTGCTTCGTTCGCTCTGGACTGCCATAGCCTCATTAAGCGCCAATGAAAGGCTCCTCTGGCAGCCCAGATGGCTGGAATTAAAGGGGGAATGGCAGGAAACTTGCCGGGCCTTCGTGCTGCTCTCAAATTTCCTGGGAGATTTTTCCCGGCTCGGGTTCTTAAGTAGAAAATGGTTCTTAAGTAGAGGCAAAAAAATCTTGAACACCCAGATGTTGCTATCTTTGATAATTCTTTGTTAATTGCAAACATAACTGCAATTAAAAAAGAATCTTATTAAAGTACATAGTATTTACTGTTCTATCACAGAATTCAGGATTCAGTCTTTATATTTTCATATCAAAATTGTATCAAAAACCACAAACACTTGTTAATAATTAAGGAAATAGAGAAAGTTCTCTAGTAGAAATTCCAGGAAAAGTATATAATATTGCAAAGCAAATATTGTAAGATAGAAATAAATTGATTTGTTTGGTGTTTTTAGCAAAATCATCAAGTCTGAATGTACATCGCTCATGTTGTTTCAGAAGTTTTATTATTATTCTGCACAAAGAATAGCTTCCAAAGCACTTTTATCAAAGTAGAGGAATAAAGAGGTCATATAAGTCAGATAAGGAAAATTGATCTGAATTTTAAAAATTAAAAAGAGTAACTTTATAGGACAAACCAAACCAAACTCTTTGCTGCTCTATTTTGTTTTGTTCTTAATTCTTGCCATCTTTTATTTTATTTTAATTGCAATTTTTCCTTTACATATCTCTAATACTTATTTAACAGATCTGTGACATTATTCATAAAACTAAAATTGATATTCAATAAATTCTATACATTCTATTTACAAACCTTCTACTCCTTTATATACATATACATATACATTTCCATTTCTTATTTCTATTATCTACCCATTCATACCATATCTCCCATGCTGCATAATATTCTGAATTTTCCTTTAACTCTAATGGGAGTTTATCCATTTCCAAGCAATCAAATATTTTTTTGAATTACTAATCCCTCTGGCAGTATACTAACATTTTTCCAATAATGTGCAAAGGCAATCCTTGCTGCTATTAATATACAGTATGTAACATCAAGTACTTTATCTGTCTATTATAATTCATCTTAAATATCCCCAGGAGAAACAGTCCTGGTTTAATTTCTATTTGACACTTAGTTATATCCTGCAGCCATTTCTGTATATTTATCCAATATCTTTTCACTTCAGGGCATGACCACCATGAATGAAACAAGATACCTTGCTGCCATCTTTTATCCAACTTTTCCTACAGACAAACCTTTAACTAATTAATAGAATACAATAGAATAGAATAGAATTCTTTATTGGCCAAGTGTGCACACACAAGGAATTTGTCTTTGGTGCATATGCTCTCAATGTACATAAAAGAAAAAGATACATTTGACAAGAATCATGAGGTACAATACTTAATAGAATAGAATAGAATAGAATTCTTTATTGGCCAAGTGTGATTGGACACACAAGGAATTTGTCTTGGTGCATATGCTCTCAGTGTACATTAAAAAAAAGATACATTTGTCAAGAATCATATGGAAACAATCAATATTAATAAAAATCTTAGGGATACAAGGAACAAGTTGCAGTCATACACCCATGGGAGTAAATGGGTGATAGGAATGATGGGGAAAAACTAGTAGTAATAGTAGTGCAGACTTAGTAAATAGTTGGACAGTGTTGAGGGAATTATTTGTTTAGTAGAGTGATGGCATTCGGGGGAAAACTAACTAACTAACTAATGCTGCTCACCTGACTGGAACCCATACTGTATTTTGTACATTAATATATTAGTGAGGCTCCAGAGGTATTTTACAAGAGTACTTAACTCCTCTGCTCGCAATACAATTCCTTATTCCAGTAGACTTGAAATTTTAGTCCTGAATAACCATGAACTATGCTGTCTATGTTCTGACCTAAGCTTAGTGCACAAGATAGCGTCCTACCTGTTAACAACTACTTTAATTTCAACCGCAATAACACTAGGGCTATCAATAGATACAAACTACCGTAAATGCAATCCTCTCTAATATTGTTTGTAAAAAATACGACTTCTGCAATAGAGTATTAAATGTCTGGAACACTTTATCTAATTCTGTTGTTAGTTTCTCTAACCCCCATACATTTTATCTTAAACTGTCTATTGTGGAACTTACATGTTTCTTAAGAGATCCCAAAGGGGGAGTGCATAAGCACACCAGCATCCCTGTCCTACTGTACCCATTTGTATGTATTCATTTTATGTAGTTATGGCTATGTTTTGCTTCTTTATATCTATTTATTTGTGTCATTTTTTTCACGTGTCCCTTTTCCCTGCATTTGTTGACAAATAAATAAATAAAATAATTATTGTCATAAATCGCAATCAGCAGTTCAGATGGCAATTTAAGATAGTCAATCCTCATAATCCTAATTTTCTGGGACAGCTTCCCCTTAGTTGAAAATGACAGGTTTTCAAATGTCAAAATTGTCCGTAAATAAATCCCTTCAGTTTGTTTACTCTAGCCTCAGCACAATTCTCTCTCAGTTGTTGACACCTGAAACAAATATTCTTATCTGATTACCAACTAAAGCTATACTTATGGGAAAAATGATTCCCGTGACAGAAATATTGATTATATAAAGACTTAATCAACATAAAACTTTCATTGAAGGTTATGGACTATAATCTACTATGTTGGTCCAGGGCAGGCTGTTAGATAATAGCGCCAGCGGACTTACCCGGCGGCGGCGTTTGCAGGAGGGTCGGGCAGACACCGGACTCCTGGCGGCCACCATATTGGGACTCGGTCGAAGTCTCGCGAGGCGAGACTTCGGCCGAGAGTCAGGCCAACGTGGCCTGACTGCTGACAGGTCCAGGCGGGGCTTGCCGGCCCTATTTAAGGGCGAGCAGGCCCGGGCTCGGCCTTTTCGCCCGGACCCTTGCAGCAGAGCAGACACTCGGCTGAGTGCCTGCTTGGGGTAGCCATTTTGGACGGCCTCGTGTTGCGGCCGCCATTTTGGCTTTGGCGAAAAGAGAGCTTACAGCGCTGCGTGAGCCGTTTTGGATTGCGGAGCCGGCATCGGCTGGTCTCCGCCTCTGGTTTGCATGCTCCGGTTTCCCCCTGGATCGGGGGTCGTGGGGGGGGCGACCGTTCTCGGCGGAGCGGTGTGTGGCTCTGGCAAGGGTTTGTGGCTGGGGATAAAGCCACATTTAGCACTTAATTTCCCTTCATCTCCCCGGGTGGGGTCTGCACTTGGTGCCCCGCAGGTGGACAGGGCGGTGGGGGTTTCCCTGTCACCACTTTGGGGGTTGCCTGCCGTCGGGCCTTCCCTGGTAGGGCCTGTGGGCTTGTTGCTAGGCCTGGTTTTTCCTGGGTAGGGGTTACACCAAGGTATGGCCCCTAAGAAGAGGCAAGCTCGCCCCCCCCCAGCCCAACCAGCAGTGCGGCCTAGGCAGGCTCTGAGGCCTTCTGCCCGGGCTTGGGCTAGCATGGAGGGGACCCCTGGGGTGGTCCCACCAGAGGGGGTGGTGGGGTTTTTGCCCCCAGCTCCTCACCCCGATGTTTCTCCCTCTCTTTCTTGGGCCAGGGTCCTGGAGAGGTTGGACGAGTTGGAGCATTGGCGGTCCGGATCGGGCCCGGGTGGGCCCCCCCTGCCTGCATCGGCGGCCTGGGGAAGAGATCCGGAGGACGAGGTAGCCCAGGCCGGGCAGATGGCCCAGACTGGGCAGATGGCCCAGTCGGGGCAGATGGCGGCGTTGCAGAGCCCTGCATGGATGGGCCCCCCGTGGATGTCTTCAACCCCGTACAGGACAGGTGAGGCTGCACCACACATGTCCTCCACTTCGCTCCTTCCCTTACCCGGTTCAGGGCTTAACCCGCCGGGTTTGGGGACTGGGGCTAGTTTTATGGGGCCCCTGTCAGGTACATGCGGCTAGGTTTGGTCCCCGCCGGTTCCGCTGGCAGTGGCGCCGAGGGTAGTTTTTCCACCGGGGCCTGGGGTGGGGGGTTGGACCCCTCCAGCGTCCGCTATTATGCCCCCGCCCCCTTTGGTGTACCCACCGGGGCTAGGGGTGTTGGGAATGGGGGCCTCCACCGTGTGGGACCCGTTCGCCAGCATCAAGGCTGGGGCCATCCCATGTGGGCTACCAGCCACTCCCCTGGGGTTCCACCTCCACCCGTCGGTGAAGGAGGCGATTTGGAGGGGGGAGTATGTGGACCTCTTCTCCCTATTGAACAGAGAGGTCCCCAAGCAGGACAAGGATGTAGTGCCCAGGGAAAAGCCTAAAAAGACCAAAGTCACCAAGTGTTTCAGCTCATGGCTGTACGCTTTCTTGACTTACACGTCAGTGGTGATTCAAAGGCAGCCGGCTAGGGACGCTTCCATGCTCAAATATATTGACCTAATTGCTAGGGCTCATTTTGAGTATAAAAGTACTATCTGGCGGCATTACGACAAAGGTTTTAGGATGCGGCTGGCTCACGACCCCTCCCTGCCCTGGGATATGGTGGTGCCGGACCTATGGTTCCAGGCCACATATATGTCCGGCAAGGAAGGGTGCGACAGGACCGATAGCGGTCATTTTATGGAAGAGGAGCCCGCGGCTTCCACACCAACCAAGGCGGCTGCGGGGGGAGCGGGGAAGGGAGCCTCCCCTGCGTGTCATGAGTTTGCTGCAAAAGGGGCGTGTTTTTGTCCCTTTTGCAAGTACAAACATGCATGCGGGAATTGTGGGGGGACCCATGCCTCCTCCGTGTGCCCCCGCCCCAAGAAGGGGGCGGAAAAGAAGGGTGGGGGTTCAGCAAAACCTCCCCCACCTACTGGGGGTAAAGGGGCCCAGCCCAATTAATTTAAAAGCACTTGAGGGTTGGTTGGTTGAATTTAGGTTGATTCACCACTTGTCTTTTCCTAAAGGGGAGTCAGTGAATGATTTCATTCCTGACGAACTTTGTTCAGTCCGGTACGCATCCTTTGATGCGGCCGTGGCCATGGTTAGGAAGTGTGGGGTTGGAGCCCTTATGGGTAAATGCGACATTAAGTCGGCATTCCGGCTCCTCCCCATACACCCAGATGACTTCGAGCTGTTGGGCTTCCATTTCGAAGGTGGTTTTTATGTGGACAGGGCTTTACCCATGGGTTGCTCTGTCTCATGCTCTCCTTTTGAGAGCTTTAGCACCTTTTTGGAGTGGGTGCTCAGGAGGCGCAGTGGTCTGGGCTCGGTCGTTCACTATCTTGATGATTTCTTGATGGCGGGGCCTGCGTTCGGAGCAATGCTTTGCTCTAATGCGGGACTTCGAAGCCCTTTGCGCTCAGTTGGGGGTGCCTTTAGCCTCTGAGAAGACCGAAGGCCCCGCCACCAAGATTACCTTCCTCGGTATTGAATTGGACTCAGAGGAGCAATCTTCTAGATTGCCCCTGGATAAGTTGGCTAAAATCAGGGGTAAGCTCGATACGGTTCTGGGCTGCAGGAAGGTCACTCTTCGGCAGCTCCAGGAACTAGCTGGGATACTTAATTTTGCCTGCCGGGTCATGGTGCCGGGCAGGGCCTTTTCTAGCAGATAATATTCTGCGATGAAGGGGCTCCGTTTGCCCCATCATCGTACCCGCTTATGTGCAGGGGTCAGGGCTGACCTCTGCGTGTGGCGGGAGTTTTTAGACCGATTTAATGGGCTGTCTTTTTGGAGGCACGAGCTTCTTTTGGAAGCTGAGTTGCAGCTCTGCTCCGATGCCGCGGGGACTTGTGGTTTTGGGGTAGTGTTAGGTGACCAGTGGTGCTGGTCGGCTTGGCCTCCGGAATGGAGTGCCTCTTCATTGGTTAAGGATTTGACTTTTTTGGAGCTCTTCCCCTTGATAGTGGCCCTAGAGCTTTGGGGGGAGCAGTTTAGGGACAAGACTGTGCATTTTTGGTGTGACAACCTAGCGGTTGTCCATGTTGTGAACGCCCTGTCCTCTAAGAGCGACAGGGTCATGCGGCTTGTCTGCCATTTTGTGCACAGGTCCTTGTCCCTAAACACATTGTTTTTGGCTAGGCATGTCCCCGGGTTAGATAACGGGGTTGCTGACGCCTTGTCTCGTGGTCAGTTGTCCAGGTTTCGGACCCTGGCCCCATGGGCCCAAGAGTCGCCAGAGGCATTCCCCGACCACCTTTGGAGCCTGGGCGGGCTCCCGAGTGGTGGAGAGATGAGGCCTCCAGGGCTATCGCCCTCTCGGTAGCACCGGGCACCCTGAGGGCTTACCAGCGTGCAGGTAAGGAGTTTGGGGATTTCAGGCAGGGTAGGGGTTACCCCCATAGTTGGCCTGCCCCAGTGGAGCACCTGGCAGAATTTTGTGTCCAGCTTAGGCAGCGTGGCCTTTCAGTTAGGACTATTAGGTCCAGGTTAGCCGGCCTCGCCTTTCTGTCCAAGGTGGGGGGGTTTACAGATTTTTCTGGTGACTTCCGCATTCGGAAGATGCTGGAAGGCTGGATGAGGGAGCGACTGGGAGCCCCTTGTGACACTTGTCAGGCCCTGACGGTTCAGCAGCTGTCCCTGATTAATCAGGCTTTAGACAGTTTGTGTGCCTCCTTGTACGAGGCCCGTCTTTTTAGGGCAGCGACTTGTGTCATGTTTTTTGGGGCCCTCAGGGTCAGTGAGGCCATGGCCTCCTCTCAAGCTGACACGTCGCTCCGTGCCTTCCAGTATGCTGATCTAGCCTTTAGGCAGGGGGGGGGTATCCCTTGTAGTAAGGCATTCTAAGACAGATCAGCTGCACAGAGCGGTTTGTATTGAGCTCAGCGTGGCCGCCGACCAGTCTGTGTGTCCGGTGGCCGCCTTACAGCATTATTGTAGCTTGCGTGGGTTGGGGCAAGGGTACCTTTTTAAACATCTGGACGGTACTCCTCTGACCCGTTATCAATTCTGGGTGTTAGTGTCCAGGGCAATGGCTCAAGTAGGCATGGATCCCGCCGGCTATGGAACGCATTCGTTCCGTATCGGCGCCGCCACTAGCACGGCACTTTCTGGTTTCCCGGCCCAGCGGATTTGGGAGATCGGCCGCTGGCGGTCAGCGGCATATTTGGGTTATGTTAGGCCCGCTGAGGATTCTGGGCAGGGCTTAGGCTAGGTAACCTATCTGTGTCCTCTTCCAGGTCCCCATGCCAATACGAAACCGACGGCGCTGCTGTGCGACCACAGCATGATATTTTGGGCCGGCCGCTCAGCAGCCAGAAGCGCCATCGGGACCCAGTTGTCATTGGGACGGTGGGTCAAGGTTGTTTGGATGGGCCGAAGAGGTATGTGGTGGGAGGGACTCCTGCCGGTGTTGCTGGGGGGGGCAGCATCCCACGGCGGTACTGGGCGGGCGGCTTCCCAGGGCCGCGCCCAGGTTGGACTGGGAGGGTGGCATCCCATTGCTGTGCCCAGATGGCTGGTCTTGCACCTCGGTGGCAATGACCTGTACCTGCTTGGGGGTCTGCCATTGATCATCCAGGCGAGCGAAGACCTGCGGCGGCTTCGCACGGTGTGGCACACCACGCAAGTGGTGTGGTCAGAGATCCTCCCGAGGATCACGTGGAGGGATGCCATTTCCCTTAGGGCCATTCACCGGGTCAGGCGTAGAGTAAATAAGGCCCTGGGCAGGATAGTCAGGGAATTAGGTGGGGTTGTAGTGGCCCATCCCCTCATCACTGTAGATTGGCCGTGGCTTTACCGGGCCAATGGCATTCACCTGTCAGAACAGGGGAACGCCATTTTCTTACAGGACCTGCAGCGGTCTCTGCGTGAGCTGGCGCAGCTAGAGGGGGGAGTCGGGGGGCCAAGATAGAGATCTGACCCCCGCTCCGTGGCAGGTTAGGGGCGGAAAACTGGGTGGTGGTTTAGCAACTGCGTGTTCTCCCTTGGGCATCTTTGGGGATGATTGACAGGTTCTCTCCAAGCTTGTGGTGGAAGCGACCTGAGCAGTTGGGGGGAACCTGTCTTTGGGTCCCGCACCTTTAAGTCCCCTGTTAGGGGTTAGCCGGCGGGACCCCCTCATGCAAGTGCATGGCAGGGTCTCAGGTGAGGGAGGGGTCCCTCACCTGGACTAGCATGGAGCTACACCCATAAGTTGCCCAGGAAGTTTATCTGACATCATTTTCTGCCCGGAAGCATTTGTTTGACCCTGCAGGTCCATTGTTTGGGTCATAGTTAGGTATGTTAATTTATGCTAATTTAATTGAATAAATTATGCTAATTTATTATTAATAAAAATGACCCAGTTTAAATCCAGCTCTTGTGTCCGTGTCGTTACTCCGTCTCTTCTGCAAATGTTTTCCAGCTTGCCGATCTAAAGATGTGTGAGAATGATTTCTGTGCTCCTATACCAGGATAGAATTAGAAATGGGGTTTTGTGATACCTATTCCAGTCTTTTAAACCATTAACTCACAGGACCTCACATGCATACACACACACACACACACATATACATACATACATGTTAGGACTTTGTCAGCATTTTGATTATATATGTCATAACAGTCTATGGCTTCTTGTTCTTGATATAAAAAATGTATGCTTTTTAAAATAAGGAATGCAAAAAGTACAATAACAGCTTTAAAATGCAATAGAAGGTGTAAGGGGAGTTAAAATTGAATATTCAAGAAGATACTAAATCAAATCATTTGGATTTGCAGTATACAATAATTGCTAAGCATTTTAATACTTAGTGATAATTATGCATTAGTACACAAAGAACACAGTGCATTGTTAAGCTTATTGTAGATAATGTTTCTTTGAGCTCTACACAATTATTCAGATAAACTTTGTAAAACTACTCAACTCCTTTTATTCACAGAAGTCATAAATACATGACACAGGTAAGCTTTGTACATGACAAATTTTGGAAGAGATACATTTCAAGCTTTTAAAGCAAGTAAATATTAATAATTGGGCTTCAGTGTTTGGTAGTCAGTCAATTGTAGGTTGTTAACAATCTTTGCCAAAGAATGTGGAATGCCTGTCTTAGAAAATATTGACTGAGCATCTTACTTATTTACTCAGCTCTCTGTCCTGCTTAATGTAAAGTTATTTACTCAGCTCTCTGATTATCTAAGATAATTAAACACTCTTCTGTATAGCTAAGGTAAAAGTTAATTAAATACTCTTCTGTTTGTCTAGGGTAAAATTAATTAAACACTATTCTGTTTAGTCAGCAATCACACCTTGGTATGATCTGTCTGAATGCTCTATGTTATATATCAAACCATTTATCCATTGTAACTAAATTAGTAAAGTTAATCTTTTGTACTTGTGTGACCCAAAAAAATTGCTAAAATAAATAAATAAATGCAACTCACATACCCAGAGAGAAGAGGTCTTTGAACAACTGAGGTTTTGTGCCCAGAGAGAGATTTTCATAGCTTGGAACATCTTTGCTCAGAAAATCATGTCTGCATGGCTATGATTTCTACAGTTAGTCAGTTAATAATTTAGTTAAAAACAAGGCTATAAGGGTCTGGCTTTCTCTCTTATTATTTTCTTATAGAGTGGCATTTCCATCTAGGGAGTGAGCATCCTAGATTATTTTTAACTTTTCCCTAGGAATAAATACCAAGTTTGGGGAAAGGATACACTGTTGTTTTGGTTAGAATGTCATGGTTTTAACTAGAGATGTATTATCAGCATCTCACTGAGCTTCCCAGGAGCTGATGAATGTCTTTATTCTGAGAAAAACCATGGTAAGATGAATGCTAGTAGAAATAAAACTCATTTGGCAGTTAAAAGATCCATTTCTTAAAGTATTTCAGGAGAGGCTCTTGATCACTTCCACATTCTTTTCACCACAACAATGCCCTTGCAGATCTTCCATTTTTCTCCTTTGTGTTTCAGTAGTAAGGGGCACTATATTTTTATCTTCTTGCCCACAGTCTACATCAGTATGGGTTCTAAAACCCTTTCCTACAGGCTCACACACATGCACGACGCTTTTGAATGGGTGGGCAGAACCCCTGATACTGGTGCTACTGGTTCTTAGAACAGGGCTGAACTGGGAGCAACCCACAGCTAGTCTACATAAAATGTAGACAGCTGTGGGTATGAGAGACAGCAAAATTATTTACAAAGGACCCATGGGTTTGTAGCATAGAGGTTTCTGGGAAAAAAAACAAAACAAAACTAATTTATGTCATAGCAATAGAAGCATTACAGAGAGTTCCCAGAAGGAAACTTTGGCTGCCAAGTATAACCTCATGACTGAGTCTGAAGTTCTAAATGTTAACAGTTGTTAGCTGTTTGATCCATAAATCATTTATAACATATTTTATTGTATATTAGTTTGTACTTTGGTCTCCCTTTGAAAGCTAAACTAGATGATAAATAAATTGTGCCATGGTTTTTCTCCAATTCTGAATCACTGCAAAGTTTTTTTTGGAGTAAAATTCAGTCATTCCCTTTTTTTTGGGGGGGGGGGGATTCAGGCTCTCTTTCCAAAAAGAGAATATTATGCCACCACTTATTTTCTTTCTTTGTAACTGCAATACCAGTAATATTTATTATTTGAAAATGCTACAAACATCAGACATTAAATTATACAACAGATTCAGACCTTAGAAGCCTGGTTTTGTTATATAATCATCATTTATTAAATAATGATACTATGTGAAATTCTAGAATAAACAACAACAACAACAACAACAAAAATAACAGAGTTAGAAGGGACCTTGGAGGTCTTCCTGTTCAGGCAGGAACCCTAAATTACTTCAGGCAGATGATTTATTTGTTTGTTTGTTTGTTTGTTTGTTTGTTTGTTTACTTACTTACTTACTTACTTACTTACTTACTTACTTACTTACTTACTTACTTACTTACTTACTTACTTTACTTACTTACTTACTTACTTACTTACTTACTTACTTACTTACTTACTTACTTACTTACTTACTTATTTATACTTTAATGCTGCCCAATCCCAATGGACTCAGGGTGGCTTACATCAATATAAAAATTACAAATAACAGCAGCGATAAAAAGAATATAAACCACAGATGACGTGGTGTTTATTTTAGAAGAGCCATTAGAAACAGGTCCAAAACTAATAGAATAAATAGAAGAATATGGAGAAGTGGCAGAGCTGAAAATTAATAAAGACAAAATAAAAAATATTGGTGAAAAATATTACAGAGAAACAGAAAAGGGATCTTATGGAAAAAATAGATATTCAGATTACTAAAAAGGTAAGATACTTAGGAGTATATTTAATGGCAAGATGTATAACGATTAGGGAAAATAATTATTATAAACTGAGAAGATAAATTGAAACAGACTTGGAGTGATGGAAGAATTTACAACTAACATTAATGGGTAGAATAGCCATAACTTAGATGAATACATTACTGAGATTGCTGTTTTTATTTCAAACAATACAAATAAAATTAGAGACAAATATTTTGAAAATTTTAATAAAATAATAATGAAATTTATATGGCATGGCAAAAAAGTGAGAATTAATACCAAAATGCTCCAAGATGCAAGACTCTGAGGATGGTTTGGACTTCAACTGGGAATTATATTGTCAGGCAGTAGCACTATTATGGATGAAAGAATAGATTATTGGCAATAGAAGGACATGACTTGCAACTAGGCTGGCATGCCTTTTTATAGTATGGGGAGAATAAAATACATAGTTATTTTCAAAGACACTATATAAGAACTAGAGGGGAGAATATTCTAGATTTAGTTTTTACAAATGGGAATCGGGTTTCAGAGGTCAAGATGGGAGAAAATTTAGGTTGCAGTGACCATCTATGTTTGTGGTTTGATGTAAAAACTGATTGTGAGCAATCCTATACTGCAACCAAAGTATTGGATTTCAGAAAAACAAATTTTAATGCAATGGGGGAATATTTAAATAATGAATTAAAGGGGAGGGATAAAATGGCAGGAGCGAGCACCCAGTGGACTGTATTAAAAAAGGCCATCTTAAAAGCCACAAGACTTTATGTAAAGCAAGTAACTAAAGGTAAAAGGAAGAAGAAACTGCTATGGTTTAGCAATGATGTAAGGGCTATAGTCAATGAAAGAAAGGCTGCCTATAGGAGGTATAAAGAGTCTGGAAGTATAGCTGATAGAGAGGTGTATAAAATGAGACAGAAGGAGGCAAAACAGATAATATATGCTGCTAAAGCCTCAAAAGAGGAAGAAATAGCAAAATCTGTAAAGAAGGGGGATAAAACCTTCTTCAGATATATTAGTGATAGGAAGAAGAAAAACTGCAGCATCACAAAGCTTAGTACCGGGAATAATACATGCATTGATGGGAATAAGGAGATCGCTGACCATTTCAATAGCTACTTCTGTTCAGCTTTCTCAAAAGACACCTTACAAAATAATACTATAGAGGGATATAGCATTGCTTCCAGCTGTACGGATTCAGCTCCAGTGATCTTAGAAGCCGATGTCTTAGAAGAACTTGAAAGATTAAAGATAAATAAGGCAATGGGTCCAGATGGCATCCACCCCAGAGTTCTTAAAGAACTCAGATCTGTCATTGCTACCCCCCTGACTGATTTGTTTAACCAATCCCTGTTAACAGGAGATGTTCCTGAGGATTGGAGAATGGCCAGTGTTGTGCCTATCCACAAGAAGGGCAGTAGAGAAGAAGCTGGTAACTACAGGCCAGTTAGCTTGACATCAGTTGTAGTTAAAATGATGGAGACGCTACTCAAAAAGAGGATAAATCAGCATCTAAAAAACAATAACTTATTGGACCCAAATCAGCCTGGCTTTACTGAAGGCAAATCGTGTCAGACTAATCTCATTGAGTTCTTTGACTATGTCACAAAGGTGTTGGATCAAGGTGGTGCCGTGGATATTGCCTATCTGGACTTTAGCAAAGCCTTTGATACGGTTCCACATAAAGAGCTGATAGATAAATTAGTGAAGATTGGAATTAATCCCTGGATAGTTCAGTGGATTTCAAGCTGGCTGAAGCATAGACATCAGAGAGTTATTGTTAATGGCGAGTATTCTGAGCAGAGACAGGTTACAAGCGGTGTGCCACAAGGGTCTGTTCTGGGTCCTATTCTTTTTAATATGTTTGTGAGTGACATAGGAGAAGGTTTGGTAGGGAAGGTTTGCCTATTTGCTGATGACTCTAAAGTGTGCAATAGGGTTGATATTCCTGGAGGGGTCTGTAATATGGTAAATGATTTAGCGTTACTAGATAAATGGTCAAAGCAATGGAAACTGCAGTTTAATGTTTCCAAATGTAAAATAATGCACTTGGGGAAAAGGAATCCTAAATCTGAGTATTGCATTGGCAGTTCTGTGATAGCAAAAACTTCAGAAGAGAAGGATTTAGGGGTAGTGATTTCTGACAGTCTCAAAATGGGTGAGCAGTGTGGTCGGGCGGTAGGAAAGGCAAGCAGAATGCTTGGCTGCATAGCTAGAGGTATAACAAGCAGGAAGAGGGAGATTGTGATCCCCTTATATAGAGCGCTGGTGAGACCACATTTGGAGTACTGTGTTCAGTTCTGGAGACCTCACCTACAAAAAGATATTGACAAAATTGAACGGGTCCAAAGACGGGCTACAAGAATGGTGGAAGGTCTTAAGTATAAAACGTATCAGGAAAGACTTAATGAGCTCAATCTGTATAGTCTGGAGGACAGAAGGAAAAGGGGGGACATGATCGAAACATTTAAATATGTTAAAGGGTTAAATAAGGTTCAGGAGGGAAGTGTTTTTAATAGGAAAGTGAACAGAAGAACAGAAGAACAAGGGGACACAATCTGAAGTTAATTGGGGGAAAGATCAAAGGCAACATGAGAAAATATTATTTTACTGAAAGAGTAGTAGATCCTTGGAACAAACTTCCAGCAGACGTGGTTGGTAAATCCACAGTAACCGAATTTAAACATGCCTGGGATAAACATATATAACATATATCCATTGTAAGATAAAATACAGGAAATAGTAAAAGGGCAGACTAGATGGACCATGGGGTCTTTTTCTGCCGTCAGTCTTCTATGTTTCTATGTTTCTATGTTTCTATGTTTCTAAGAAATGCATTATTACTAGTATGGGAATTGAAAGAGAAACAAGAATTAGAAGAATAAGGGATTGCTATTGATTGATACCAAGGGCTTGGTATACACAATTGGAAATACAAGTGAGAAATGAAAATGATGCTAAATTATATGGTTTTTATTTGGAGATGACAGAATAGGATGAAATACTTACAGGAACAGAAGATTAAATAATTAAAAATTGTATAGTTATTTACTTAGCATTAAATTAGAAGAAGAGCAAGTAAAAGAAACAATAGCATGGGCAAATTTTTTGGATACATGATAAAGTTACATAAATGGCAGTAACTATGGGAAAGAAATTATAAATGAACAATGGCAACAGCATATAAAGAGAATTTGTATAAAATGTTTTACAGATGGCATATGTCACTGGAAAGACTGGCAAAAATGTTTAAAAATAAATCAACTAAATGTTGGAAATGTCACCAGACACTGGGATAGTATTATCATATGTGGTAGACATGTGCAGAAGCGAGAAATTATTGGCACAAATTTGAATGTGGTTAAAAAAGATGACACAGCAACATATTGATTTAAAGCTGGAGCTGTTTTTCTTGGGTATTTTGTCAGAGAAATACAGTAAAGAAAATGTATATTTAATTATTCATGTAATAACTGTAGCTAGAATTGTATTTGCACATTTTTCAGACATTCCAAAGAGAAATATACCCATAGGGTGCAATGCTCACACAAAATAGTGGAAATCTTGGTGGTGTCACACTGATTTTTTTTCTTTTGCTCGCTGCCACAGACATCTCTCTCTCTCTCTCTCTCTCTCTCTCTCTCCTGGTAGACAGAATTACTTTACTGACAGAAGAGGTGGGAGTAATAGATGAATGGTCTAGGAATCAGCTTTGAGCCAGTTCTCTCTCTCAGCCCGACCTATCTCACAGAGTGATTATTTTGGAGAAACAAAGGAGAGATAATTGTTTTTATTTTGTGTTATTAATTAAATAACAATTTTATTTATTTGTATTCCTACTCCTTATTCGTTAATTAATGAATAATTGAACATGTAACATACCTAATGCTCCTTCCTCCTGCTATTTTTTCTACAGCAACTGTTAGATACTAGGATTGGGAAGGGGCAGGGCCAACCTCTCAGCGGTACGGGTTTCCTCCATGCTCCATGGAGAATCCTGAATCCTAGATGCCTGGAGACCTGGAACCAATCAGAACCAGGTCAGATGCACATTGTAGGGTAGGTGGAAAAGAGAGGCATTGTCAGGGATCTGGGGCGAGGGAGGCTTACAACCCCCCCAGGGAAGCAGCACAAGCCTCTCGGCTAGCAGCGATGGAAGATGACTCTGTTGCCATCAGCTGGGATAGTCACAAATGGACTGATGAAAAAGAGAGATTGTGGATTGTTTGGGCGACAAGATCAAAACATTTATGCTG
Organism: Erythrolamprus reginae; assembly: GCF_031021105.1. NCBI lineage: Eukaryota > Metazoa > Chordata > Lepidosauria > Squamata > Dipsadidae > Erythrolamprus > Erythrolamprus reginae. The sequence continues at coordinate 320,271,630 of NC_091951.1, forward strand.
GAGAGAGGCAGAGAAATGCTGAAGCTGGTGAATGTTTGGCCAATTTAAAGATTAAAAAAACAAATTTCAAGCTTAAAGGAACAAAAGAGGTTTTAAAATGGGGTGAGCAGCTATATTGCAATTGAAAATACCATAGAGAGACTTAAAGGAACAAGCTCAAAAGCCTGGTTTTAAGGAGATTTGTATTAAAGGATCTTACAGGAGTAAAAGAAAAAGAATAAGAATTAAAGAAAACGTCATATAATTTATGTGGACTTTAAATACAGAGTTATTTATTAAAGAAGAAGAAAAAGGGGGAAAAACAAAGAGATTTCTTGGGAAGCAACATTGCCATCTGCTGTTTAAAAGAAATATTGCAATAGACTATGAAAGTAATCTGTTGACAGCTGGAGATTGACCTTGCTTGTGAGACACATAGAAATCAAAAAGAACTTCAAAGCAACCTGTGTTTGGCTATTCTGCTTGATGATGTACTATTTTTGTGAAAGAAGATAGGAGACCTGGAGAACATGGAGGCATGCATCAATAAAGAATTTAAGGAGATAAAACATTTTAATGACTATATAAACAAGTTGTCTCCTGCAAACAAAAGGCGAAAAGAAAGTAGAAATGAAGTTGAACTATAAACATTACAAAGAATACATAACGGGTGAAAAAGAAGATGAAGAAAAAGAAAAGCAACGAGACTGCACCCATGAAAAGGAAACATAAAAGAAAGAACAGACTGAGAACAATGTTGGGAGTTTTAGTGAAATGAAAAAATGAAAAGAGAATTGAAAATGATGGACAAACTGATGATTACACTGGGATTTACTGTGACATGAAAAGAGCATGAGGGGAGAATTGGTACCAGAAGAAGCAATTTAAAAATAAGAGGGATAACAGGGAGAAGAGATTAGGAGAAACTAAGAATAGTTTTATGCAAACAACTTTCATAAAATGAAGGGAAGGAATCTGGAAGAAAAGGAATTATTGATATAACAATAATAGAATGAAAGAAAAAGTTAGGAGAAGAGGGGGAAAGGGGAAATTTATAAGAAATGGAATTTGGGGGGGTTCAAAAGAGAATGGATGATTGATCATTGATAAGCTTTTTCTTTTCCTTCCTAGAATTAGAACAATTGTGCTATTATATTGTGTAATATTAGTGTAGATAAGTATGTGTAATTAATCAATATAATTATTCTGTCATATGTTTTATAAGTTAATATATTTTATATTAGATTGTATATCTTGGATTTAATCAAATGTTGATGTTCTGTATAAGATTTGTCTCCATATGAGATATGTATAATTTATAAATTTATTTAATATTTAGAAAACTATAGATGTAATTAGGAATATTATAAGACTTGCATAATTATTATTTGTAAAGGTTTTATAAAATACTATATATTTTATCTGTCAGTCTGAATTAAGTTTTGATGAATAGAAATATGAAGAGAAATGAAACAGATTTAAAAGGATTTAGATACTTATTAATATTGTTGGCATGTTATTAGATTTGTGTAATTATTACTTATAAAGGTCTCTATAAAAGATGATATAATTTACCAATGGGATTTTTCGATGTTATTAACCAATGGATGGAAATGTAATGATAAGATCAGAATTTATTAAAATACAGAGAATGTGAAAATAAAAATAAATTAAAGTTGGAAAGGAGATATAAAAAGGGGAAACATGTTAGAAATTTAGGGCATTTGAAAATGGCACAATAGAGACAAAAAAACCCATTATTTAAGATATAAATTGAGGAAAAGGTAAGACCTAAAATCAAGAAGTACAAGAAAATGAAAAAAATTGGAAGATAAGCAAAGGTGAATAATTTGAAAGAAAATTGAAAACTAAAGGTGGTAGACCCAGGTGACAAAAATAGAACAAAAGAGGCGGCATTAGTTAATAGTTGTTATACCAAGAATAATATATTGCATGTTTAAATATAGATAAAGGGAAGATGTTAGTTTAAGAACAGAATCGATGTTGGAACAAATTGAAGGTTCTGGAAAGCTTGTCTGTCAACCACATAACAGATTAAGATTAGAAGTACTCAGGGAAGGACAAGAAGGAGAAAGAGGAAGTAAGTAGGAAGGGGAGAGAGATAGGAGGGAAATAGATAAGAGGGAAAAATGGGAAAAAGAATATATATATTGGTATATTGAAGGAACTGGCAGGGCCAGCAGGCATGAGTCCGCCATGGCAAACTCCCATCGCCATAGCCAACATGCAGGGGTCCCTACAAGCTGAGCTGCACTAAGCTGCTTCAATGCGAAGCACGGCAGCCTCTGTAGAGAGATGACAGGGCTGACACAACAGAGACCTTTCAAACAACCATCTGGAAATTGAGCACGCCACAGAGCAAGAAGTTGCATGTCACCATCCTCTTTGAGGGGTCACCATGCAGCATGGAAATCGATACCTGGCCATCATTGACAATCATAGCACACAACAGATTTAAACTTAATATTAACCGCTCCAAACTTGACTGTAAAAAATATGACTTCAGTAACCGAGTTGTCGAAGTGTGGAACTCATTACCGGACTCCATAGTGTCATCCCCAAACCCCCAACACTTTACCCTTAGATTATCTACAGTTGACCTATTCAGATTCCTAAGAGGTCAGTAAAGGGGAAGTACAAGTGCACTAGAGTGCCTTCCGTCCCCTGTCCTATTGCTCTCCTATATCTCCTATACCTTTCTTCTATTCCTATATCTCTTCTTCTATTCTTTCATTGATATGTTCTATTACTATATCTTCTTTTCTATTATTTCTTAGATATATTTTACTATGAGTATCTCCTTTATAACCTTCATCATGTATTTTACTATGTGTATATACCCACTAAAATCCTCATTGTGTATTGGACAAAATAAATAAATAAAAAATAAATAAATGGCCTGGGCCATGCTGCAAAGAGCCATCCTGGGCATCCAGAGACAACAACTACAGTGCCAAGGCTGTGTACTCTCACCACTTCTCTTCTCTCTATACACTAATGACTGCATCTCATACGATCCATCTGTTAAACTACTGAAGTTTGCAGATGATACAACAGTGATCGGACTCATTCGAGACAATGATGAATCCGCATACAGACGGGAAGTTGAACAACTATCCTTGTGGTGTGACCAGAACAATCTAGAACTGAACACACTCAAAACTGTAGAAATGGTGGTAGACTTTAAGAGAAACCCTTCCACCCTTCCACCTCTCACAATACTAGACAACACAGTATCAACAGTAGAGACCTTCAAATTTCTAGGTTCTATCATATCTCAAGACCTAAAATGGTCACCTAACATCAAAAACATCATCAAAAAAGCACAACAAAGAATGTTCTTTCTGCGCCAGCTCAGGAAGCTCAAACTGCCCAAGGAGCTGCTGATTCAGTTCTACAGAGGAATCATTGAGTCTGTCATCTGCACCTCTATAACTGTCTGGTTTGGTGCTGCAACCCAACAGGACCGACACAGACTTCAGAGGATAATCAGAATTGCAGAAAAAACAATTGCTGCCAATCTGCCTTCCATTGAGGACCCGTATACTGCACGAGTCAAAAAGAGGGCGGGTAAAATATTTGCTGACCCCTCACATCCTGGACACAAATTGTTTCAACTCCTACCCTCAAAACGTCGCTACAGAGCACTGCACACCAAGACAACTAGACACAAGAACAGTTTTTTCCCAAACGCCATCACTCTACTAAACAAATAATTCCCTCAACACTGTCAGACTTTCTACTAAATCTGCACTTCTATTCTACTAGTTTTTCTCATCATTCCTATCACCCATTTTCTCCCATGTTGACTGCATGACTGTAACTTGTTGCTTATATCCTAAGATTTTTATTAATATTGCTTCTTCATTGCTTATTTGACCCCTATGACAATCATTGAGTGTTGTACCACATGATTCTTGACAAATGTATATTTTATTTTATGTACGTTGAGAGCATATGCACCAAGACAAATTCCTTGTGTGTCCAATCACACTTGGCCAATAAAATTCTATTCTATTCTATTCTATTCTAAAAACTACAGTTCGCCAACTATCAGGGGAACCACATCCCTGTTGTAGGCTGTGGCACCTTTCGCATCAAGTTTAAGAACTTTGATGGGCTGCTCACACCGATTGCTGGATTGTACACAGTTGCCTCAATAAAGAGCTGTTGTTGTCACTAAGCCTGATATCTGCCTCATCCGTTCACTCTATCTAACAACAACCCTGTGAAGTAGGTTGAGCTATATGTCACCTTGAATGCCGCAATGAAAGGTAGACTATAAGCCTAATAAATAAACAAGACCATAAAGTGACAGTTTTTTCATATCCTGGAGAGAATAAAAAAATAAATGAGCTGGCAACCTGAATCAATTTCATTACCCAAATGAAAAGAATGAAGAGCTTGCAAGTCCACAAGTGCAGATTAGTCATGTTTATCTTATTGAAAACACCACTGATCTATACCATCTATAATTTTTGCCATCTCTCCTATTTCAAATGGATCCCTACCCAGCAATCGTCGTGGAGGAGAAAGACTGATGGGCTAATGGCATAGAACATTTAATACGAGTTTGATTACATTAGCAACTCAGCCTCCCTCCGAGAACCTAGTGACCCTAACTATGGAGTTGCTCCATTACAATCAATTTCTGATAATACTGTATCAGGATGAAATGAAAGATAATAACTTGTTCCATTTCTTATAAATGAGTTCATCAGAAAAGGAACAGCCACTCCTTCCCTCCTTTCAAAATGTGATATTTTTTTAATCAAATGGAAAAGAAAAAGAGGGAAGGAAGAGAAGAACGTTTTGCTTAATGTGTCTCCACTCCTTGTGCTCACTGTGCCTGTACTGCTGTCTTTGAGAAAGAAAACTAAATATTTTTAAAAAGAAATCCGTCCCTTCCAGTAGATCCTGGGCCAGGGCAATTGGCAATTTTATAATCCTTTTTGAATTTTTATTTATTTATTCGAATTTTATCCCTTATCAACAATAATAAAATATGATTGTTTATAAATAACTCAAGATGACAAACCTACCTAATATTCTTCCTTATTTTCGGAATATAATATATTTTCATGGACTGTGATGATGATCCTCTTCAGCAAGATAAGAATTTTGTTTATGCTGGAATTTAATCATGAAAGTTGAGAAAAATAACTAATGAAATAAAGAAGAGACTATAAATTGTCAAGGAAGCATTTTTAGACATAAAGAATATTCAAGGGAATTGGATTTAAAACTATGAATGCAAATGAAAAATGTTATGTTTGGGTCAACTCTCCCTTATAACTGTGAAATATGGAAGTATACAAGGAAATTGAGAATAAGCTACAGCCTTTAAAATGTGGTTTTAAGGAGAAACTTATGGAGTCACAAAAAATCCAATCTACAAGAGGAAAAAAGCCTCATAAAAGGTATCATAGAAACATAGAAACATAGAAGACTGACGGCAGAAAAAGACCTCATGGTCCATCTAGTCTGCCCTTATACTATTTCCTGTATTTTATCTTACAATAGATATATGTTTATCCCAGGCATGTTTAAATTCAGTTACTGTGGATTTACCAACCACGTATCAAACAAAGAATACTTGCATAAAACTGAGACACAACTCTATGGAAAAAAGAATTCTGTTGGATGGAACAGTGGAACACAGCAGGGAATCACAAAGAGAAGCTAGAACAGCAAAAAATAATAAGTGGATGGGCTGCCAAAAATTTTACTGCCATACTGTGGGCGTGGCTTATTTTGGGAGTGGGGCTTGATGGTCATGTGACTGAGTAGGAGTGGCTTGCTGGCCATGTGACCAAGTTGGAGTGGCTTGACAATCATGTGACCGGGGGTGGCTTAAAGGTCATGTGATTGGGTGGGAGTGGCTTACATATTCATCCCAAAACACAGCCGAGGAGCTGATCAGCTGTGTTTTGGGCAAAGAAATAAAGGTTAGTATTGACCTGGGAGTGGGTGGGAGGACTCTTTTTCATGCAGCGGAAGAGAAGAATCCATCGAAACACTGAAAAATTTGCCAAAACTTCCCCCCAAAAGATGGTGGCACCCAAGGACCAACACTGATCGAATAGGATCCGTGATGCCATTGTCAAGTCACCAGAGGGCAGTGATGGGCTCCTATGAGTATGGTAGAACTGGTAGAAAAATAGAACTGGTATGTAGAACTGGTAGAAAAATTTTCGTTAGGTACACAGAACTAGTAGAAATTTTTTAATTTTTTTTCTTTTTTCCCCATCTGGGCTCTGGGTATGTTTTTCCTATTGCAGTAAATGAGGTTGAATGTGTATAATTTTTATAATTTGTGTGTATATGTGTGTGTGTGTGTGTGTGTGTGTGTGTACATACACATACAGTGTGTATATTAGATAATGTATATTTTTGTGTGCTTGTGTAATATGTTTGTACACATATGGCATATATACATCGAATTAAATAGTATATTTTGGATGTTCAGTAATAGTAAATAGATAGGGAAATTGTATCTCTTTGAGGTGAGGTGAGGCTAGCACCCTAACCCTAATCCAAACCCTTGACATGAGTGACATCAAGTTGGCCACTTTTAAGCCAGTGACATGACCTTTAAGCCACCCCTGGTCACATGATTGTCAAGCCACCCCCACCTGGTCACATGGCAGGCAAGCCACACCCACAAATAAGCCACACCCACAGTGTGGTTGTACATTTCTTTGCAGCCCTTCACTGCCAGGGTCAGTAATGGTGTGGGCGATCTGGTCCAAACTGGGAGAAACCCACCTGGTTAAGAATATAGGTACAATGATTGCCTGGGTGAAAAACGTTGGCCACAATATATATATAGAGGAATGGGAACAGATTTGGAAGAGAAATATCAAATTAACAAAATCCACAATATGCAAAGAAAACCAATATAAAATGCTATACCGTTGGCATCTTCCACCCAAAAGACTAACTAAAATGCACAAAAATTACAGTCCAATGTGTTGGAAATGTAAAAACACTCAAGGCACCTTCTTTCATCTATGGTGGTTATGTCCAGAGACAAGAAAATATTGGAAAAAAATAAATTATTGGTTGTGTCAAATAACAAATACAAAAATAGAATATACGCCAGAGTTTTGTCTACTGGGTATTTTGAGAGGTACCTATTCTAAAAATGTAAAATATTTAAGCTTGCATATTACAACAGTTGCAAGGATTGTATTTGCACAGAACTGGAAAAATCCGCAAATACCCGAAGACAATGAAATCATCAAGAAAATATACGACTGTGCAGATATGGACAGATTGACAGTGGAGCTTAATAATCGAAAATAATTGATTATTATGAAACCTGGACAAAATGGTACCAATGGACAAAAAAAAGAAACTTAAAAGAAGCATTGAAATAAAATATTAAGAAATTTAAAAGCAATTAAAAGACAATATTGATAGGAATGTATATATGATGTAGATTCATCTGTAAATATGATCATGTACTTTTTTTAAAAAATGGAAAAACTTAACAAATATATATTTTAAAAAAAGAATATAGGAGCAGGAGAAAAGTATGGGATAACAATAGGAACATTATTTTTCCCCTCAAATAAAATTTCAGTTGGCTAGAAAGGAGATGAATATAAGAGAATATTTAAAATGCAGGAACTTGAGCTGATCTTTTTGACTCAGCCCGTTCTTGTAAATTCAAACAAATGCTCATTATCACATAAAGCTGTAATCTTAAAAAATGTCTTTTGAAGTCTGAACCCAGGAAGCATCATTAAGACTTCAGTACACAAATAGCTTGTCACATTTTGCCTTCAAGCATGCATGCACCTGCAGTACTGGAAAATACAGTACTTCAATGTTTCAGAATGCAAGCACTCAAAAAGTAGAATGCTTACCATAAGTCCATCCAGGAAACATTGCTTTGGTGTGAAAGATATAGCGGTAGGGAGGGCTACGGATTTTTCAGTAGCTCATTATCAGTTTATAGCTGATATAGTAGATGCGAATAGAGAAGGATAAAAAAAAAGTTCTTTGAATAAAATAATGTTCTTTCATATGCAGATGCCTCTGCCTTGCTTGGCCTTCTAATTAGCTTTGATTATAAGAAGCGGCAGAGTGGCAATGTCTGGTCATTCTAATTAAAATGATCCCTATCCATATTGTAAGCCATTTTGTGCAACAAAAGCAAAATAGCATTTTCCTGAAAGTATTTGCCTAGGTTCACCTACTCAACATACAGGAAATAAATGCTCTAGATTGTTTTTTTGGCAAATTTCCACAAGCAAACGATGCAAATTTTAGTTCCAAATAAATGTTTTTATAAGGTGGATGCCATGGCAACAAATTACACCATCCACAAATTCTGACACTATAATACAAAATCCCAGCTGGAACACACTTGTTATACTATTGATTGAAAAGTAGATCAAAGTTTTATATTGGAAGTTGGGTGGTGGAGCAAAACATACTAACAGTGAGTCACCAGAAACCAAGGAAAAAATAAAAAATGAATTGAGATGCTCTAACTCAGGGCTGACAAACTCATGGACCATGGGCCAGATGTATCACCCAGGCTACATCCACGCCCAGTTTAGTGTAAGTGTTGTGATTCAGCCTGAGGCTCCTCAGGGACCGGCTGGATCTCTGCCGGATCCATGCCCAGAGGAGGAGGACAGTGAATAGGAGGGGGAGGACCAGGCAGACGGGGGAGAGGAACGTCAGGAAGAGGAGGAGGGAGAGCAGCCTGAGACCCCCGGGGGGGGGGGGGGCTCTCCCCAGTTAGTAGCCTGGATTCATTGGATGAAGACGCCCAGGCTATAATAGACATGAGGCAGCGACGAGCAGCTCAAAGACGGGGCCAATTAGAAAGGTATTTCCATCCCTGAATTGGCAACAGCTGGGTTTGGGTGTGGTTCTCCTCAGCAGGGTTGAAAAGGCAGGCCCGCCCTTACAGTCTTGTGGAGAGTTATCACTTAGAAACATAGAAACATAGAAGTCTGACGGCAGAAAAAGACCCCATGGTCCATCTAGTCTGCCCTTATACTATTTTCTGTATTTTATCTTAGGATGGATATATGTTTATCCCAGGCGTGTTTAAATTCAGTTACTGTGGATTTATCTACCACGTCTGCTGGAAGTTTGTTCCAAGGATCTACTACTCTTTCAGTAAAATAATATTTTCTCATGTTGCTTTTGATCTTTCCCCCAACTAACCTCAGATTGTGTCCCCTTGTTCTTGTGTTCACTTTCCTATTAAAAACACTTCCCTCCTGGACCTTATTTAACCCTTTAATATATTTAAATGTTTCGATCATGTCCCCCCTTTTCCTTCTGTCCTCCAGACTATACAGATTGAGTTCATTAAGTCTTTCCTGATACGTTTTATGCTTAAGACCTTCCACCATTCTTGTAGCCCGTCTTTGGACCCGTTCAATTTTGTCAATATCTTTTTGTAGGTGAGGTCTCCAGAACTGAACACAGTATTCCAAATGTGGTCTCACCAGCATTCTATATAGCGGGATCATAATCTCCCTCTTCCTGCTTGTTATACCTCTAGCTATGCAGCCAAGCATCCTACTTGCTTTCCCTACCGCCTGACTGCACTGTTCACCCATTTTGAGACTGTCAGAAATCACTACGCCTAAATCCTTTTCTTTTGAAGTATTTGCTAACACAGAACTGCCAATACAATAGTCAGATTGAGGATTCCTTTTCCCCAAGTGCATTATTTTACATTTGGAAACATTAAACTGCAGTTTCCATTGCTTTGACCATTTATCTAGTAAAGCTAAATCATTTACCATATTGCCGACGCCTCCAGGAATATCAACCCTATTGCACACTTTAGAGTCATCGGCAAATAGGCAAACCTTCCCTACCAGACCTTCCCCTATGTCACTCACAAACATATTAAAAAGAATAGGACCCAGAACAGACCCTTGTGGCACACCGCTTGTAACCTGACTCTGCTCAGAATACTCGCCATTCACAACAACCCTCTGGTGTCTATGCCTCAGCCAGCTGCAAATCCATTGAACTATCCAGGGATTAAGTCCAATCTTCACTAATTTATCTATCAGCTCTTTATGTGGAACCGTATCAAAGGCTTTGCTGAAGTCCAGGTAGGCAATATCCACGGCACCACCTTCATCCAACACCTTTGTGACATAGTCAAAGAAATCAATGAGATTAGTCTGACATGATTTGCCTTCAGTAAAGCCATGCTGATTTGGGTCCAATAAGTTATTGTTTTTTTAGGTGCTGATTTATCCTCTTTTTCAGTAGAGTCTCCATCATTTTAACGACAACTGATGTCAAGCTAACTGGCCTGTAGTTACCAGCTTCTTCTCTACTGCCCTTCTTGTGGATAGGCACAACACTTGCCATTCTCCAATCCTCAGGAACATCTCCTGTTAACAAGGATTGGTTAAACAAATCAGTCAGGGGGGTAGCAATGACAGATCTGAGTTCTTTAAGAACTCTGGGGTGGATGCCATCTGGACCCATTGCCTTATTTATCTTTAATCGTTCAAGTTCTTCTAAGACATCGGCTTCTAAGATCACTGGAGCTGAATCCGTACAGTTGGAAGCAATGCTATATCCCTCTATAGTATTATTTTGTAAGGTGTCTTTTGAGAAAACTGAACAGAAGTAGCTATTGAAATGGTCAGCGATCTCCTTATTCCCATTAATGCATGTATTTTTCCCGGTACTAAGCTTCGTGATGCCGCAGTTTTTCTTCTTCTTATCACTAATATATCTGAAGAAGGTTTTATCCCCCTTCTTTAGAGATTTGGCAATTTCTTCCTCTTTTGAGGCTTTAGCAGCATATATTATCTGTTTCGCCTCCTTCTGTCTCATTTTATACACCTCCCTATCAGCTATACTTCCAGACTCTTTATACCTCCTATAGGCAGCCTTTTTTTCATTGACTATAGTCCTTACATCATTGCTAAACCATTGCGGTTTCTTCTTCCTTTTACCTTTAGTTATTTGTCTTACATACAGTCCAGTGGCTTTTAAGATGGCCTTTTTAAATACAGTCCACTGGGTGCTCGCTCCTGCCATTTTATCCCTCCCCTTTAATTCATTATCTAAATATTCCCCCATTGCATTAAAATTTGTTTTTCTGAAATCCAATACTTTGGTTGCATTATAGGATTGCTCACAATGAGTTTTTACATCAAACCACAAACATAGATGGTCACTGCAACCTAAATTTTCTCCCACCTTGACATCTGAAACCCAATTCCCATTCGTAAAAACTAAATCTAGAATATTCTCCCCTCTAGTTGGTGTCTTAACCAGCTGTGCCAGAGCTGCTCCTGTAAAGGCCTCTACTATATTCTTACTTTTGCATGTAAGGGCACTGGGGATATTCCAGTCAACATCAGGCATGTTGAAATCACCCATAACCACAATATCTCCCTTTACTGCCATTTGGGTAATTTCATCCACCATCTTGTTGTCATATTCCTCAGATTGCCCTGGAGGCCTATAGATCACCCCAATTCTAATGACAGAACCGTCTTTATTTTGAATGCAAATCCAGAGGGTCTCTAGATCTTGACATGTATTTTGAATTAGTGTTGTTTTTAGAGTTTCTTTAACATAAATGGCTACTCCACCTCCCCTTCTCTCTATTCTATCCTTCCTATACAGTGTATATCCTGGTATGGATATTTCCCATTCATTAGAATCCTTAAACCATGTCTCAGTTATGGCAACCAGGTCCAAATTATCTCTAGATATTATGGCCATTAATTCACAGAGCTTGTTGCTCAAGCTTCGAGCATTCGTGCACATTACACGAAGAACATTATTTTCATTATTAGTTTGCCCCTTATCATCAACAACTACATCTATTTTATTTGCAGCTCCCTTTTCATAAGCTTCCAAAAACTGCTTTATCCTCATTGGTCGGGGACAGAAATCACCCACATCAGTTACATCTCTGTCCCCTTTACCTAGTTTAAATGCCTGTCCAAAAAAGTTCTGAATTCCTCACAGAGTACCTGGGTACCTCTGTATGATGGATGCAAACCATCCCTCTTAAACAACTCCCTATTAGACCACCTACTGACATCATGACTTACATAGCCAAAACCTTCAGCTTTACACCACTGCTTTAACCACACATTAAACTCTATGATACACGTTGTTTTATCCTCTTGGCCACAAACCGGTAACACCTCTGAGAAAGTCACTGAACTTGGGAGTCCTGTGACCTTGCTTCGATTCTCGGCGTCTCTGATCTTGGCTTGTGGCCTAGAAGTCTGGAAGACTTGGGGGAGGCATGGGTTTTATTATCTCCAGCGTTGTTTTTGCCAGCAAGAATCCTGTTTTATTGCCTGGCCTTCGTGAAACCTCTGTGAAGCTTCATAGTGTTCCTGTCTGTAAGAACAGTTTTTGTTACCTGTGTTTGCTTTGAATTATATAAACTGCCTTTGCTTTTTACCAGTGTGTCTGGATACTCTTTTTGGTTGGTGTTGGCGTCTGGGGGGACCCAGACAGAACAGTAAGGGGAGAAAGTCTCAATACATCATGTGAAGCTGCCATGATGATGTGCATTTGACACCGTTGCTCTAACTATAACACACTTCTCTATAAAGATATAGGACTAGGACAGAGTAAAAGCTAGAGTGTTAGATTTGGCCCAGCAGAACTGAATACCAAACCCTGTATGTGTGTTAAGCTCACTGGATGGACTTTATGACATCATTGTTAGGAGAATAATATTTTATTTATTTATTATTATTTAATAATTGGATTTCTATGTTGCCCTCTCCGAGGACTCAGGGTGGCTCACAAGATATCAAAACAATATACAATATACATATCTTAAAAATCCAATTAATATAGCTAAGAAACTTTCAAAACTCTAATAATAATTCATTCCCATTCATGCAGCAAGACATGCTACACTTGTCGGCCAGGGGGCTAGCCTCAAGTCTGGTGGCACAGATAGGTCTTTAAACTTTTACAGAAGGCGAGGAGGGTGGAGGCAGTGAGGGAGGGAGGTGATTCCAGAGGGCTGGGGCCCCCACAGAGAAGGCTCTTTCCCTAGGTCCCACCAAATGACATTGTCTAGTTGACAGGACCTAACTGGTCACTGGGACTCATGTGGCAGAAGGTGGTCCTGGAGGTAATCTGGTTTGATGCCATGTAGGGCTTTATAGGTCATGACCAACACTTTGAATTGCATCCGGAAACCAATCAGCAGCCAATGCAGTCCGCAGAGTGCTGGAGAAATATTGGTATGCCTTGGAAGGCCCATAACTGCTTGCGCGGCTGCATTCTGGACAATTTGAAGTTTCCGGACACTCTTCAAAGGTAGCCCCATGTAGAGAGCATTGCAGTAGTCGAACCTTGAGGTGATAAGGGCATGAAGTGACTGTGAGTAGTGACTCCCTGTCTAGAAAGGGCCACAACTGGTGCACCAGGCAAACAAGGGCAAACGCCCTCCTCACCACAGCTGAAAGATGATGGTCCAATGTCAGCTGTGGATCGAGGAAGATGCCCAAGTTGCGGACCCTCTCTGAGGGGGTCAAATCTATCCCCCAGAGTAATGGACAGACAGATGGAGGTGTCCTTGAGAGGCAGAACCCACAACCACTCCATCTTGTCAGGATTGAGTTTGAGCCTGTTAGCACCCATCCAGACCCTAACAGCCTCCAGACTCTGGCACATCACTTCCACTGCTTCACTGAGTGGAAACAGGGTGGAAATGTATAGCTGAGTATCATCAGCATACTGATGACAACTCACCCCGTGCCCTCGGATGATCTTACCCAGCGGTTTCATGTAGATATTAAATGGCAGGAGGGAGAGGACCAATCCCTGAGGAACTCCACAAGGGAGGGACCTATGAGTTGACCTCTGACCCCCCCACTTAGACAGATTGCGACTGACCGGAGAGGTATTCCAGGCTGCAGCAAGATACTCTGCCGAACTGTGTACAAGTGAATCTGGCAAAACCCCAAGCGCCCTTTAAAAGCCCTCTGGATCCATCAGGCATCTGGGGCGGAACCTCCTAATCAGTTCCACATCCCTGTGGGGGAGGATTGGAGCCTTAAAATCCAGCCGTAGCAGAAAATGATCTGACCATGACAAAGGAAAGGTATCTAAGCCCCTTAATTTCAGATCATTGATCAACTCTTCTGAGGAATACCATATTGGCAGTGTGCCCACCTTCGTGAGTTGGGCCCTGAACTACTTGGGTCAGGTCAATGGTTGCCATGGTGGCCATGAACTCCTGTGCCAACCTAGAGGATTCACCAAGCAATGGCAGATTGAAGTCCCCCAAGACAATAAGTCTGGGAAATTCTACCACCAGCCCAGCTACCTCTTCGAGTAGTGCAGGCAAGGCTGTTGACATGCAGCTGGGAGGCAGGCACATGAGCAACAAACCCACTTGTACCACAGGTACAACTTCACAAAGAGGAACTCACAACCTGCTATCTCAAGAGCAGCGAGCCTTTGTAGGCTGATGGTGTTCTTAGCTGTAATAGTCACTCCTCCCCCCTGGATGAGGAGGCCGACCTGGCATGTGTGACTGAGACCTGGCTGGGCCCAGAGAGATGGTCCCTTTCTCTTAAATGTGCCCAGCTGGGTTTCAGATGTGGCACCAGCCATGACCCCAGGGAAGGGGGGGAGGAGTGAATCCTGGATGAGGGTAGCTTTATTTGCAACTGACCTGGCATTAAGCAGCAATAGTCTAAGCCCAATGTCCAGATTTCTCTTGTCACCAGCACTCCGGGGCGAGTTCATGGGGCCAGAACAAGGGATCGCTTTTAAACAGCGAACTCTTGTTCCCCAAGAATGGCCTACCCCATATCTCCCACCATATCTTCCTGTCCCCAGCAAGACAGGAATATTCTCGCCCTCTGCCACCCTAGAGATGGGTCCCAACTCCTCCCACCTCCAGACCACCAAGAAAGCTAGCCCTTCCATTTATCTCATTCATCCCAAACATCCTTTTCATCCAGTCATATTCACTCATCCATCATTAAAATTAATCCCCCCCTTAATTTAATTAAAAGCAAGAATTTATGATTAACCCAATGAATAACTGTATGAATCAAAACCCCATCACAATCACTGACTATCATGATACATACGCATAACCACTCCACACCTACTCCTGCCCCTCCAATAAAATAATGTTAATAATTAAAGCAGGTCAGGTTTAGAAAAATATACTGTCCAACTCAGTCCAGTCCATCCAGGAATTGTTCTCTCTCTTACAAATAGAGAGCAATAAAGTTCTAAGTAAAATGATGAATTAATTGTCTTTCTAGTCAGGAATCCTAGGTCAGCGTTCTTGCCAGCTGAGTCAGAGAGTGAGAGTGAGGGAGAGCTAGAGCCTGAGGAATCTTCAGAGAGTGTAGAAACCCCAAGGATGGTAATATCTGACTCAGAGGGGGAGGAGGACATTGAGGATCAGGAGCCCCTATTAGATGCCCGGGTCAGAAGGTTTAGAAGCAGAGAGGAACAGATTTATGGGGAAAAGTTCAGAAAGTGAGTCTATGAAAGAAGTCTAGTCAGTTTTAGCTCTGGGGAACAGTGACCACTCCCAGACAGTATAAAAGGAGGATTTCTGGGAAAAAGAGGTGTGGTGGCAAATCATAATGGTGGCAGTGCTAGATCCAGAATTCCAGAAATGCTCCGCTGGCAAACTGTTGCTTTCCCTTTAACATCATCGCACAGAGATGTAGCTGTTTGAGAAACTCTGAAGATTAATAGGGTATGTTTTGAAAATGCCTGTAATCACTGTGGAATGTTTTAATTAGACTGGGCTCTGGGCCCGCAGTCAGCTCTGTTATCTTTTGACTCAACTTGACTGGGAACGTTGCCAGCAGAAATTACAAGAAGGACTCTGCTTTGTAACTTTAATTTCTAAAATACAATTTTGTTCTGGTTTGAATTTTTGGCCACTTTTTCTTCTGATCCGTTTAGGTATGAAGCAGAATACCTTCCCTCCCTCCCTTCCTTCCCCCCATCTGTATTTAGTTGCTGGAATAATTTCCAGGAACACACCACTACCACCCACCAAAATCTACTAGAATAGAAAAGTAAAGAATTGGCCTAGAAACTGAAACATTTCTTCACTATGGTGCATAATTAATTTTGCTCTGAAATTGAAAGGGATCATATGTAATAAAATGTTAACTTCAAAGTGAAGGAAATGGCATAAAATTGCCTACAGTGGTTGTTAGCCAATCCTCCACAAAGAAGCTGCTTTTGTCTCTATTGTGAATTCATCTCTTTTATGATATTTCATAGTGCTTTTTTAATTACTATTTCCCTATACATTCTCACATGCTCAACCAACATGGTTGGAGACTCCTTCACTTGTTTCTATCTTTTTCAGCTGTATTTCTGTTAAAGGTTTAATTTTGCATTTGTTTCTGTACCTTTTGAATCAAGCATCAGTATGCTTTCTGCAGCAATATTTTTTAAAAATTTTACTTGTGATATGGGAATTGCTTCCCAAACTGAAAGACCTTGTGGAAGGATTCGGAAAACAACTGTCTTCTAGCTGCCATCTGTCAATCAACTCATTCTTCCCTGTGGCGCGTGGCGAATATAATTTGCCACCATAAGGATAAATTACAAGACTACTCCTGGCTTTGGATCATTATCCCATCAAACAAAGTAGACAAGCCACCACTGAAATCTTAGCTGAATTGCAATAAATATTTCAACATAAAGCAAATATGTTGTCTTTCTCTAGCTTGTTAGGATACTTGTGCAGGAATCTATGAGCTGTAGCTCATGAGTGCCTTTGGCCCGTAAAACATTGTGGTTCTCTAATTCCTAATTCATACTAATTCAGTCCTCGGAGAGAGGCAACATACAAATCTAATAATTTATTATTATTATTATTATTATTATTATTATTATTATTATTATTATTATTATTACATTATATGCAATATTCAGAACAGCAAGTTGAAAATTGTTATTACAGTTACTTTTCATTTGCTTATATTTATATAAGAATAATCACCTGTATCATTTTAAAGGCCATGTTTAATTGCCTTAATTTATCATGATGAACACAGCAAGAATTCATCCAGATGCTGGTGTGGAAAGTACTATTAAATAGTGATCACTTTCTGTTTAAAAGATGGCAGCTGGAAGTGGAAGATACCAAGTATGAAGGTATCTTCATAGGACAGAAGCCACAATGAATAACAGAAGCCACATTGTTTTTTCTCGTGCTTATCCTCTTCTATATCAATCTGTATTATCACAAGCACTAGCTTGCTTAGCAGAGGAGGATACTAAAACATATCTATAATGGGTCTCCCTAATAGAGACAGAAGCCTTTCTGTTTATCTCATTGAGAAAGCAATATAATAAGAACCGTGGACTTTGGAAGTTTGTACTGAAACTGACAGGTGCACAAAAGAGAAATGTGCAACAGTAGCACAATAAAGACTCATGGTCATTATCTTACTGGAAGAAGGCACTTGTACTGAACTGATAGTTTGAGAATCACCCAAAACCTGGTGAATGAGGATAAAACATCACTGCAAACATCATTGCAATCATTGAATGACTTTAAGTCATGCCACTTAATCTATTGTGGTTAAGAACAGTGATGGGTTCACCACTAGTTCACATTGTGCCTTTTACATGCGCATGCTGGTTACCACTCTCAGCATGCACTGAGAGGTGCACAATAAAGAGTAAATGTATTGTAACTATTAGAATAGTTACTGATGATCTCCTGTTGACCAAAGCTGATAGCTGCTACTACTGTGTTTCTCCGAAAATAAGATTGGGTCTTATTTTCTTTTAGGCTTGAAAATAAGTACTCAGGCTTATTTTCGGTGAGGTCACCTCAGGGCTGCTTGGCTCCTTAACCACGGCCCACTTATCAGATGAGTCTGCGAGGGCTGGTGAGGCAGAAAGCCATGCAGCCTGTTGAAATCGATTCAGGTCCCACCATCCCTGCCACCTCTGGCTGCTGCTTCTTGAGAAAAGGACAATTCTGAAAGATTGTGGGAAGTGTTGAAGCAAACGTCGTCTCCATCATCTCCGTTCCAACTTAATTATAGTTCATAAAAACATATACCAAAATGTCCTACCTGTTAATGACTACTTCACCTTCAACCGCAACAACACAAGAGCACAAAATCGATTTAAACTAAATGTCAGCCACTGCAAACTTGACTGCAAAAAATACGACTTCAGCAACAGAGTAATCAACGCCTGGAATGCACTACCTGACTCTGTGGTTTCTACTCCTAACCCCAAAACCTTTAACCCTAAACTATCTACAATTGACCTCTCTCCCTTTCTAAGAGGTCTGTAAGGGGTGTGTATAAGCGCACCATTGTGCCTACCGTCCCTGTCCTATTGTCTTCTTTTGTTACCTTTTATCATTACTTATCTAATGTTTTATTTGTACAAATTGCCACCCTATAATTGTTTGCCAAAATAAATAAAATAAAATAAAATAAAATAAATAAACTGCTGTCTGTCTGTCTGAGAGACAGAAAGAGAGAGAATGACAACCCTACCAGTGGTGAGATTCTGCCAATTCTCTCCAGATCGGGCGAATCAGTAGCAGTAACTACAGGAGGCTCCATCCTCCCACCAGAATGTAATGCGTGAGCACTGTGCATGAGTAGAAGGTTGTGTGCATGGGCAGAGAAGGTACATGCAAATGAAGTGGGTATGCGCTCACATTTGCAAACAGAAAGATAAGATAAGTGAATCCCACCTCTTTTAGGACTCCCTACTATCAGTAATGATTGCATAAATGTGTCCAATGGTAAGGTCATCTCTTAAAACATACACATTGTCCTTATTCATTAAATCTCTACTGAGAAAACTAGATTGGAGGCTGGTTCCAGGAGAAAAAGTCTACCCCTTCATTTCCTAGCTGTAACTGCTCCTCAAAACTTTCCTTGCACTCTTTCACATGACATCAAAGCTATAGTATTTTTAATGTTAGGGACACATCATTTTTTAAAATCCTGTTGGCTTTTAAAAGCTTGACAGTTTGAAGTTTGAACATCTTCATTTGAGAGCTCAAGGTGTTTAATGTCTATGAACAAAGCTTAGAAGTATAAAAAGAAACCTTGAGTCTGAACTCATGAAAATTCATAAATCCTAGCCTATTTTTATGCTAAATCATGTAAAAACAAAGTCTGGATGTCAGCGAATAAGTCTGGAAAGTTACTAGAATCAAGCATTTAATATAGTCCCAGCCACCCACCTATTCAGTTGTGCATATACACATCGTATCTGGCTTCAGAACAGCCAATGGATGAAACCAGTCCTTTCTGTCTCTCTGCTCCATCTAGGGTTAGCCAGATTTTTATATTCCAGTCACAGCATGCCTCATTATGCACGCTTAGATCTTCTCATGATGCAAGTAATTGGGAAATTGGTTAACTGCAGACCATAAGTATAGCTGAATCTATACTGGGTTAGACTGATGAGTGAACTAATTTTCAGAGATCCAGTTTAATCCAAGCAATCACTCCATGTGCATGTTAAGCTAAGTCCATGAAATCAGTCATATTATAGGATGAGCTATATCAATTATCCTGTTTGGACTACACACACTCCTCCAAAAAACAAATAAATAAATAAACAAAGACTCGGAAAGAACCGTTGAAAAAATAGAAACATCTTAATATCTATCTAGAACCCACACCGCATTTCAGACATAAACACTCTAGTATATGTCCAGAGATACTTTACCAGAAGAGCCCTTCACTCCTCCACTCGCAACCGTACACCCTATGAAACTAGACTTACAATCCTAGGTTTAGAAAGCTTAGAACTAGGTCGCCTTAAACACGATCTAAGCATATCCCATAAAATCAATGTCCTTCCTATCAACGACTACTTCAGCTTCAACCACAACAACACAAGAGCACAGAACAGATACAAATTTAATGTAAACCGCTTCAAACTCGACTGCAGGAAATACAACTTTAGTAGCCGAGTAGTTGATGCATGGAACTCACTACCTGTAGTATCATCACTTAACCCCCAAAACATTACCCTTAGATTATCCACTGTTGACCTCTCCCGATTCCTAAGAGGTCACTAAGGGACATGCATAAGTGCACCAGTCTGCCTTCCATCCCTGTGCTCACATACGAAGAGAAGTTGCTGGAACTGGGCATGGATAATTTAGCAAAAAGGAGAACTAGAGGGGACATGATAGCAGTATACAGATATTTGAGGGGTTGCCACAGAGAGGAGGGGGTCACACTATTTTCCAGGGCACCAGAGGGCCAGACCAGGAGCAATGGATGAAAACTGACCAAGGAGCGATTCAATCCGGAAATAAGGAAGAACTTTCTGATGGTGAGAGTGATCAACCAGTAGAACAGACTGCCAGCAGGCTGTTCCCCATCACTTGACACATTCAAAAGAAAATTGAATTGCCATCTGCTTGGGTGGTGTAGGGTTTCCCGCTTGAGCAGGGGGTTGGACTTGATGACCTGCAAGGTCCCTTTCCACTCTAAATAATAAATAAAGTAAAATGTTTATTCTTTTATTTTTTTACTAGCATTATGCATATGAATATTATTATATCTTTACATACCTCCAATATGTACTTGACAAAACAAACAAATAAAATAAATAAATAAACAATAGGCACAGAACAGACTTTACAACAAAGTGATTGGTTGCAGGGTCAAAACTATAGCTAGTTCTGCCTTTTTTGCCCAGTAACGGTAATGCTAGTGAAATAACAAAGCTTTGACAGTATTTTCATGGCACAAGATATAGCTAGTAGATCTGGTCTGCAAAAATCCAGATCACCACCAGATAACATCAAAGCAATTTTCTCTATGTCTTGCTGCTATCTAGTGGCCATGTGGAACATCTTTGGGGGATACAAGACAGTTCCAAACAGGCAAGAATCTAGTTTTTATAAAATAGTTATTTTGACCTGGTAGATTATTCCTAGCATCTGTTCTGTCGGGCTCTCTGGTAGAACCCTCCCGAAAATTCACAGGTACAAATTTCAGACACACACACGTTTGAAAATTCAAAACAATGTTCTTTATAATGAAAAGTCACTTAAACCAAGCCCTCTTTTGGTATAGCAAAGAGCATTCGTCTCCAAAAAAACTGGTAATTTGTACAAGTCCCTTATCAGTTCTGTGATACTTAGCTTGCAGCTGTGAGGCAATTCACAGTCCTTCTTCTTTCACAAAGTGAAACACACTTTGCCCTGGTTTAGTTTCAAAGCGGGGGAAAATCAGCACACAAAAGGTCAAAGTCAGTAAAGCAGTCACGAAACACAATGATCAGATAATCCTCCACAATGGCCAAACCCACAGGCTGCTCTTTATAGCAGCCTCACTAATTACCACAGCCCCATCCAACCACAGGTGGCCTCATTTTCTTTGATAATAATCTCTCAGTTGTTGTTGCCTATGCATCGCTCTCCGCATGCGTGGCTGTATCATTAACTCTTGTTCTGAATCCAAGGAGGAGCTAGATAATTGATCTCCTTCTGAGCTGTCTGCCCCACTCTCCTCCTCCCTGTCACTCATGTCTTCTTGGTCAGAGGAGCCTTCATCATCAGATTCCATCGGGGGCAAAACAGGCCTGCAGCATGTGGATGTCTCCCCCACATCCACAGTCCTTGGGGCAGGAGCTGGGCCAGAGCTAACCACAACAGCATCTATGTTTGGTAGGATTTAGGAAAATTTTAAAAATGGAAGAACTGACATCTGAATGCACAAGATCAAATAAATTATGGGACTATCCTTGAAGGAGGTAAAAGTCAATACTAGAGACAGGTCGAGATGCAAAGCATTTATCCAGGCAGTCACTATGGATCACAGATGATTCAAGGGCAGCTAACTCTGTCATAAAAGATAAACTAAAGACTGATTTGGTGAACCCTACTCTGATAGCAGGCTTTAATGTTCTTATAGCAATAATAATAAAGTTAACAATTATATTGACACTCAAAAATAAAAAAAGAATAGAATCAAAGTCTGGTGCAGCAGGAAATCAATTTAAATAATTTGTCTTAATAAAGTGGCTCTCCACTTGCTTGCAGGACATCACAAGATTGGACAGAATTGATCTCCTCTAGCAAATAATTCTAGGAGATGGAAGCAAACATGAAGACCTTGTTTGGCAATTGTGACAGATAAGCAAAGCTGTGTTTACCTTTGTACTTTACTCAATCAATTAAAGATCAAGAAGTTGACTTTGTAAAACGTATCAACCTTGGTTAGTATAAACTTTGATTAGGTTGGGTTTTTTCCTTTCCCTTTTGATGTTTTAATGGGGTCCCAAACAAAAACTCTTCATTATCCTAAGATAAAATATGGGAAATAGTATAAGAGCAGACTATGAGGTCTTTTTCTGATGTCAATCTTCTATGTTTCTATTATGGCTTAAAGAAATTGTGCACAGGAAGAAAATGAGATGATGTAATATATATGTGTTAATTGGTAGAAATGATTGCTGTAGTGACTCCATCTATGTATGAGAAGAGAAATGATTGCTATGTAATAATAGTGAGAAGACAGAGCAAAGATATCTCCTGACACAGAGACATTTGTAGACTAATCCAGGGATAGTAACATTTTGATGGAAGTGAACTTACTTGGAATTTTTCAGAGTTGGCAGCTATGGTGTGTCTGGCCAATCATCGCATATACCTTTTCCTCATGAAAGATTAATGTGCTTCATCCCCATTTTTTCCATCTTCCATTTTATGTCTACTAATGTATGACTTATTTTGTCTTTGGCTGAACAACTGTATGCCGCCCCGAGTCTTCGGAGAGGGGCGGCATACAAATCTAATAAATTGAATTGAATTGAATTGAACTGGGTTCATTTCTGAACAAAGTCCTCAGGTGCAATCACCCCTTCATTTAATAGGAATTTCTATTGGACCTATATCATGATATAGCTTGAGAGAGAGAGAGAGAGAGAGAGAGAGAGAGGTTAAAATGTATGTGAAGAAATATTAAAATGTATGTCGTGAAGAAATATAGGAAGTCACTACATTATATCTTTTTTGCCTCCTGTTCGGTTTTTCTTTGTTTTTCTTTTTCATTGCTTTTTTCTTGTCTTCCTCACTTTATATTAACTGACATTAGTTTTTATCCTCTTTTTAAAACATTACATAACAGTTATATAGAAAAAAATTGAAACAAGATGTGTTATTACTTCTGGTAACCTTTCTGCTGACACTGGGACTTAGAAGACGAGCTTTTGTTGATTTATTTATAGATAAGAGATGGGGTACAGGATCTCTCATATATATTTTCTTTTTTTAAAGCTTAGATTGCATTTGCAGTTTTCTATTAGAGCAGGGATGTGGTGGCTCAGTGGCTAAGACGCTGAGCCTCTCGATCAGAAGGTTGGCAGTTCGGCAGTTCAAATCCCTAGCACTGGGTAATGGAGTGAGCTCCCGTTACTTGTCCCAGCTTCTGCTAACCTAGAAGTTAGAAAGAATGTAAAAAATGCAAGTAGAAAAATAGGGGACCCCTTTGATAAAAAGGTAACAGTGGTACATGCACCTTTGGTGTTTAGTCATGCCGACCACATGACCATAGAGACAGGTTAGCAAACAGCACTAGTTCCTTGGGTTAGAAACGGAGATAAGCGTTGCCCCTAGAGCTCGAAACAACTAGTATATATATGACTGCAACCTGACTGTAAAAAATACGACTTTAGTAATCGAGTTGTTGAAGTGTGGAATTCACTACTGGACTTTGTACTATCATCCCTTAACCCCCAACACTTTACACTTAGACTATCCATGATTGATCTCACCAGGTTCCTAAGAGGTCAGTAAGAGGCGTAGATAAGTGCACCAGTGTGCTTACCGTCCCCTGTCCTATAGTCTCTCCTATATCTCATATATCTTCTCTTCTATCCCTATATTTTATTTTCTATAGTTATATTCTATCCCTATAGTTATATTTTCTATTCCTATATTTTCTCCTCTATTCTCCCTTTAATACATTCTACCTGAGTATATCCTCTATAACCTGCATTGTGTATTATTGTGTATTGGACAAAACAAACAAACAAATAAATAAATAAATGTGCAGGGGAACCTTTACCTTTTATTATAGCAAAAATATTATATGTATGTATAGATAGATAGATAAACAGACAGATAGACAGACAGAGATTAGTCTACTTGCAGAAAGTAATTAATTCCAATTGATTTTGGAGAGCGTCTTGTTCTGACTCAAATACTGGACTTTGAAGACTTGGTCATTCTATGAAATGTGGACATGTCCCAGATCTTTTAATCAATAATTTTGAATATTTCCCACTTTGTTGATTCCTTCAGCAAGGATATTTTTTAAATAAAATCTTGACTCTTAGTAAAAAAAAAAATTAGCCTATTGCTGAATTGACTGTTTCAGCCCCGTTTCCTCCCACGAGATTTATTTATTTATTTGTTTGTCTGTCTGTCTGTCTGTCTGTCTGTCTGTCTGTCTGTCTGTCTGTCTGTCTGTCTATCTAATCTATCTATCTATCTATCTATCTATCTATCTATCTATCTATCTATCTATCTATCTATCTATCTATCTATCTATTTGATTTGTATGCTGCCCCTCTCTGAGGACTAGAGGCAGCTCACAGTATATCTAAAAAAACATAGCAATACATATAAAAAATCTAATTAACCTAATTAAAAAGATTTTAAAAATATTCCAATATAATTTAAAAGCATTCATCATCATTCATTCAATAAAACATACTAAAACATTTGTTGGTCAGGGGGCTAGGATCTAATGTCCCCAAGCCTGGTGACATAAATAGGTCTTTAAACTTAGAGAGGCCCCACAGAGGCTTCTCCCATCTTTTCCAGACCTGTTTCCTCCCAGGAGATTCCTAGAGAGGCCCCATGGAGGCTCCTCCCTGACTTTTTCAGTTACAGTTTCGGAGGCTCGTGTTTGTAAGTGGAAAATGGTTCTTGGGAAGAGGCAAAAAAATCTTGAACACCTGGTTCTTATCGAGAAAAGTTCGTAAGTAGAGACGTTATTAGGTGGAGGTACACTGTACTTCCTTTTGGAGGTTTGAATAGGTATTTTATCTATCCTTCACAATCTTCCCACTTTCTGTAAGTCCATTTAGATGACCTACATTTCTAGCAATGTTTGTCACTAAGCAGTTTTCTGTACCTAACAGAATTACATACGAATCTTCAATGCCTGTTTCTTATCTTTTCCTAATATCCCCCAAAACATTTTTCCCTAGTAGTGGCAGGTCCGAGTTGCTCCTTTCTGAGTTACTTCCAGTTCTGCTCTTATATTTTTTTTTAAATGCAGCATTTGGATATATAATAAGCACTTATTTCAGGGTTCAAAAAAATCTAAAACAGGTCTTATTTGCAGGAAAACATGGTACAGTGGTACTTCTACTTACGAACTTAAATGGATTATTTCATCATGCACTTTGAAGTCAAAACTGCATCTGCACTGAATATCTTCCCCGACAACTATGCAGTTGTCTCAATCGGGCTCTTGCTCTGTTGATAAAGGCTGCCCTGCTTGATCTGCTTTTATGCATCTTATGGGATGTTATTAATCTTGGTGTGAATTACATTTTTGTGCTTCTGAACCACTGAAAGTAAGATTTAGAATAATTGAGAATCAAAAATCTTTCCAAAGATTGATGAAATCTTGATGAGGAATGTTTCAGTCAACCACAACAACACAAGAGCACACAACAGATTTAAACTTAATATTAACCGCTCCAAACTTGACTGTAAAAAATATGACTTCAGTAACTGAGTTGTCGAAGCGTGGAACTCATTACCGGACTCCATAGTGTCATCCCCAAACCCCCAACACTTTACCCTTAGATTATCTACGGTTGACCTATCCAGATTCCTAAGAGGTCAGTAAGGGGCGAATACAAGTGCACTAGAGTGCCTTCCGTCCCCTGTCCTATTGCTCTCCTATATCTCCTATACCTTTCTTCTATTCCTATATCTCTTCTATTCTTTCATTGATATATTCTATTACTAAACCTTCTTTTCTATTATTTCTTAGATATATTTTACTATGAGTATCTCCTCTATAACCTTCATCATGTATTTTACTATGTGTATATAGATATACAGTGTTCCCTCGATTTTCGTGGGGGATGTGTTCCGACACCGCCCGCGAAAGTCGAATTTCCGTGAAGTAGAGATGCGGAACTAAATACACCATTTTTGGCTATGGAGAGTATCACAAGCCTTCTCTTAACACTTTAAACCCCTAAATTACCATTTCCCATTCCCTTAACAACCATTTACTCACCATTATTGCTGGTACTCACCATTGAATAAGACACTTAGTGATCCTGATATTTATTATTATTTATTAACAATAATAATTATTTTTTTGTTATTTATTTGCAGAAATTATTAGTTTGGCAATGACGCATGATGTCATCGGGTGGGAAAAACCGTGGTATAGAAAAAAACCCGCAAAGTATTTTTTAGTTACTATTTTTTGAAAAACCGTGGTATAGGCTATTCGCGAAGTTCGAACCCGCGAAAACCGAGGGAAAACTGTATACCCACTAAAACCCTCATTGTGTATTGGAGAAAATAAATAAATAAAACCGCACACTTCAGTTGAGGCTTGGTTTAGCATTGGAATAGCTGATCTCTGCAGTGAGAAAATAGACAAAGAAGTTTAAATAAGAAAACATAACTTGGTGGTTAGGCAGATTTACAGTGAAACGTCTCCAATTTTGAAGCATTCTTCAAGAGAGCTTTTTTTTCTTTTTTTGGAGATTACTTGAACAACAAAAATGAGTAGAAAGTAGAGGAAAGAAAAGCTTCTGCAATGGAGAAATAAATTCCATTTCTCTTTATAACACAACTGAGAAGGAGATTGTAAGAAGGATGTATTTTGCACTGTTTGAAATATCGTTCTCTGATTTTCTTTGCTAGGAAATTGTAAATTTAGATGCATACTGTGAGCTCAAGAGAAATCCAGCATTTCTCTTGAGATTATTCTTTTATCTTTCAAATTCCAACCTAAATTCCCTTGGAGGCATAACAAGCGGCTAACGAAAGCCTCTGCCTCTACTTCCATACCTTTTAAAACTTTGTTTTGAGCTTGCAAGTAAGTACCTTGGGAGAAATTAAACAGGCTTGATTTAAAGAAAAATAAAATCTATGTGTCTTGCAAAGCCACTGATTTTGTTTGCAGGTCAAAAAAAGACATATGCTGACATGCATACACATTTCTGTATGTCTATGTGTACCCAGTTTTTCAAGTGAACTTTGCTGAGAAGCATTGCATCCCAAAGGTGTAGAATCTTCTGTTTGATTAGTGGAAAAGTTACAGAGATGGCATGTACGTACGTATGTACGTACGTACGTACGTACGTACGTACGTGAGTGAGTGAGTGAGTGAGTGAGTGAGTAAGTAAGTAAATAAATAAATGAGTAAATGAGTAAATGAGTAAATGAGTAAATGAGTAAATAAGTAAATAAGTAAATAAGTAAATAAGTAAATAAGTAAATAAGTATGTATGTATATATGTATGTGTTTGTTTGTTTATTTGTTTATTTATTCAACTTAGCCACCCATCTCACAAACAAATTACTCTGGACAGCATACAACAGGGCTAGAAAAAAAATATTAGAGTCTTTAGTCTCCCCTAATCTCCAGAATGGGAGAAATAAGAATAAATTTATTATTATTATTTACCGTATATTTCGCTCCATAAGACGCAGTTTTTTTCCTCCCAAAGTAGGATGAAAAATCAGCCTCGTCTTATGGAGCGAAGATGCAGGCAGGGAGGGGGGGGAGGCTGCGAATTCGGAAGCGCCATCCCGCCGGCTGGCTGGCTAGCTGCTGCCTGGCCCACCGTTCCCCGTAAGCTACGCCTGTGAGCAGGCGTGCACCCCCAAATACACCCGAGCGCCCTTTTCCACGGGCGCGTGCTCCCCATCCCCCTGCCAGCCTGCGGGGTGGTGGGCGGGGGCGGGGAGGTGTGGCAATAGGAGTAAAGGGAGCCGCGGCCGCCCCTGCCTCCCCACGGTGCCTCCGGCCAAATGCGCCCCTGGCTTCTCCACGCTGCCCTATTGCCCGCCCGATCCGCCTCCTCTGCCACCTCCTGCGTTGGGGCGCGATCTGCCTCCTCTCCTCCGCTGCCTCCTCCTGCCTTGGGGCGCAATCTGCCCCCTCTCCAACGTCGCTGCCTTCTGCCTTGGGGCGCGATTCGCCCCCTCTCCTCCTCCGCCGCCGCCTTCTGCCTTGGGGCGCGATTCGCCCCCTCTCCTCCTCCGCCGCCCCCTGCCTTGGGCGAGCAATCCGGGAGTCCGGGACAGGGTGGCTTTACGCCATGAAGAGAAAATGGCCGACTTTTCCCTGCTGCCGGAGCCGTTTCCTCTTCATGGCGCAAAGCCACACAGTCCCGGACTCCGGGATTGCTCGCCCAAGGCAGGAAGCGGCGGCGGAGGAGAGGGGGCGGATCGCGCCCCAAGGCAGAAGGCGGCGGCGGCAGAGGAGAGGGGGCGAATCGCGCCCCAACGCAGAAGGCAGCCATCTGCCCAGACAGAAAGGAAACAAGAGAGAGAAAGTGAGAAGAAGAGAGAGAAAGAGGGGGAGAGAGAGAGAAAGAGAGAGGGGGAGAGAGAGAAAGAGAGGGAGAGAGAGGGAGAAAGAGAGTGGGAGAGGGGGGAGAGATAGCAAGAGAGGGAGAGAGAGAAAGAGAGAGGGAGAGGGGGGAGAGAGAGGGAGAGGGGGGAGAGATAGCAAGAGAGAGAGAAAGAGAGAGGGAAAGGGGGAGAGAGGGGGGAGAGAAAGAGAGAGGGAGGGAGAGAGAGGAGATAAAGAAAGAGGAGAGAGAGAAAGGAAGAGAAAGAAAGAAAGAGGGATAGAAAGAGAGAGAGAGTGAGAGATGCTCAGTGAGCCTTTCTTTGAAGTTGCCTTTCTTTCTTTCTTTGTTTCTTTCTTTCTTTCTTTCCTTCTTTCTTTTTCTCTCTTGCTCTCTTGCTCTTTCATTCTTTTTTCTTTCTCTTGCTTTCTTTCTCTCCTTCCTTCCCTCATTCCATTTCTTTCATTCCCCCTCTCTATTTTTATTTCTCTTTCATTTTCTTTCTTTCTCTCTTTCTTGCTTTCTTTCTTGCTCTTTTTCTTTCTCTCTTTTACCTTCCCTTCCTCTATTTCTTCTTTTCTTTCTCCTTCCTACCTTCTTCCCTCCCTCCCTTCAGTCCTTCCTCTCTTACTCTCCCCTTTCATAAGTTTCCTTGCTTCCTTCCTCTGTTCCTGTCCCTTCCCCCTTTCTTTCTTTCTTTCTTTCTTTCCTTCCTTCCTTCCTTCCTTTCCTCCCTCCATTTCTTGCTTTCCTTTTCCTTCCTCCCTTCTTCCCTCCCTCACTCCCTTCTTTCACTCCTTCCTCTCTTCCTCTCCCCTTTTTGGCTCAAAATATTTTTTTTCTATTTTCCTCCTCTAAAATCTAGGTGCGTCTTATCAGCAGGTGCGTCTTATAGAGCAAAAAATACGGTATTTATTACTTAGATTTGTATGCCGCCCCTCTCCGAAGACTCAAAGGAAGAGAGAACAGCACTGAACTAGCTAGTGACAAATAATAAAGACACAGAAGAGGAACCCCTGACCACAAGAAGAATGGTGCAGTAACATTCATTAAAAGGAAAAATGTGTTTGATAATGCTACAGAAGATGGCAGTGAAATCAGTGTCACACAATGGTGGCATATTCTGCAGAAACACTTGAGCAATTTGAGAGGCGGGTGAGGGAATTCCTGTAATAGGGTCTATTTTACAATTATGAAAGGCAAAGTACACAGCTTATTCTGAAGTCTAGCTGCCTTACAAAATCACTTGCCCTTCAGCTAGTAGAAACAGTTAATGCATGTATCTTTGGTGTACAGACCATGATTGATTTTTTACATCTTTCCTAAGCACAAACAGAAAGCAGCAGGGTCCCGCTGGCATATTAGATGAAATTAAGAAGGTGTCTAGACACCAGTGTCCATGGAGCAAGAATTGGAGATTAAAAGCAAACATTGAAAACCAAGATGGCAGTCACATGAGTACAATTGCACATTTATTATTTATTTATTTATTTATTAGATTTGTATGGCGTCCCTCTCCAAAGACTCAGGACGGCTAACAACAATAAAGAAAACAGTGTAACAAATCTAATATTAAAAAGTAATCTAAAAAACCCCAATTTAAGAGACCAATCATACAAACAAGCATACCATGTATAAATTCTATAAGCCTAGGGGGAAGGGAAAATTTCAATTCCCCCATGGCTGACAACAGAGGTGGGTTTTAAGGAGCTTGCGAAAGGTAAGGAGGGTGGGGGCAACTCTGATATCTGGGGGGAGCTGGTTCCAGAGGGTCGGGGCCGCCACAGAGAAGGCTATTCTCCTGGGTCCCGCCAAATGACATTGTTTAGTCGACAGGACCCGGAGAAGGCCAACTCTGTGGGACCTAATCGGTCGCTGGGATTCGTGCGGCAGAAGGCGGTCCCGGAGATATCCTGGTCCGATGCCTGGTCCGATGCCATGAAGGGACAATGTGGACATGCACAGATATTGCACATATGTACACGGCTTGGATTATATTACTACAACCACCATCTTTTCTGGTTTGTCCCCTACAGATGTTGCATAGATTTCCACAAACAATTGACTAGGCACGGAAAAACCTGCCCCTCACTGAAGCCCTTTAAAGGCAGGTCTTTCATTGTAATTATACAACACAAGCCTCACCCTCTATAAGATGGTTGCAAAGTGATATCATAATACATATTTTAACTTCCAAAATATAGATCTCTTATTTATGCAAACAATCTCCTACTTTCTGTGATTTCCCATTTACATTTACTTTGTTTGTCCTTCTTCATATTTGCCCATCCCATGTTAACTATAGCTGTATCCTTAGCAACTTCTAACCATGTTTAAGATGTTGCCACATTGAAAAGATGAAAGAGAAATGTTGGTGTACTGGCCAAAAACTTCAACTGGAAGGAATCCTTTTCATGAAGCACTTAGAGTGCAAATAGCTTTTAACGTTATCATTCATGCTGCTCTTGCTCCTATATGGTAAACATACTGTAAACATAGAAACATAGAAGACGGACGGCAGAAAAAGACCTCATGATCCATCTAGTCTGCCCTTATATTATTTTCTGTATTTTATCTTAGGATGGATATATGTTTATCCCAGGCATGTTTAAATTCAGTTACTGTGGATTTACCAACCACGTCTGCTGGAAGTTTGTTCCAAGAATCTACTACTCTTTCAGTAAAATAATATTTTCTCACGTTGCTTTTGATCTTTCCCCCAACTAACTTCAGATTATGTCCCCTTGTTCTTGTGTTCACTTTCCTCTTAATAACACTTCCCCCCCTGGACCTTATTTATCCCTTTAACATATTTAAATGTTTCGATCATGTCCCCCCTTTTCCTTCTGTCCTCCAGACTATACAGATTGAGTTCATTAAGTCTTTCCTGATACATTTTATGCTTAAGACCTTCCACCATTCTTGTAGCCCGTCTTTGGACCCGTTCAATTTTGTCGATATCTTTTTGTGAGTGAGGTCTGTAAACATCATGGATGTCATAAAATAAAAGGACTCTGCATCACAATGAACAGGCTGTTGGAAAGTGTCCCAAACTTGCAGAAAGCTCTTTACAGGTGTATGAAACAGCAAAGTCATAATGGCATAACCACGTGTAGTGAAAGGAGCATAAGTCACTTGAATTGTCTTTGTACTGTTCTATTTTTTCCCCCTAGGATGCCATGACTTGGTTCAGGGGTGGGTTCTACTTATCTTCCTTACTGGTTTGCATCATGGTGGAAGTGCGTGTTTTGCATCACAATGTGGAAATGACCCTATGCGCATGCACAGAAGGCTCTATGCATGCACAGAGGGTTCTTTGCCAGCTGCTTTCAAGGAGTGGGGGACTGGTTCAAGGGCATGGCCAACTGGCCATCACTACTGGTTCAGTGAGCAGGTGCAAATTTCCACCAATGGCATGGGTGAATTGGTCTGAACTGGCAGTGACCTACCACTGCAAGTTCAATTGTTCCAAATACATATGGATGGGTTCATAGTTACAATTATCTTATATCATTCTAACACATAGTCAGTGATGGGCTCCTATGGGTACAGTCAGGTACACAGTACCGGTAGCAAAATTTTGATTCCCCCCCCTTTTTTTCCCCTTCTGGGTTCTGGGTATGTTTTTCCTATCGCAGTAAATGAGGTTGAATGTGCGTGCGTGTGTGTACATACACTTTATATAGTAGATCAGGGGTGGGCTACTGCCCGGACATGGGGGAACGCAGTGGGGTAGCGAAAATGGAGCTCCACCCCAGAGCACCCAATTTGCACTGAAAGATGTTGAAACAAAATGCATAGTAAAAAATTTGGTAGCCCATCACTGCACATAGTGCATTCCTGGAGTGAAACAATGGAAAATTCATCTCTTCCAGGGAAAGGAGGTCCTGCTGTTTGCTCTCTTCTTTTGGCTTGGCCTCTTCTGTGATGGGTCTCTTCCTCCTCCCCAGACTTATATGTAGCGATAACTTTTCAACTTTTGTCCCTCGATCTTAGTTCATAGTCAGTCTCCTAAGTGACATGCAGACCAACAAGCAGAGATTAGAAAAGCAACACTCCGCAGTCTGCATTGGTTTCCGATCAGTTTCCGGTCACAATTCAAAGTGTTGGTTATGACCTATAAAGCCCTTCATGGCACAGGACCAGAATATCTCAGGGACCGCCTTCTGCCGCACGAATCCCAGCGACCAGTTAGGTCCCACAGAGTGGGCCTTCTCCGGGTCCCGTCAACTAAACAATGTCATTTGGCGGGGACCAGGGGAAGAGCCTTCTCTGTGGTGGCCCCGGCCCTCTGGAACAAACTCCCCCCAGATATTAGAATAGCCCCCACCCTCCTTGCCTTTCGTAAGCTCCTCAAAACACACCTCTGCCATCAGGCATGGGGGAACTAAGATATTCTTTTCCCCTAGGCTTCTACAATTTATGCATGGTATGTTTGTATGTATGTATGTATGATTCGTTTTATAACAAGGATCTTTAGCTGTTTTAGTATTGGATTTTAATCTCCACCCCCACACTATATACTAGGAAGAAATGACAGTTGCAAACATTCCATTTTACAACAACACGAAGCTTGGAACTTCAGCCTGATGATGGTGAATGTGATTTCACCGAAACGTCGCATAGACATGCAAAATATTACACAGGGCAAAACCTGAACTCAGAACAATCTACATATACATATACATATACATATACATATACATATACATATACATATACATATACATATACATATACATATACATATATAATATAATAGAATAGAATTTTATTGGCCAAGTGTGATTGGACACACAAGGAATTTGTCTTGGTGCATATGCTCTCAACGTACATAACATAAAATATACATTTGTCAAGAATCATGTGGTACAACACTTAATGATTGTCATAGGGGTCAAATAAGCAATGAAGAAGCAATATTAATAAAAATCTTAGGATATACGCAACAAGTTATAGTCATACAGTCAACATGGGAGGAAATGGGTGATAGGAATGATGAGAAAAACTAGTAGAATAGAAGTGCAGATTTAGTAGAAAGTCTGACAGTGTTGAGGGAATTATTTGTTTAGTAGAGTATATATATGTTTTTTTATGTCGGAACACCCTGGTATATTTTAAGGAACGTCACAGCTCCTTTTTTGCCTCTAGGCCCAACCCAGGACCACTACAAGGCAGTTAATATATTTTATAGCCGACAACTATATTCTGTTTAACATATTTAACACACACACACACACAGACAGACAGACAGACAGACAGACAGACAGACAGACAGACAGACAGATATAGATATAGATATAGATATAGATATAGATATAGATATAGATATAGATATAGATAGATAGAGATAGATAGATAGATAGATAGATAGATAGATAGATAGATAGATAGATAGATAAAAGAAGAAAAAATAATTTTTTGGTGTGAAGAAATTTCATAGAAGATGTTCCACTCTCAGGGGTAGATTTCTCCAACCTTGGCAACTTTAAGACTTATGGACTTCAGCTCCCAGAGTTCCTCAGCCAGCTCAGCTCAGAGGGACTCTATATTTCAGTTTAATTAATTTTTCAGCAAATCAATCCTTAAACCTAATGTCCCATAACTGTACCAAAACAAAACAAAAATCATTTCCCCTCAAATGAAACCAATCAAAATAATGCTGCATCATCAGGCAGAGTTATTGCAACAATATGTTAGAATCAGAGAGAGAGAGAGAGAGGTTCACATTCATTTTAGCTGGACATTCCTGTCTTATCAGTTAAGAGAGCAGCCTTCTTACCATTTCATGCAGGAGCTATGAGAAAATCTCTGCCTTAGGAGCCTGGGAGATAACTGAATTCTAAAGGAGAAAAATGATTCAGTCTTTGTGACATTGTCCTATCCTCTTTCAAGAAATCTTGGTAAAAAAAATTTTTTGAAAGAATTTTGCTTTCTGAGGACTGAAATGGCCAAGAACAGTTAATGGAATGGCAGACGTTCGAGGGCTATGCTAATCTATGACAGTCTGTATTTTATTTATTTGAGAAAGTTTATATGGCCATTCAACTCACTCTCAGTGATTCCTGGTGGACTTCAAAGATAAAAACCTAATAATTTCATTTTAATTTAATTTAATTTATTAGATTTGTATGCCGCTCCTCTCCGAAGACTCGGGGCGGCTCACAACAATGATAAAAACAATATTATACTGGCACATATCTAATATTAAAAAAAAAAACACTAAAAAACCTATCATAATTAAAAACCAAACAGCACATACATACCAAACATAAATTATAATAAGCCTGGGGGAAAGGTGTCTCAAATCCCCCATGCCTGGCGGTATAGGTGGGTCTTAAGTAGTTTACGGAAGACAAGGAGGGTGGGAGCAGTTCTAATCTTCGGGGGGAGTTGATTCCACAGGGCCGGGGCCGCCACAGAGAAGGCTCTTCCCCTGATGAATGTGAATCTCTCTCTCTCTCTGTGATTCTAACATATTGTTGCAATAACTCTGCCTAATGATGCAGCATTATTTTGATTGGTTTCATTTGAGGGGAAATGATTTTTGTTTTGTTTTGGTACAGTTATGGGACATTAAAAAAGCAGTAACAAACAATAACCCCCAACTTGCTGGTGACAACAGTCAAATGGGCTCCATCCCATTCTGAGATCCTCAGGCCTGATGGTAAAACCAAGTCTTCAGGGCCAGGTCTTCAGGGTCTTGCTAAAGGGTGACAAATATACTGCTCAAAAAAATAAAAGGAACACTCAAATAACCCATCCTAGATCTGAATGAATGAAATATTCTCATTAAATACTTTGTTCTGTACAAAGTTGAATGTGCACAACAGCATGTGA
This sequence comes from Erythrolamprus reginae, assembly GCF_031021105.1. Lineage (NCBI taxonomy): Eukaryota > Metazoa > Chordata > Lepidosauria > Squamata > Dipsadidae > Erythrolamprus > Erythrolamprus reginae. The sequence goes on from NC_091951.1 coordinate 320,307,030, forward strand.
AATTGATTGTCAATCAGTATTGCTTCCTAAGTAGACAGTTTGATTTCACAGAAGTTTGGTTTACTTGGAGTTACATTCTGTTGTTTAAGTGTTCCCTTTATTTTTTGAGCAGTGTATAATTTCCTGAATTATTTAGCATACTGTGGCTTGAGCACTGCACTGAGGCTGAAAATGGGGCATGGAGAGGCTGCGGTAGGTAGCAGTGGCAATGGGTGCCACCACCATTTATAGGTGGTGGTGATCTCCGCAGCCTGTAACAGCTGATAGGAGGCAATCCCGGCAGCAGATCCAACTGCCAATCGGCTGCTCATGCTAAATCATGCTGTGCTGATGCTGATCACTGTTTGCTGTTTGCTGCAAGGAGGCAAATTGCTGGGAGGCAGAGGCTGAAGGGTGGGAGCCGGCCAGAGGACAAGGCTTTGGCAACATTTGCTGTAAAAGACGCACAGACATTTCCACCCACTTTTCTTGGGGGCGGGAGGGGAATGCGTCTTATACTTGTTCTGGTTTCTGGTAGAAATTTAGCAATTACAAATAACTCTTATTAAATGCATTATATCATGAATAAAGAAACTCCATTTATTTCTCTGCTCTTCTGGAATTCAAACACATTTCATACAGGCACTTGGTCCATTATCTCCCTTAACTGCATTTCTCACATTCCTTCTCCTTCTTCACTTAACAAGATTTATTTTCCTAACCGCATGATTTCTAAAACAGCAGCCCTGACTGTTAATCAACACAGAATACTTTTGCTTACTTGAGAGTGGCAAGAAAAACATCAATTTTTCTCTTCGGCAACATTGAAACTCCACCCTTCTTCCCCACTGACCCCGTGATGTGCCAAATACATCACTACAGTATTTAACCCATTCCTCTCCTTAATATCTTCTTCCAGACACCTATTCTCTACGTTTTTGGGCCCTTCTGAATTTAGGGTTAACCCAGAGAACGTCTGATTCTCCCTCACTAGATCCTGAACTCATAGCCCTATCCTGTGGCTGGCCTCCCACCTGTTCTACTACCTGTAACACCCCCCCACACACACACTAATTCATAAACACTATCTGAATCAGAGTCCTCAATATCTTCATCATCCTCCAACTGACCAGGAGTATGTACAACAATACTCAGTACATATTTTCCCCAACTTTTATTTACAGTACCATTCGAATTATTAATAATCTGACTAAATTGGGCAAACATGTTTATGTAGCTGAACATGACACTTTTTCTAGTATTTGCTTATCAAATGAATATTTTATTGATTTCCATTGTACTATTCATTACAAAGTAGAAAGATACATTTCCTGGATCTGAAAGCAAGGATATTTATTCTAAACAGCAGATAGTGATTTAACACTGTAAGTAGTTTATAACAACTTTGGGTCACATTTTATAGTTTGTAACAACTTTGGCCCAGTTTTGATTCATGTCTTATACTACATAATGTACTACATAAATCTACAAATTATATTAGATTTTTCAGGAGAGGACAGTCCTTTGCATGAAGAAAAACCCAACCTAAGATGCTATGATGTTAATATTTACAGTGCAGTGGAACTGAAAATAAATACCTAAACTATCTTGAATTAAATTATAGTGAAGTTGCGCTTTAAAGAATAGCAAGAAATGGCAAATAGAATCACCCATTCTTAATGTGACAAGCATGGTACTATCTTTGCACTGTTTAAAATTAAACAATGGAAGATTAAGGTCTATAGCATAAGGAAAGCTTCTTTCTTCAAGACTGCCATTAAAAAGAAAAAAGAGAAATACAACGGAAGTAATTATTAGATTGTGAATACAAATAAATGCTTTAATCTAAAAATCAAAATATTTCTAGATCCTTATGGTCTGTTTTTCAGATCAAACATTCCTGGAGCCACTATCTTACTCAAGGAATAAACAGAGAAGGAGTTAAATATTTGATCGAGATTTAGAAAAACGATTGAGGCAGAGATGTGAAAATGTTCCCTTCCTGGTCCCCCCCCCCACACTTTTGTTCACAACTTTCAACTGCTCTTATTGATAGACAATTGTAACCCTATACTATTTCCCTAGGGGGCAGCAAAAAGACACAAGAACATCTTTGGCACCATCTATTGGTTATTTTGATTTTTACAAAAAGCCTAATGGGAAGTTTGTATGTGATGCAAAACATTTAGCTGATCCTTGAGCCTGTGTCCTAATTTTGAAAATAATATTGGGATAAAAATATAAAAAGGAAAAGATAGTTTTCTCGACCCATTGGACGCTGGGCAGAATTGAGCAGGGTATAAGTTAATGTTAGTCCTTTCAGAAGTAAATAATAAAGGAACCAGTAAAAGAGAGATAAACCATGTCTTAAAATGCATGAAGTAATTACATCCTTTGATAAGTGAGAAGGAAAGGTAAGGAGTTAGACAATTAGGGCCTAATGAAAGCCTTTCAAGCACAGCTATTGATAAATCTCAGATAAAGAATTATCTAAGAAAATGCACACAGTCTTAATTATCTCTAAGTGCCATGATTAATGGTCAATACATGTGGAGATGAAGAACCTGGAGACTATTTCCCAGTAATAGGGTCTTTTTCATTTCCTGGGGATTGCAAGATGGCATGGAAAAGATTTATTTATTTATTTATTTATCTGTCTGTCTGTCTGTCTGTCTGTCTGTCTGTCTGTCTGTCTATCTATCTATCTATCTATTTATTTATTTATTTATTTTGTCCAATACACAATGAGGGTTTTAGTGGGTATACATCTATATACACATAGTAAAATACATGATGAAGGTTATAGAGGAGATACTCATAGTAAAATATATATCTAAGAAATAATAGAAAAGAAGATAAAGTAATAGAACATATCAATGAAAGAATAGAAGAAGAGATATAGGAATAGAAGAAAGGTATGGGAGATATAGGAAAGCAATAGGACAGGGGACGGAAGGCACTCTAGTGCACTTGTACTCGCCCCTTACTGACCTCTTAGGAATCTGGATAGGTCAACGGTAGATAATCTAAGGGTAAAGTGTTGGGGGTTTGGGGATGACACTATGGAGTCCGGTAATGAGTTCCACGCTTCAACAACTCGTTTACTGAAGTCATATTTTTTACAGTCAAGTTTGGAGCGGTTAATATTAAGTTTAAATCTGTTGTGTGCTCTTGTGTTGTTGTGGTTGAAGCTGAAGTAGTCGCCGACAGGCAGGACGTTGCAGCATATGATCTTGTGGGCAATACTTAGATCTTGTTTAAGGTGTCTTAGTTCTAAGCTTTCTAGGCCCAGGATTGAAAGTCTAGTCTCGTAGAGTATTCTATTTCGAGTGGAGGAGTGAAGGGCTCTTCTGGTGAAGTATCTCTGGACATTTTCAAGGGTGTTAATGTCTGAGATGAGATATGGGTTCCAAACAGATGAGCTGTATTCGAGGATGGGTCTGGCGAAAGTTTTGTAAGCTCTGGTAAGTAGTGTGAGATTGCCAGAGCAGAATCTACGTAGGATTAGGTTTACAACTCTTGAAGCCTTCTTGGCTATATTGATGGCAAGGTTCTTATATCTGTAACAGCTTCTGGGAAAGAAAAGGAAAACTTTTGCTTGCTTTCTCATATTTAATTGTGTGAAAATATTTGCCTCATTCAATTTCATTCAGCCACAAGAAACTAAATTGCGAGCTGTCCTCCCAGAAATGACTGCTGAGAAGAATAGCAGGTTAAGCATCAATACTTTATCTCCTTCCAATAAATATGGTTCATAGGCTTTCCACAAACAGCCAATCATGAACTGTGGTTCATCTTAGAATGAAAGATATTTGGTCGCAGTATTTTATGTAAGTTCCTTACTTTCGGTCAAGATTCACATAGTATGTTAAGCCAAGATGTGGCTTGTTTGCAACTTACTCTGTTTTATCAAAGTGGCTAAGGCAATTTGGGAATGATTGATTGTTTTAGCATGTTTGAAGACAACAATTATTACTTCTGAAGGAAAAATCCATTGTGTATAAAATAATTTAAGTTTTATTTTAAGAATATCAGTATTTGCTGTCTGTAGTTTCTGTCTTTAACAAGATTAAGATTTCCTGTTTTTCCTTATCTTGTGACTGTCATTTTGGAATCTGTTTTTAATAAGATAAATGTCTGCTGATTAACAAGATAAATGTTTGCTGTTTAACAAGATAAATGTTTGCTGTTTACCCAATAAACCATATAAGGTGCTATTCATCTCCGAGAGAGGGAGGCAGGATGTGGACCATATTTGGGCAAGGAATTCTGTGTACCCCTATGATAAGTTGAGGAATTCTATGTACCTTTGTGATTTGTAAAACATATATAACCTGCTCTTTAGCTTCTGTACAAGTGTCTCTTCCCTTATGAAGAGTACCCGCTTTGCAAACCGTTTTTGGTATACCCAGAGAGAATAAACATTTCTGTTCTCTTTGTCCAAACGTCTCGTGTGAACTTTTTCATAAAATTTCAGCACACACTTCCATAAATAAGCAGATTTAACCAGTGATGGGCTCCTATGGGTATGGTCAGGTACGCAGAACCGGTAGAAAATTTTTAATCAAGTACACAGAACCGGCAGAAAATTTTTGAATTGTTTTCTTTTTTCCCCCTTCTGGGCTCTAGGTATGTTTTTCCTATCGCAGTAAATGAGGTTGAATGTGTATAATTTTACAAGAGTTGTGTGTGTGTGTGCGTGTGTGTGTACATATACATACAGTTTATATAGTAGATAAAGTGTTTGCCTGTGTGTAATATGTACATATATATACACATATATATACACATATTAAACAGTATATTTTTGATGTTCAGTAATAGTAAATAGATAGGGAAATTGTATCTCTTTGAGGCGAGGAGAGGAGAGTCCAACCTTAGCAACTTTAAGACTAAACCTAACCCAAACCCTTGACATGAGTGACATCAAGTCGGCTACCTTTAAGCCAGTTGCATGATCTTTAAGTCACCCCCCCGGTCATATGATGGTCAAGCCACTCTGACCTGGTGACATGGCTGGCAAACCACACCCAGAAAATAACCCACGCCCACAGTGTGGTAGTAAATTTTTTTTGCAGCCATTCATTAAATTTAACATATTCTATATCCAGTTCTTTCTGAAAACAATTTAATTCATGTCAAAATGTTTAACTTAGCAGCAGCCCAAATGTCATCATTTCCCTGTATACAATTTAACTGACACAGAGGACTATATTTTTAATACAATAATTCAGTTTTAAGACAGATAAAAATGCAAGTTTGTTGTGAGAACTATTTCAAAAGCAAAGATCAAGGGAGATCTAAACGTGAGAAGTCACCTAGGTATCAGACAGCAGAGTATTTATTTATTTCATTGAATTTTTATAGCCACTTAATCCAACAAATTCTGGGCAGTGTACAAAATCCAATACAAAATTAAAATTACAAACATAAAACAAGACAGCCTGGACCAAAAGCAGCTAATAAAACATGGCATGACAGGGACGTTTGATTGTGAGACACATTAACCCCAGGCTAGACAAGAGCTTTACTGCAGCACTGAGGACTAGGAGACAGAGAACCCAACTTCTAGAGTAGGGCCAAAGTCCAACCTTAGCAACTTTAAGACTTAAAACCAGCATGTTTGGCTGGGGAAATTTTTGAGTTGAAGTGTGTAAGTCTTACAGTTGCCAAAGTTGGACATCCTGTTCTACAGTGTTTTGAGCCTCAATATATCTCCAAGGCTCAGCTTTAGACTTTTGCTTGTTCTTGCAGGATTTCTACATCTGAAGAGGGAAGAACACCAGACCTGCTTTTAGATTCATAAATTCTCACTTCTTGCCTAGAAGCAAGTGCTTCATCCAATTGACCAAAGGTTCACTGGCCATCTTGTGAGCAGAAGAAGCCCTCTCTACAAACCAAGGAGTTATGGCAAGATCTTATTGGCAAGGTGGGTTATCTGCTTTAATTTTATTTGTGAATCTTTTTATTCTAAGAAGGGAATGAAAACTACTTGCAATGTACATATCCCAATAAAGAAATAAAGGGGAAAAAACCCCAGTGTTTCAAAATGTTTGATCTCATTCTACATAACAGAAATATTTTCTTTAACATTTAGGAGAAGTTATTATATTCAATTATAACAATCATAATATTCTTATTTTGATCCCAATGGAAGGAAAACGTTTATTGAAGTTTCTAAATGTAATAAAACTCTGATTTTTAAAAACATTCATAATTATTTCTGAGCACTTCCCCACTTCCTTACCATAACATTTTTTAGCAAGATTATCTTCTGTCTCGGTTTCTTCTCTTGATATATACAATTATTACATTAGTATTGTTTTCTTTGTAAAGAATTAGTATCCAGAAAATTGTGTCTGTATAAATTGTTTGGGGTGTGATATTCAAACTACACTAATAAAATCTGTACAAATTATACATTTTCTTTTTATGGGGATTTGTATAATGAAGTTAATGATTTTCTTTCTCACAAAATTCTTCTTTCAAAATGCATTGCTAAAGAAACATCTGCCTGTAAAAATTTTCTTGCTCTGTAATTTTGTATTTTTGTTAGTAAACAAAACATTGCTTTGTGGCTCTCTGACATTCTTATTTGTTTCGTTATTTGTTGCATTTATTTAGCTATGATAAATCTGGGTGGATAAAAAAATTAAGCAATTGAAATAGAGTCAAACTAAATTCAAATGATTATTTAAAAATGGCCCCCAAACCCTCCATATAGAAAGTGTATTCCACGTCGCCATTGGTGACTTACTATAGCCATCTACCAGGCTTTACACTATCATGGGATCCCCAGGCCAGTTGACAAAACCATATTTTAAGAGTTTTTTTAAATTATTTTTCTTCTCATTCAACATACAACTTCATATACTATTCCTTCTATACATCTTAATATACATATAGCATTATTCAAATACTATAAACTAAATCACATTCCAGGTTAGCTTTATATTATTTCATCTGTATCCAACTTTCTTTTCCCCACTTCCGTCCTTCTATCTCAGGTGGCTATTCCGCCTCTAATACCTACTTTCTTACTCCTTCTCCCTCCTTCTACTACTGCCCTTCCCTTCTCCTTCCTCCTTCTTTCCAATCTTTCTCTGGTCTCTCCCCTTTCTCTCCTTCCTTACTCAAACTCAACCCCGACAAGATGGAGTGGCTGTGGGTTCTGCCTCCAGTGACAATACCAACTGTCTTTCCATCACCCTGGGGGAAAGTCTTTGCCCCCCTCAGAGAGGGTCTGCAACTTGGGCGTCCTCCTCAATCCACAGCTGAGCTTAGAAGACCATCTCTCGGTTATGGTTAGGGGGGCGTTCGCAGGGATATGCCTTGTGTGCCAGTTGCAGCCCTACCTGGACAGGGAGTCACTTCTCATAGTCACTCATGCCCTTATCACCTCGAGATTTGATTACTGCAATGATCTCTACATGGGGCTGCCTTTGAAGAGTGTTCGGAGACTACAAATTGTGCAAAATGCAACTGCTTGAGCTATAGTGAGGCTACCAAGATCTGCCCATATTTCAAAATCTCTCCATGAGCTGCACTGGTTGCCAATTGGTCTCTGGGCACAATTCAAAGTGCTGGTTATGATCTATAAAGCCCTGCATGGCTCAGGACAAGATTATCTTCAGAACCATCTTCTGTATCCCAGCGGCCAGTCAGGTCCCACAGAGTTGGCCTTCTCCAGGTCTCATTGGCCAGACAATGTCAGCTGGCAGGGCCTAGGGGAAGAGCCTTCTCTGTGGCAGCCCCGGCCCTCTGGAATGAACTCCCTCCAGAGATATGTACCGCCCCCTCCTTCCTGGTCTTTTGTAAAGATTTGAAGACCTATCTCTGCCAGCGGGCATGGGGGCCATGAGTTACATTGTGGTCTAAAAACACCTATTAAAAGAATTGATTATCTCTATGGAGATAGATAACAAGCTATCCTGGAAATTATATTAGATATTAATTTTTATGAATACTTTCCTGAGTCTTTATTTTATGATTTTGGGGCAGCATAGATGTTCATTGTAGTCAATCAACCCAGCTCCCACTTAGATGCAGTTTTATTAAGACAGATCTGTATTTCTCTTCTTCAACAGGTAAAGGTTACATGATAATATTTATTATTTGTTTGTTTGTTTGTTTTGTCAAGTACATATTGGAGGTATGTAAAGATATAATAATATTCATATACATGATACTCTTAAAAAAAGAAACATTAGGACAGGGGATGGAAGGCACGCTGGTGCATGCTGGAGATGTATGTAGAAACATAGAAACATAGAAGTCTGACGGCAGAAAAAGACCTCATGGTCCATCTAGTCTGCCCTTATACTATTTTCTGTATTTTATTTTAGGATGGATATATGTTTATCCCAGGCATGTTTAAATTCAGTTACTGTGGATTTATCTACCACGTCTGCTGGAAGTTTGTTCCAAGGATCTACTACTCTTTCAGTAAAATAATATTTTCTCATGTTGCTTTTGATCTTTCCCCCAACTAATTTTAGATTGTGTCCCCTTGTTCTTGTGTTCACTTTCCTATTAAAAACACTTCCCTCCTGGACCTTATTTAACCCTTTAATATATTTAAATGTTTCGATCATGTTCACACTTTTCCTTCTGTCCTCCAGACTATACAGATTGAGTTCATTAAGTCTTTCCTGATACGTTTTATGCTTAAGACCTTCCACCATTCTTGTAGCCCGTCTTTGGACCCGTTCAATTTTGTCAATATCTTTTTGTAGGTGAGGTCTCCAGAACTGAACACAGTATTCCAAATGTGGTCTCACCAGCATTCTATATAGCGGGATCATAATCTCCCTCTTCCTGCTTGTTATACCTCTAGCTATGCAGCCAAGCATCCTACTTGCTTTCCCTACCGCCTGACTGCACTGTTCACCCATTTTGAGACTGTCAGAAATCACTACCCCTAAATCCTTTTCTTTTGAAGCTTTTGATAACACAGAACTGCCGATACAATACTCAGATTGAGGATTCCTTTTCCCCAAGTGCATTATTTTACATTTGGAAACATTAAACTGCAGTTTCCATTGCTTTGACCATTTATCTAGTAAAGCTAAATCATTTACCATATTACAGACGCCTCCAGGAATATCAACCCTATTGCACACTTTAGAGTCATCGGCAAATAGGCAAACCTTCCCTACCAAACCTTCCCCTATGTCACTCACAAACATATTAAAAAGAATAGGACCCAGAACAGACCCTTGTGGCACACCGCTTGTAACCTGTCTCTGCTCAGAATACTCGCTATTAACAATAACTCTTTGATGTCTACGCTTCAGCCAGCTGCAAATCCATTGAACTATCCAGGGATTAAGTCCAATCTTCACTAATTTATCTATCAGCTCTTTATGTGGAACCGTATCAAAGGCTTTGCTGAAGTCCAGGTAGGCAATATCCACGGCACCACCTTCATCCAACACCTTTGTGACATAGTCAAAGAAATCAATGAGATTAGTATGACATGATTTGCCTTCAGTAAAGCCATGCTGATTTGGTCCAATAAGTTATTGTTTTTTAGGTGCTGATTTATCCTCTTTTTGAGTAGAGAAATTCCAATGTGCAAGAAAGTAAATAAAGAAGAGTTATTTTGAAAATACAAGCCTGTAAAGAGTATTCTTGGAGCAGCCCAGCCAGACCAGAACAATATAGAGACCCCAAGGGATTTTCTGAAAGAGGATCCCACCTATTTGAAAATATAAAACTAAGGGAGCGTATGTCAATCCCTTACAGGCATGAAAGAGAATTAAATTTTACTTGCAGTGGGCACAATAGTATAATAATAATAATAATAATAATAATAATAATAATAATAATAATAATAATAATAATATTAGATTTATATGCCGCCCCTCTCCGAGGACTCAGATTGGCTGTTAGCATTTTGCCAATGACCAGTAATTTTCTCTGCCATTTCTTGCTTGATATTGAGGTATTGTCACACAGAAGAATTAACTGACAGGAACGAGAATGAAACTCCTAATTACATTCCTTCAGTTCCAAAAATTTAAGATGACAATTATTAAAGTAGGATTTTGATTGAAATAATTACAATGTTCTGATGTAGCAAAAGTACCATTGTCTTTGATGTCATTTTAAAGACTAGAAAACATGTTATTACTTAAGATTTGTGGAATGTGAAGAAATGTTCTCTTTTCTCTTAAAATAAAAAGTAATGGTTCTCTTTTTCTTGGAGGTAAGGGCAGAATATAGGATCTCCCATTTTAAATTGCTATTAAATGTAGGCAATTAACCATGCATTTAGATCACAATAGCTGAATTCACACATTATGCTAAACCCAACCCAAACAGTATTGTAATATGAGCTACGTATATGTAATATAAATACATATACATTTTATAGCCATATTTGAGTGCAAAACATAAAAAATAAACATGTATTCAAGAAGCTCTTTGAACAAACTCTTTAGGTTGAATTTAACTTTGAATGTACAGTGTGCTATCTCCATTACCAAATTTCTTGTTGGAAATATTCTTCTTTGTACAAAACCCTTAATTGGTTAGCAATGCAGAAGAAGAAAAAATCTTGCAATAAATCTGCAGCTTTATAAAGACTGAATTCTCTGATGAGCAGTGGTTTTAGCTTCCTAAACAAAAGCTGATGATGAGAATGAAATATATAGTTAACAAAAGGCCTGCAGCTGACAACTTAATCTATGCAACCGGTTCAGTTAAAGTGCTCTGCCTAATATCCTTGATTTTTCATGCACTAGCATTTTAATGTCCATTATAACATGAAGATCCTTTTGCTAAGAAGCTATGTCCAGAGACAGCTGCTCATGGTATACTGACATATACCAGCAGAAACACACTTCAAGGATAATTACATTATGCAATCTATAGCTGGATTTCTTACATATTCGTGCCGTAGATCAGGGGTGTTAAGCTCAATTTCATTGAGGGCCACATCAGAGTTTTGTTTGACCTTGGGGTGCTGAGGGTAGGCATGGCTATGGTGGGCATGGTCAGCTTGCCATCACTCATGTCGGGGGAGCCTAAAGTGACCCGAGGCTTCTGCCAGAGAAAAACAGGGTCCTGAACTCCGTTTTCAGCTGTGATGGCCTACTATAACTCTCTGCCAACAAAAATTGAGCTTGGTAGGATGTGGTCCTCCCAAGGTCTGTTTTTGCTGGCAGAGGGTTTCAGAAGGCCATTGTAGTCACAAAAAGGAGCTTGGAAGCCTGTTTTCACTGGTAGAGGCACCATGGGCCCGTCTTCGCTGATTCCAGGGTGGCCTGTGGGCCAGATCTAAGCATACTGTGGGCTGGATTTGGGCCTCTGGGCCTTGAGTTTGACACTCCTGATACAGTGGTACCTCGAGATACGAGTTTAATTCGTTCCGGACCTGGGCTCTTAAGTCGAGCAGCTCTTATCTCGAACGACTTTTCCCCATAGGAATTAATGTAAATAATTTTAATTGGTTCCAGCCCTCAAAAAACTCACAAAGTTAGTCTAAATTATGCAGAAAGACATGTTTTTAATGAAGAAATGTACATGTACATATAAATGAATAATGAAGTTTCTTTCACTTAACTTGTAAACTTTCTTAAACTTTTAAATTTACATATGTTCAACTTCTCTGCCACCCAATCCTATAGGACAGAGGTCCCCAACCCTTTTTGCACCAGGGACCGGCTTTAAGCGATCAAGAGAGGAATGGGTGAATGAATGGACGGAGGGTGGGAAGGAAGGAAGGAAAGAGGGAAGGGACAGGAACAGAGGAAGGAAGCAAGGAAACTTATGAAAGGGGAGAGTAAGAGAGGAATGAGTGAAGGGAGGGAGGGAGGGAAGAAGGTGGGAAGGAGAAAGAAAAGAAGAAATAGAGGAAGGGAAGGTAAAAGAGAGAAAGAAAAAGAGCAAGAAAGAAAGCAAGAAAGAAAGAAAGAAGGAAAGAAAGAAAGGGGGAAGGGACAGGAACAGAGGAAGGAAGCAAGGAAACTTATGAAAGGGGAGAGTAAGAGAGGAATGAGTGAAGGGAGGGAGGGAAGAAGGTGGGAAGGAGAAAGAAAAGAAGAAATAGAGGAATGGAAGGTAAAAGAGAGAAAGAAAAAGAGCAAGAAAGAAAGCTGCAAGCACCCCCCCGAGACCCCCAAGCCGGCTGCAACCTTTTAAAACACGCGCGCCGCTTCGCAGCTGTCTCCTGAAGCCGAACGCGGAAGTTAGCGTTTGGCTTCAGGAGACAGCTCCTTGGCGCTTGTATCTCGAATTTGGGCTTGTAAGTAGAACAAAAATATCTCTCCCCTCCCAGCTCTTATCTCGAGTTGCTCTTAAGTAGAGCAGCTCTTATTTCGGGGTTCCGCTGTATAGGTGAATCCCATGGCCTACAAGCTCTACTAATATTATTTGTCTAAACTTCAGTTTAGAACTTACTAATGTTCAACATTTTTATCGTACCTCCACCTTTCTCAATCAGTAGAATAGAATAGAATAGAATAGAATAGAAGTCTTTATTGGCCAAGTGTGATTGGACATACAAGGAATTTGTCTTTGCTGCATATTTGTTTATTATTATTTGGATTTATAGGCCAACCTTCTCCATAGACTCAGGGCGGCTTACAAAACAAGAACAAATACCATGAAACATGAAGAAACCCAAACCTTTAAACCCATAAAATCTAATCTAAAAAAACCCAATTTATTTAAAAAAACCCCAATCATTCACATTCATTTCATTTCAATCACACATACGGCTGGAGCAAGATGCCAATACTCAACAGGTGGAGGCACTCCCAACTCCAAAGGCCTTGTCCACTTCATCAGATGTCACCAGGTCAAACTCTTCCCACTTAACCGGACTAAGACGGGTCCTTGTCACCATCCAGATCTGAATGACTTTATCAGTAAAAAACGTATTAAAGTCCCCAGCACTGCCCTGTAAGGTATCGTCTACCACCACGCCCATTGAGTCACCCTAAACAGAGTGGCTTGGCAGCATTCTGCTGATACAATCAAGGTGGAAAGATAGGAAGATCTTGCTGCCTTGATCACAACTAAATAAGTCTTAATATAATAACTTAATAGTGTTCGGTCGGATCCAGATTTACTGGCCTTCCACTGCTCCTCTAGACATCTCATCTGGTGTTTCACCCCCCTGAGTTCCTCAATGAACCAAGGCAATCTCCAGGTTCTGCTGCCAGACAGAGGTTGCAAAGGTGCAATTCGGTCCAGAGCCCCTCTTGCAGCTGTATTCCAGGCCGTTACCAGGGGGGTGAAACACCAGATGAGATGTCTAGAGGAGCAGTGGAAGGCCAGTAAATCTGGATCCGACCGAACACTATTAAGTTATGTATAAGAGAATCCGTTATTTCTCCAAGCACTCCCTGAAAGCCTTCTAGGTCCATTAAGCATCTGGAGTGGAACCACCTAATAGGTTCCACCTCCCTGCGAGAAAGGATTGGAGCCCTAAAATCAAGCTGTAGCAGAAAATGATCTGACCATGACAAAGGCAAGATATCTAAGCCTCTTAAATTCAGATCATTACTCAACTGCCCTGAGAGAAATATCATGTCAGGTGTGTGCCCCCCTCATGAGTCAGAGCCTGTATTACCTGGGTCAGGTCCATGGCTGCTATGGAAGCCATGAACTCCTGCACCAACCCAGAGGATTAGCCAAGCGACAGTACATTGAGATCCCCAAGACTATCAGTCTGGGGAACTTGAACGCCAACCTAGCTACCTGTTCGAGTAGAGCAAGCAGGGCTGTTGTCATGCAGCTGGGAGGCAGGTACATGAACCCACCTGAACCCCTAGGTCCAACTTCACAAGGAGGGACTCACAGATGACTAACTTGGGTGCAGAGAGCCTGCTTAAGCCAAAGCTCTATGATTGCCACTCCTGCCCCCCCTTTCATGGAGTCGCGGTTGATGCCACACCTGAAACCCATCTGGGCACATTTTTGAGAGGGTGACATCCCCCCCCCCAGGTTCCAGCCAGGTCTCAGTCACACATGCCAGGTCAACCTCCTCATCTGAGAGTAAATTCTGGTTAAGGGGAGCTCTCAGTGTACAAAAGCATATGATTCTCTAAGTATTAATATGGGTTGTAAGGATACAAGCAACAAATTGCAATCATACAGTCATAAGTGGGAGGAGATGGGTGGTAGGAATGATGAGAAGACTAATAGTAATAGTAATGCAGCCTAAGTGAATAGTTTGACAGTGGTGAGGGAATTATTTGTTTAGCAGAGTGATGGCATTCGTGGGAAATAACAGTTATTGTGTCTAGTTGCCTTGGTGGACAGTGCTCTGTAGTGTCATTTTGATTGTTCTCCTATATGCAGAGAGAAGTAAAATACAGTGGTACCTCTACTTACGAACTTAATTCGTTCAGTGACCAGGTTTGTAAGTAGAAAAGTTTGCAAGAAGAAGCATTTTTCCCCATAGGAATCAATGTAAAAGCAAATGATGCATGGGATTGGGGAAACCACAGGGAGGGTGGAGGCCCTGTTTTCTTGCAGGAGATTCCTAGAGAGGCCTCACAGAGGCTTCTCCCTGATTTCGGGTTACAGTTTTGGAGGCTTGGGTTTGTAAGTGGAAAATGTTTCTTGAGAAGAGGCAAAAAAATCTTGAACACCCGGTTCTTATCTAGAAAGGTTCTTAAGTAGATGCGTTCTTAGATAGAGGTACCACTGTACAGCATTTTTTTCTCGATAAAAGTAGTTCCCAATTTGCAACCATTCATTTAGTGACCATTCGAAGTTGCAACAATTCTGAACCAAGGGATTGAGGCCTTTGAACTATGGAGCTGGAAAAGACTCCTGCAAGTCCCTGGGACTGCAATGTGAACAAACAAGTCCTAGGGGAGATCAACCCTGACTGCCCTTTAGAAGGCCAGATCTGGAAGATGATACCCAAATACTTTGGCCACCTAATGAGAAGGAAGGAGAGCTTAATGCTGGGAACAATTGAGGGCAAAATAAGAATGGGATGACAGAGAATGGGGTGGCTGGATGGAGTCACTGAATAGTCAGCATGAACTTAAATGGACTCAGGGGGATGGTAGAGGACAGGAAGGCCTGGACAAATGTTGTCCATGGGGTCATAATGGGTCAGACACACATTCAAACTAATAACAACAATGCTTAGTACATTCAGCAAATATAAAACCTTTCTTTGAGTATACTTTCAAAAGATCTCAGAAAAAAAAAAGCACTATTATGATGTTATCTTATTGTTTATAGAAAATCCACAGGAGGAAAGAAGCCACAATTGGGGGGAAATTACTGAAGAGCAGAAGAAGAAGCTTGAAAAAAGCAATCAGATAGAACCAGAGAATACACAGTATATATTCAGAAAACAATGTAGAATAGGAACGATTTCTCCCCTGCTGAAATCTCATTTACAAGAGTGTTAAGCTGAGAAATTAAAATAAAGGTTGTAAAGAAAATTAATCCTAGCTAAGAATTGGAATTGTGTGTTTGCAAATAGTGTAAACAAATCAATCAAAGGGAAATGTCAGTCATGATAACAATAGCAATAGCACTTAGACTTATATACCACTTCATAGTGCTTTTACAGGCCCTTCTAAGCAGCTTTCAGAGTCAGCATATTGCTCCCAACCATCTGGGTCCTCATAGCGTTCTAAAAAAACCTTTCAGGTATAGTGTAAAATCCCTTTTAAATAGATATTGGGGTAAATAAGATATTTTGAGCATATTTTTATGGTAAATAGAAAATGTGCTCAAAAATATTATTTCAGTAATGAATTGATGGAAAGCAAGTAGAAGGGTTTGCAAGGAAGTCTCCAGGTTAGACTTCCTATCTTGCATGATCAACATGATTGTTATGGTTAGCTCTGGCCCAGCTCCTGCCCCAAGGAATGTGGCGGTGGATGTGGGGGAGACATCCACATGCCGCAGGCCTGTTTTACTCCCAGTAGAATCTGCCGACGAAGTCTCCTCTGACCAAGAAAGCATGAGTGACAGGGAAGAGGGGAGTTTGGCAGACAGCCCAGGAGGAGATCAATCATCTGTATCATCCCTGGATTATGAACAAGAATTAATGACACATCCACGCATGCGTAGAGTGATGCATAGGAGACAACAACTGAAGGATTATTACAGGAGAAAATGAGGCCACCTCTGGTTGGGTGGGGCTGCTGTAATTAGTGCTACATATAAAAGTGCAGCCTGGTGTTTTAGCCTCATGGCAGTTTATCTGATTCCTTGTTGCATCAAGATCATGGCTTTTGCTGTTCAGGATTATGTGTGTGGACTCTCTGGACTTTAGAATTGGACTCAATTTCCCAGTTATTGGGTGAGCAATTGGACTGTATTTAACCTGTGCCTTGTGTGTACCAGAAAATCCATTTGACATTTAAAAAGGGGGCTGTTTCTGTTTTTCTGTGTATAAAAACATTTGGGTTTTCCTTTTTTATTTATTTATTTTTATTTTTTATTTTTTATTGTTAGAGTTGAAAGGGACCATGCAGGTCATCAAGTTCAACCCCCTGCCTTAGCAGGAATCCTAGAGAACCCCAGTCAAGTGGCAGTCCAATCTCCTCTTGAAAGTGTCCAGAGTTGGGGAGTTCACAACCTCCGCAGGCAAGTTGTTCCAATGGTTGATCGCTCTGACCGTCAGGAAGTTCTTCCTTACTTCTAGGTTGAATCTCTCCTTGGTCAGCTTCCAACCGTTGTTCCTCGTTCGGCCCTCTGGTGCTCTGGAGAATAGAGTGACCCCCTCCTCTCTGTGGCATCCCCCCATATACCTGTATACAGGTATATCGTGTGGTGTGTATCTTCCTGGACTAATTACCCTGTAATTACGGGCGGTTGAGGCACGCCGGAAGAACAATGATGATCATGCCTAAGGTAAAATTGGCTTTGACTATTCTTGTAGCCCAACATTTATTTACTTATTTTATTTATTATTAGAGTTGGAAGGGACCTTGCAGGTCATCTAGACCAACTCCTTGCTGGTGCAGGAGACACTACATCATGCTAGTCCAATAGCAGTCCAGTCTTTTCCTGAAGGTCACTAGTGTTGGAGCATTCACCACCACCGCAGGTGTGCCCGTGTTTTGGTGAGTTGTTTTTGCTTCTGCAGATGCCGAAACACAGGCACACCTGTGGCTCCGTGCACGATTTTGCTACCTCCACAGGTGCAGAAGCAAAATCGTGCTGGCCCCGTAAGCACTTAAGAGCTGCAGCAGCGAGCACAATTTAGCATTCCAGCTAGTAGCCCGACCGCTGATCAAGATTGAATATTGCTGAATTGAGAAAGAAAAATATTGAAGTGATTTGGCTATGTAAAGAGAGCAACAAGGATCAGATATATGAATGATGACTAGATGCACTGAGAGGAAGGAGAGTACAAGAAAATCATGTTTGGCTGGAGCTGGTGAAATCCTAATACGGAAGTTGAAAAACAAAAGCAATGTATGAAATTCTCTATGGGACATGGTAGAGGATAGAATCATTTGATGGAGAAAAATATGGAGAGAAGTAGCAAATCATATTGATATAAACTTGATTTAGCAATATTCCCTTGCCTCCTACTTTTTGGGCCCACTATTTCTTTCTATGTGATAGGTAATGAATATAGCTACCCATATTGCCTTATATATTTTTATTTACAATATTAATAAAGCTACCACTAAGATGGGACTTCAAACTTATATTTTTGATCATGGCTGTCTAATATGATTGTTAATGATTGTGCATTTCTAGTGCTTATGGCTTTTAATATCTACTTTACGGATGTTTTAATATAATCTACCTTGATGTATACAGAGAATGGAAACTAAATAAAGAAGCAATTCTCGATAACATAAAAAAGAAAGTAAATTCATATTCAATGATTGTATATAACTTCTAATAAGTTCAGGATTATTTCTTCTCAAAAATATATAATTGGGTTTCAATCTGAGCTATACACCTGCATTTAATGGTATTGCATAAAATATTTAACCCTTCTGTTCTGTTCGAAAAAAGTTCCTAATGTTATGTTCCCGGGTCACCCTGACCCGGACCGAAAACTCTTCATTTGCAGTGCTTATGTTTGGTCTTTTTGAAAGCTTTTTTCACCTGGAAACATGTTTGAACATTTCTGCACACAATGGAATGAAAATTGAACTGAAAAAATTAATCCTTATTGGTTTATTTTGCACATAAATGTGCCCCCCCCCCCGTTTTTGTGAAAGTTTTTTCAATTTATGGATAGTTTTGCTTGCAAAATCCATTCTATTTTACTAAAGTTGGTGTGGGATTGGTAGCTTGAACATTTCTGCACACAATGATATGAAAATTGAACTGAGAAAATTAATCCTTATTGGTTTATTTTGCACATAAATGTGCCCCCCCCGTTTCTGTGACATAGTCTTCACTTTATGGATAGTTTTGCTAGCAGAATACATTCAATTTTGCTAAAGTTGGTGTGGGATTTGTAGCTTGAACATTTCTGAACATAATGATATGAAAATTGAAGTGGAAAAATCGATGCATATTGGTTTATTTTGCATATAAAGTTATTTCAATTTATATAAAATTTATGCTGTTAATTTCAAATTTACATACTTTTTTTTAGTAAAATGGATTTCTTTCATAAAATTAGTTATCTGGCTACAATGTGGTTGATTTTCAAAAGGATATTCCAAATATTTCTAGACAAATATGTATGAACAGTGACAATAATGGCACACAGCAAGGCCGGGGGGGGGGGGTGTCCCTTTTGTGGCAAAAATAAACCAATAAGAACCATTTTTTTCAGTTCATTTATATTTTTCTTATATTCAGAAATGTTCAATTTAGTATATCAAACCTTTTGGGGGAAAATTCCTTAGGGATTTGTAGCCTTAAAAAATAGAAATTGACACGAAATTCAGAAAGGATGGGGGGAGGGGCTTTTTGATCAAAATAAAAATATAAGTCTCAATTTTTCCAGTTCAATTTTCATATCATTATGTTCATAAATGTTCAAACTAGTTTTCCAGTTGAAAAAGTTTTCAAAAATACCAAATTCAAGTACCTAAAAAAAATCATTTTGGTCCGGGTCTATATGACCCGAACAGACTAAACGTGACTTTTTTTTTGCCCAGAAAAAAAAAATTTTCCCCACCCCCACAAATATTTTTTTGATGATCAGCATTGTTAAATTGAGTAAATGAATGCCTAAGATATTAAAAATATTTTGGATTTGAAGCCTGCGTAAATATAAAGTGAAAATGGTTGCAAGCAGCCGAGGGGGGGAGGGAGGCCTTATTTCTGATGTTAAAAAACCAGTAAGAATCATTTTTTTCAGTTCCTTTATATTTTTCTTATATTCAGAAATGTTCAAGGTACCATTCCCACACCAACTCCAGTAAAATAGACTGCATTTTGCAAGCAAAACTATCCATAAATTGAAAAAACTTTCACAAAAACGGGGGGGGGAGGCACATTTATGGGCAAAATAAACCAATAAGGATTAATTTTTTCAGTTCAATTTTCATTCCATTGTGTGAAGAAATGTTCAGACTACTTTCCAAGTGAAAAAAGCTTTCAAAAAGACCAAACATAAGCACTGCAAATGAAGAGTTTTCGGTCCGGGTCAGGGTGACCCGGGAACATAACATTAGGGAGTTTTTTTTTTCAGCAAGAAAGAAACCTCCCACCCCCCAAAAAAAATTCTCATAGAGAGAACCCCTGAAATGATGAAAAGTCATGAAATTTCAAGTTTCAGATATGCAGGGAAAATTTTTTACAGGGTCTCAAACCTTGATTTCGGGTCTCACAGACCCGAACAGAACAGCAGGGTTGAAGACAAATGAAAAGTTCACTTTTTCAGGCATGTATAATAACTTAAGACATACTGTATACATGACTGGAATCTTCATTGTATTTGCTTTTAAACAGTAATACAGCATCCATTACTTCCTTGATGAGCAAAATATCCAACTCTAATAATAGAAAAGGAATTGTGCCATTTTTTAAATAACTGGTTTATTGTTGTTTTTCAATTTTTTAGTCTTAACCTTCCCCTTGGAATCCTTTGGAGGTAGGGCTATAGGGCTGCAAAATCACAAAATACCAGCAAGAAATATAGAAAAATCTACCTATTCATGTATTGTCAGTCTTTTGCAGCCCAGATCTGGGAGAACTTCATGATGGTTGCCAATTAGACTCTGCTTTGCTTTCAAAACCAGTTCAGGGCAATGCCGATGTGCTGTTACCAAAGCACTTTGTATATAGCATTCATTTTTATACAAAGGAGTATTCTATTATTATATTCTACAATAAATATAATTTCTGCAAACCTTGTGGTGTCTGTTTTTGCAACATTTCCCTTCATTTCCCCAAGAAAAGGATTGCAGTCTTAGCACCTGCTGGATATGCTGCAAAATCATCCAGGGCTTTAAAAATATGAGATTTAAAATAATATTAGAAAATGGCACTTCACACAGTGTTTTTTAAGATAAGCGCCTGAAAGGCTTTATTTGCATTCCAATAGGACAAAATGGGATTCTAAGAAAGACATATTTGTAAGTATATATGTATACACGCAGATGGTGAAAATATAATGGATCTTGTGAAAGTGAAGTGCTTGAGATATTAGGATTTCTACTGCATTTAACCTATATTTTAGAATTAAAACATATAGGCTTATTCCTTCAGAATATGATAGATTGGGGGATTGGACAACCAAATATAGAAGAGTCCACTGGACACAAAAGGTAGGAAAGTGGACAGCAGAGTGCCCATTTTAAATTTATTTCCTACTTTAGAAGAAACCTATTTATTTTATAGGTGCTTAGTCCAGTTTCACTTTTAAATCCTAAATACTGTAGCTTGAATTTAGGAATATGTATGCATTAACAGCATATATAAACTCTCCCAGTCCTGAAGGATTCTGAGTGGTGTACACCAACACAGAAAAACAAAATATCAACATAGCAAACATCAAAACATATCTAAACTAATACATTTTATTTCCATCTCTCTCAAGATTTTCAGCACTGTTGAGCTTCAATGCCGGTGATCAATCCTGAAGTTCAACCACTACCAACTATGAAAGCCTAAGCAGTATATTTCAAGATTTCCTTCTGATTCCCAAGTCTAATTACATAATTGCATTTGCTTCAGCTGATCCTGTGCTATATTATGCTGACTCTATTTCATGTTAGCTTAAAAAAAATCCTGCCTGATTGAGTAGCCAGGCTCTTTTGATAAAGTTATATATTCATTTTCTTGTCAGATGATTTTGTTGTCAGATGTTGTATAGATGGCCTGTTTTCATGTTTTGGTGTTTTGAGTTGCTGCAATGTATTTGGGCTCATCTGAATGATGTTCTTACACATATTTTCTTGAGGGAGGGAGGGTTGTCACTTTGGTAATGAACCCTTGGTTAGTGTGGGTAGATTTATCAATAGTATCTTAAAATTGTCTATCACATTTTTTTAAAAATACCATATTTTTCAGAGTATAAAACGCACCTTTTCCCCCCTAAAAGAGGGTGGAAATATCTCTGCATCTTATCTATGAATGCATTCATTTTTGGCCTTCTGAAGCCCTACCTCCATGTCTCATTTTTGTGAAAAGTGGGTCCGTTTTTTGCAAAAATGGGGTGCACAGAGGGTCTGGAAGAGGGAGATTGTGATCCTGCTAAATAGAGCGCTGGTGAGACCACATTTGGAAAACTGTGTTCAGTTCTGGAGACCTCACCTACAAAAAGATATTGACAAAATTGAATGGGTCCAAAGATGGGCGACAAAAATGGTGGAAGGTCTTAAGCATAAAATGTATCAGGAAAGACTTAATGAACTCAATCTGTATAGTCTGGAGGACAGAAGCGAAAGGGAGGACATGATCGAAACATTTAAATATGTCAAAGGGTTAAATAAGGTCCAGGAGGGAGTGTTTTTAATAGGAAAGTGAACACAAGAACAAGGGGACACAATCTGAAGTTAGTTGGGGAAAAGATCAAAAGCAAGATGAGAAAATATTTTTTTACTGAAAGAGTAGTAGATCCTTGGAACAAATTTCCAGCAGACGTGGTTGGTAAATCCACAGTTACTGAATTTAAACATGCCTGGGATATTTTATCCTAAGATAAAATACAGAAAATAGTATAAGGGCAGACTAGATGGATCATGAGGTCTTTTTCTTCTGTCAGTCTTCTATGTTTTTATGTTTCTATGTCTGGGAAGCCTGCAGAGACCTCCTGAATACTGGGGTTATGAGTGCAAGGGTCTTCAAACTTGGCAAATTTAAGACTTGTGGACTTCAACTCCCATTCCTGAGCTAGCATGACTGGAGAAGGAATTCTGGGAGTTGACTCCACAAGTCTTAAGCTGTCAAGTTTGAAGTTTGTAAAAAGTGTACATGGTTATAAAAGGTATACATGGCTGTAAAAAATATTCTGCTATACTGGTATTTTATTAAATAATATATTATTACACCATTTGGTTCGGAATACTTTTTTCCTTGTTTTCTTCCTCTAAAATCTAGGTGTGTCTTATACTGTGGTGCATCTTATACTCCAAAAATACTGTATACTATAGAGTAGTCCTTGGTAGAACACCATGAAAAAGATATTTGAAAAGTTATTCAGATGTCATGATATATCTGTACATACAAATATCAAAATAATGTCTTCTCTGTCATAATCAATGGAAAGAAAAGTTGGACTTTTGAAGAAGCAGGATAGAAAGAGTGTTGACATTTTTGATGCCATTGCACAAAATAACTGAAAATATCACAGATACCCAAGAAAACTAATGAATCATAGAATAAATCAAGTTAACTCAAGACACAAATAAGCAAACTCAATATACCATATTTTGGACATTTATATCTTCCATGAAAAGTATATAATGCTAGGAAGAGTGGCATGGGAAAAAACGGAAAAGAAAATAGGTAGTACCAAAATAGATGGAATTGCTTTAGCTCAAGAAAATGATTTTCTCATATTTTAGAACTGCTAAGCAAGAAACTCAAATTTTCCCCTTCTTGCCCAGGCACAGTGGGAGAAAATGTGAGTTTGAGACTTAATTTTAATTATATTGAAAATGTTGGAATGTAAGTGCCTAATGAATAATTTAGTTTGTACGTATCGCTTCCTTTCTTTAATAGAACTTTATGTACATAATAGTGGTTTATGGATGAAAATTTCTCCCAATTTTTATTTGCATATGTACCAATTCAATTCATTAAGAGTTTAGGCACAAAACAGAAACCAGAGACTTTAGTATTGCAATCAATGCTCCACAAATCATAAAATGTTTAAATTGTTAGAACAATCGGTGTCCTGAAGACTCTGGGTGGCTTACAACAGGATATAAAATACATTTAAAAATATAACAAAACATTAAGATGAAACAGTTTTAAGGATATTTTTGAAAATGGAGGTGGGATTAAGTGAGAAAATAAAACTTTTCTAATATTCATATTTTCATCATCTACATTCAAATGAATATCAAGTTACTTTCTCTTATGTCTTTGATTCTTTGATTTAAATGTTAGAAGGATAAAAATCACTTCCTAAATTAATTGTGTTTGATATATAATGGCAAAACATGATGTTTAAGAAATGAATATGACTGCTGATACACTATGTTAAAACTGGGAACAAAAAAAATCAGCAAAATGTATGTATTTATTCTTTATTGAACAGTGAACTATAACTGAGGTGAGGAAGATCTAGTGATATAGCTCTTAGATATATACAGTGGTACCTCAAGATACGAACCTAATTGGTTCCAGAGGGAGGTTCATAAGATGAAAGGTTCGTAAGACGAAACATTGTTTCCCATAGGAAACAATGTAAAGTCAATTAATCCGTGCAGCAAGAAAAAAAACCCCGCAAAAAACGCTGCCGCCCGGATGTCACCTTTTAAAACAGCGGGGGGGGGGGGGGGGCCTTCCCAGCAGCCTCCGGAACCGGGAAGTTTGGCAAAATTTCGGGGTTCGGGAGGCTGCTGGGAAGCCCCGCAGCCCAGCTGTCACAACAACCGGGAGGCTTCCGCCTTTGGGTTTTTGGCTCGGCGGAGCAGGAGGACCTTCCTAACTCCCTCCTCCCCAAGCCGAAAACACAAAGGCGGTCTGCTGCTGCCCGCTTGAGCCAGGAGGCATTTAGGGCATGGAGGAATGGGAAGCTCAAACGCCGGTGGCTTCAGCTTCCCATTCCTCCATGCACTTCGCCCTGAATGCCTTCTGGCCGCCTGGCAGAGCGGGGAGCCAGGCAAGAGCGATCTTCTGCCGGCCATGGGCGAAGGGCGGGGAAGCCGGCGGCTGTAGCAGCTGGTGCAAGAGGCTTCCCCGCCCTTCGCCCATGGCCAGCAGAAGATCACTCTTGCCCCCCGCTCCTCTTCTGCTGGCCACGTTGGCTGCAGCGGCAGTGACAGCTGCAGCTTCTCCTCCTCTTCCTCCTCCATCTCCTGTGGCCACTTTCCCCAAGAAGCCTCCCGTCCACAGAGGAGGCAAGGATACCTTTGCGCTGCTTCAAAGCCTGGGCGGCTCCGAAGAAAAAGGCTGCCACTATCTCATTGAAGGTTTTCCCGACGAAGCGCTGCGCTGGGCTCCGAAGTGGCGCAAAGTTCTCCCTGCCTCCTCTGCGGTTGGGAGGCTCCTTCAGCTGATAACAGAAGTCCGGAGGTGGGGTTTCCCAGGAGGGAAGCCTCAGAAAATTCGCAGCATCGCAAACCTCTGCTGGGGCTTAAGACCCAAAGCATGCTGCTGAGACGGCTTTAGCCCCAATCCTGCTTTAACGGGGCTAAGGCTGCTTTTACCCCAGCCCACCATCAAGCCAGAGCAGCGAAGGAAGTGAAGGAAGCTTTCCTCTTCCCCATTTGCTCTTTAAATGTCCTCCAGTTTTCACAGAGGGTTTCTAAGGTGTCCTCCTGCCTATTTGCTCTCTATGTGTCATCCAACTTTCGTGGAGGGTTTCTTAGCTTTCCATGAAAGGTTGAGGACACATGGAGAGCAAACTGGGAAGAGGAGAGGTGAAAAACCCTCCGTTAAAGGTTGGGGACACATGGAGAGCAAACTGGGAAGAGGAGAGGTGAAAAACCCTCTGTGAAAGGTTGGGGACACATGGAGAGCAAACTGGGAAGAGGAGAGATGAAAAACCCTCCGTGAAAGGTTGGGGACACATGGAGAGCAAACCGTGTTCGGCCTTTGTTCGGAGACTGCTGGGGAGCTGTTTTAAAAGGTGACAGCTGCGCTGGGGGGCTTCCCAGCAACCTCCCGAACCCCGAACCCGGAAGTTCGGCAAAAGTTCGGGAGCTTGCTGGGAAGCCCCCCAGCCTGGCTGTGACCTTTTAAAACAGCCGGGCGGCTTCCCAGCCGTCTCTCGAAGCTGAACGCCAAACCCGGAAGTTCAGGTTTGGCGTTTGTAACATGAAAAAAGTTTGTAAGAAGAGGCAAATTTTTTCTGAACCCCAGGTTCGTATCTCGAGTTGTTCGTAATATGAGGGGTTCGTATCTTGAGGTACCACTGTATACTGCTTTACAGTACTTTACAGCCCTCTCTAAGCAGTTTACAGAGTCAGCATATTGCTGGGTTCTCATTTTACCGATCTTGGAAAGATTAAAAGCTGAGTCAACCTTGAGCCTGGTGAGATTTGAACTGCCAAATTGCAGGCAGCCAGAAGCCAGCAGAAGTAGCCTGTAGTACTGCACTCTAACCACCACACCACCAATGCTCTAAATTCTGGTTAAGTTATCATTCAAAACCAAGCAGTGGATAATTATAACGTGGGCAGAGAAGATCAATATGGATTCCACTTCTAATGGTGGCTTGATATACAGTAATAAATTGTTTTAGTTTGCAGATCTACAATGTAAAAATGTAACGTGAATAATCTTTTTTAAAAAAAATCTCACATGAATTATTGTGAGGATTAATTGGTTCAAGAGGAACTCTGGGATACTCTGAAGATTTAAATGCCTAAATGAATCTCAGGGTGAAAGCAATGAAAAAAATAACTGTTAAAAATGGAGCAGTTAGAGCTTCCACAGGATATAATGTTGTTAGTTTCTAAGCTGCATATACTGTATTATGAAAATCTTCCTGGTTTGAAAACTTTTAGGAAGAAGACTCTAATTTTTGTTCTTGTTTTTATAATTGTCTATTGGCAATCTGCTTTTCCAACCAAATCTATTTCACCCAACTTTCAGCTCATGTACTGTGTATTCCACAGTGGCATATTTGGCAACATTATAAATGTAATATATATTCATCACCATCATCTGTGGAATTGCATAAGCTTTGTGAATGTTCTAATACTCTGCATCTTACAATCCCCAGTTCTTTTCAGAGCACTTCCAACTATTGTTTTCTTGAATTCTTCATTCCCAATTTTCTTTTCTTTTAATTTTTTAAATTCTTTTTAATTCTGGGAACACAGACTGAAATACCCTGTTTCCCTGATAGTAAGACACCCCCGATTGTAAGACGTATCGAGGGTTTCAGGGGGGTCGGCTAATATAAGCCATACCCCGAAAGTAAGACATATGTCTTACTTTCGGGGAAACACGGGGGTATTGCCGGGGGGGGAGCCCAATGACGTCGCTTCCAAGCTCCCCGCGCGCCCTTCACCTCGCCGCGGCGCCACCGCCTCTTCCCCGGCTTGGCAAAGCGAAGGATGGCGCTGGTCCGAAGTGAGCCGAGCAGGTGGCGGCTTGCAGCGAAGGCGCTCGTCCCAGCAACCGAGTCCTGCCGAGGCTCGGCTGCAAGCGGCCAGCGAGGCCGACCGGCTCCGAGGCGAGTGGCCAGAGCTGCGCCC
Organism: Erythrolamprus reginae; assembly: GCF_031021105.1. Lineage (NCBI taxonomy): Eukaryota > Metazoa > Chordata > Lepidosauria > Squamata > Dipsadidae > Erythrolamprus > Erythrolamprus reginae. The sequence goes on from NC_091951.1 coordinate 320,333,741, forward strand.
TCCTTCGCCCGCCTCCTTTCCGGCAGGCAGGTGGGGCTGCCCAACTGCGCAGAGCGGCTCCTCCCCTCCAGACACATGCTTCCCCGACACGCGTCTGCGGCTCCACGCGTGCACGCCGCTTGGAGTCCTGAGGTTGAACTTGGAAAAGGGCTCACGAGGCTCCTGTCCCGCGGCTGCCCTTCTGGACTCTGGGGAGATGCCTTCGGGAACGCGACCCTTTCAATTTTTTTCCAATGTAAGACATACCCCGAAAGTAAGACGTAGTGGGGCTTTGGGGGGTAAAAAGAAAGTAAGACACTGTCTTACTTTCGGGGAAACACGGTAGCACCTGAAGCATCCACCAAGAAAAGTCATCTCCTGATTTATGGATTTTATTATTTTGAAAAACAGAGCCCTTGTCATCAAGTTGCTACTAGTATTTCATTCCAATGAACCTGGCTTCAAATGGCTTAGATTGTCTTTTGTTGTTGTTGTTTTAGAAAGGAAGTTTAGCTCAGTGGTTCTCAACCTGTAGATCACGACCCCTTTGGGGGTTGAATGATCCTTTCAACAGGGGTTTCCTAAGAACATCTGAAAGCACATACCGTGTTTCCCTGAAAATAAGATACTGTCTTATATTAATTTTTGCTCCAAAAGTTGTGCTACGTCTTATTTTCGGGGGGTGCCTTATATTTCTCATATAAGACAAATTCACAGGCAGAAAAGCTGACACCCCCAAAGAAAGTGTACCGTATGGTACACTGATTACAGTACGGTACCGTCAGTATGGCACCCACACACACAAACGACGGCACTTATATGGTACAACAGTATACTCCCGCTATTGCAGCTTCTGGCCACCAGAGGAACTACAGTCTATGCACTGTAGTGGAGACTGTAATGGCGGTGAGACAGCAGCAGACTGTGTCTGCTGTACTGGACGGTACAAAGCAATGGAAGGGGCCAGCAGGGGACGCCACATTATTACGGTACCGCTATGAACAACTTTGAATGGTACCGTATGTTTTTCCACCGTACCGTATGTAAACTTGACTACGCCTTATTTTCGGGGGGTGCCTTATATTAGCAAATTCTGCAAAACCTCTGACATGCCTTACTTTCGGGGTACGTCTTATTTTCGGGGAAACAGGGTATTTCTGAAGGTCTTAGGAACTGGGAAACTGCTCCACTAGTCGTTTCCAGGAGGGTGTACTCCATGCAAATAGACTATTGCAAAGGGAAAAAAAGTACCCTGGGAACTTGATATTGCCCTCTTGTTTTTTCCTTTTTCCCCACAATTTTTAAAAAATTGCAGCACTGCACATGCATGCATGCGCAAAGCATATGTGCAGCCACAAGGCATGCCCATGCAGTGCAAGAGGAAGCGAATCAGCAGTGAAGTAAGTTAGAACCCACCCCTGAGTTTCCTAATAATTTTATTATTTTATGGTTGAGGGTCACTACAACATGAGGAATTATATTAAAGGTTTGTGGCATTAGGAAGGTTGAGAACCACTGGTTTAGGTAGTTTTTAAGGACAACCAAGACTAGATAATAAATTCCCATTTTGCAACAGCTTTTGAATGAAAAATACACAATAATTGATCTGCCATCATTACTTTGTCTTCTTGGTCAATAACCTGCATTAAACTTTGAAAACATGCCATATCTAAGATGTATCCTTCTCATAGTTTTCTTAGAAATAATTTTTAGATCCATATTCCTATCTACAATGAACTGGGCAATGAAATTTCCTTCACTTCCCCCCCCCCCCCTAACACTACTCATTCAGTTTTATTCCAGAGGGTTTGCTTTAGAAATGCTTTCAAAAGAAAAGTAAATTTCCCAGAAATAATAATAATAATAATAATAATAATAATAATAATAATAATAATAATAATAATAATAATAATAATAATAATAATAATAATAATAATAATAATAATAATAATAATTATTATTATTATTATTATTATTATTATTATTATTATTATGCTGGATTTCGTATTTCATCGCCAGTCGGGCGCTTCCCAAGCACGGATTATGTTTGCCGATCCCAGTAAAGCGGCATTTTGCAATTGACAGATGGAGATTTTGTCAATTCCGATGGTTTTCAAATGTCCGCTGAGATCCTTTGGTACTGCGCCCAGCATGCCAAGTACCACTGGGACCACTTTCACTGGCTTATGCCAGAGTCGTTGCAGCTCGGTTTTTAGATCTTTGTATTTCACTAATTTCTCTAGCTGCTTCTCCTCAATTCTGCTGTCTCCTGGGATTGCGATGTCGATGATCCATACTTTCTTTTTCTCCACGATCACAATGTCTGGTGTGTTATGCTTCAGAATTCGGTCAGTCTGAAGTGCTTGCTCATTTTCGACCACTTTTTCGGGCTTATGATCCCACCAGTTCTTTGCCACTGGTAAATGGTAGTTCCAGTGGATCATCTGTGCCACAGCATCATGTCTATGCTTGTAGTCAGTCTGTGCAATCTTTTTGCAGCAGCTGAGTATGTGATCGATTGTTTCATCTGTTTCTTTACAGAGTCTGCACTTTGGATCGTCTGTTGATTTTTCAATTCTGGCTTTGACAGCATTTGTTCTAATGGCCTGTTGTTGTTGTTGTTGTTGTTGTTATTATTATTATTATTATTATTTATTAGATTTGTATGCCGCCCCTCTCCGTAGACTCAGCGCAGCTTACATGTCCTCTCCTTAATGTATGGTACATTCTATAGCCACCCATCTTGACCTCCCATCTCTCAATTAAAATATTGAGAAATGTTTGGAGCTTTTTTTTCTCCTATTGGAGAATTTTGGGAAAATCAGTTAATCAGTAAGATGATAATGGATATAAATTTTTAGAAAAATATTCCAAATTGAGAACTTTTGCAGATTATTTTTGGTGTTGGAAGATCCATTAAATGAGATATTGCATAAATGGTAAATTAGCTATCTTTAAGGTTAATAAATAATAATAAAATAATGAACAATAAAAAAAGCTTTAAGGTTATAATGCCTTAGTAAGGCCACACTTGGAATACTGCATTTGTTCACCAAAATGTACCAAAGATATGGGGACTTTAGAAAGAGTACAGAGAAGAGCAACAAAAACAATTAGGGGACTGGAGGCTAAAATATATGAAGAACGGTTGCAGGAACTGGGTATGTCAAGACCAAGCAGAATTAATGAACAAATGAACAAAATGGGTTTTAAGCTTGAAAAAAAAATTAAAACACTTCAGTGTTAATTTGACAAATTTGAATTGTATGTGATTTCAAAATAATTATGTTAAGACGTGGAATAAAGTTAAAAAAGATATGTCAAAATGGGAAAATTACCATTGTCATTGCTGGGAAGAATTTTTATGAATAGATGAATGTTTTATCTAGAATCTTAGTTTGTTTCAGACAATATCTGTTTTGACAGCTGATGTACCATTTAAATAGTGATAGATAGACATATTTAAATTTGCCAAAGTAAAAAACTGAAAGTTAAATATAAGGTGCTACAAGACATTAAAGGAAGATGTTACCTGATTTGAAATTGCATTTGAAGCTTATTTAGCTTGGCTGAAACAGAAGGTTATTGGCAGCTAAAGGGAATTATCTGAGATTTGGGTGGCACAGCTATTTCTGACATAACAAAGTTAATGCAGATTTCAAAACTCATTTAATGAGATGTGCCATATTGAAAGTGTGGCATAGATTAGGGTGGGTTCTAACTTATGTCGCTGCTGGTTAGCTTTCTCCCATGCCGCATGACAATGCCTCATGGGTGCACACAAGTTCGAACCCGCAAAAACACTGTACTACATACTTCACTGTACTACATACTTCACTTTGTCAATATATGAACTAACCAGCAATGTACGTTTGGAGGAAATAGTATAATGTTACTTTAAGAGCCAGGCTGCAATTAGCCATAAAAGGGAGACAGATCTGTTGCTCTCTTTTTGGGTTGTATTGTATTTTATTGTTGGTTATTGGTAGCTATTGTGGTTAGTCTTGCTATTGCTGTGTGCTAATATATTGCTGTGTGCTTAAATTCTGCTGGGTGCTAATATATTGCTGTGTGCTGCAAATTGGTCTATGTACTTGTGTGCTGTGTGGTGCATATTGGTCTATGTATTGTATTATGGTCTTGTATGGAACTGTGTGTAATATTAATGGTTAGATGCTGTATGTTTAGAACTGTATATGTTTGCTTGATTTGGATATGAATGTAGCTAACTGTTTACTGGTTAATTTTGATACTCTTACTGATTAGTCTGTGTTATTGGCTGAACAACCACCACTGCCACATATATTCTGTTCCAAGTATAATTGGGTATAACCCCAATTTGGAATGCTAACATTATAGAAGAAAAGTGGGAACTAAACATAAATGGTTAACATGTTAATGTATTGAAATTCTTCTAGGAAAATTTTAAAATAAAATCAAGAAATTTTATTAATAAAGGTATAAAAATAGTCATATGAAAAAGATCTCTCCTCATTATGAAATGCAAGCTCAGTAGAAATGTATGGATATTAAACGAGGTTTCTATGGAGATTCTCAATCATCCAGGTCATGGTTGCCCCAAAGGTGCTTTTTTTAAATAGGCAACTGACCTTTTTTGGTTTTCTCTGAAGACGTTTCACTTCTTATCCAAGAAGCTTCTTCAGCTCTGACTAGATGGTGGGGGAATGGAAGGATTTATATTCCTTGCAGACAGCTGGTCATTGGCATCCTTTTAGAGAGTCCTTGAAACCACTTGGAGGTTTATCTGGGTCCTCAGGGTCACGTAAGTCATTGAGAAGTTTGAGTTCTGTTTTCTGCAGGATGTTTCTCTATCCTAGATCCAGGTGGAGTTGCACTTACCAGCCGCTACTGGTACACTCTCCAGGACTGTCGCAGGTGCATCTGGTGGGCGCACACACCCATAGGCTCAAGATTGCTAGCAAAAACTTCAGAAGAGAAGGATTTAGGGGTAGTGATTTCTGACAGTCTCAAATTGGGTGAACAGTGCAGTCAGGCGGTAGGGAAAGCAAGTAGAATGCTTGGCTGCATAGCTAGAGGTATAACAAGCAGGAAGAGGAAGATTGTGATCCCGCTGTATAGAGCGCTGGTGAGACCACATCGGAATACTGTGTTCAGTTCTGGAAACCTCACCTACAAAAAGATATTGACAAAATTGAATGGATCCAAAGACGGGCTATATTATTTTACTGAGTTGTAGATGCTTGTAACAAACTTCCAGCAGACGTGGTTGGTAAATCCACAGTAACTGAATTTAAACATGCCTGGGATAAACTTATATCCTTCCTAAGATAAATACAAGAAATAGTATAAGGGCAGACTAGATGAACCATGAGGTCTTCTTCTGCTGTCAATCTTCTAGGTTTCTAGGTTTCTATTTGGCTTTTGCACATGCGCAGCAAGTGAAATTTTATGCGAGGAAGCTGTTGCACGTGAGATTTCACCAATTTTTGGTGACTTCTTTGCTTCCGAGTATGCGCAGAGTAAAAAAACTGCCAAAAATTGGCAAAATCACACGGCCAAGAGCATCCTTGTGTGAGATTTTGCTTGTATGTGCAGAAGCCAAATCGTGTGCATGAAAGCATATGTATATGTCAGGAGCATGGAGATGCGTGTGCATCTCCATTTCCACTAACAGATCGCCGACCCCACCTTTACTGGGTGCAGCCCACTACTGCCTAGGTCCCTTCAATGTTGAAAATAGTGTAGGTGCATGCTGTTGGGGTTGAGTTTGTGTTGTTCGCATCTCAAACTGAAGCACATATTAAGAATTTGATTTGGCATCTTTAGTTTTCTGATTTTAATGCACAATGTGTAAGCTATGAGATCACCAATTTCCTGAATTTTCCCATTCCTCGTCCCTAAGCAGTTAACATTCATTTTTTTTAGTGTGTGTGTGTGTGTGTTTTAGTGTACATCTGAGGATATTTTGAGAAAATGTTAAACTCAGATTGATTGATAATGCAAATGTCTGTTTTTCTTTTGAGATAGCATGACTGCATCCTTCTTTGAGATGTAATGAAAATATGGAGGATGGAAACTCCCTCTAGAGAATCGCTGCTGCTTTTATGACTTAGTAAGAACTACCAGCAAGGTTTTTCTATATGTAATATAAATCCAATATATTAAATCGAAGAAGTTGCTAGACTTCCTGCAAAACATCTAGAGACCATCAGCAGGAAGTGAATTGTTGAGAAAAGCCAATTTACTAAGAAAGCCTCATTGTTGCTATTATTTTGGGACCTTGGGATATATTTCCTTATTAGTTTAGAACATTCTCCCTGACAATGGAAGTAGGTTCTCTGTGTTACTCTGTCCCACTAACTCAAACCTGTCTGTTCTTTTCTATAATATATGTCAGTTCAGCAGTTATCTGAAGTGTCCATCAGAAATACGATTAGTTTACGAGGATTATATTTGCACAATATTGGAAAAATGAAGAAACACCATGAGATGAAGAAATAATTAGGAAGATACTAGATCAGATCGGGGCAAGGGGTGGCCCGTGGGATGCATCTGGCCCGCCTGCTGTCTATGACTGGCCTGCCCGCTATCTGTGACCGGTCCACAGAGGTCAGGGTCCACTGCAGTACGAGGATGAAAGAGCTCACTTCGTCTGCTGATGAATCATGAGGAAAGCAAGAACTGGAGGAGTCCCGGCAGATGTGGTGAGCTCTTTCATCCTCGCATTGGAGCGGACCCTGACTTTCTACCGAGAGTGGTCAAGCACAGAAACCACGCAAACACTCCAGCGCAGTGACTGTGGTGCACCGTGTTGCCATAAAGCAAACAATTAGGGGTCTGTAGAGTGGGTCTGTGTATTTAGGTCAGGCCAGGGTCTGGGACTTTACAGTATTGGTTAGAACGGAATTAATCATATTAGTCCGGCCCTCTAAAACCATCCCAATTTCTCATGCGGCCCCGTGGCAAAATTAATTGCCCACCCCTGTACTAGATGGTGCAGAAATGGATAGACCTACATTGAAAATTAAACAGAAAGAAGACACAGAATATTATCAAACGTGGAATTTATTTTAACAGTGGTTGGGAAAAAGGGGCGGAGATTAAGAATGTAATCTGTATTGTTAAGTAAATTAAATATCCAGACAACACAATGTTATTAAGCACTAACAAATGTAAACAATAGAAAATTAATATATTTTATTAAAAAGCCTTTGATACGGTTCCACATAAAGAGCTGATAGATAAGTTAGTGAAGAATGGACTTAATCCCTGGAGAGTTCAGTGGATTTGCAGCTGCCTGAAGTGTAGACATCAGAGTATTGTTGTTAATGGAGAGTATTCTGAGCAGAGACTGGTTACAAGCGGTGTGCCATAAGGATCTGTTCTGGGTCCTATTCTTTTTAATATGTTTGTGAGTGACATAGGGGAAGGTTTGCCTATTTGCCAATGACTCTAAAGCAGCTGTCCCCAAACTACGGCCCGGGGGCCGCATGCGGCCCGCTGAGGCCATTTACCCGGCCCGCGGGTGAGTTTGTCGGCCTGGAGAAACCCCGTGGGCTCTGAGCCCTGCCCGGCTTCTCTGGCTGTGTCTGGGGACCATGCCATTGTCCCCTGTAAGGCATGCTGCCCACGCACACAAAAACAACCCCCATGCAGTCAATTTCTCTCAACATACATTCAAACAATACAGAGTACCATCTAATTTTCATTGAATAAAATGCGGTATTTTGTTAGTAACTAATATCAATCATCAAAAAAGTTGCAAACATTTTTTTCTAAAGTTGTCATCCAAGTACATACTTTTCTTTTAATTAAATTCCCTCCTTAATGTTCCTTCAAAAAGTACAACACCAATTATATTTCTAACGTACAGTATTACCATTATGACAAAGAGCTTCCTTCTTTCTTTATACATTTTTCTATGAACCAAGAAAACCTTGTATAGCCAATCAGATGTTAATAAAAGAAAATTAAAAACAAAACATAAACTTTTGTGAATTTCATACTTCCTTCCCCCTCTAAATAGTAGATTCCCATTTTGTTTTTTACTTTAAAATAAGGTATGTGCAGTGTGCATAGGGATTTGTCCGAGGGACTGTGAACTGGCCCCCTGTGTAAAAGGTTTGGGGATCCCTGCTCTAAAGTGTGCAACAGGGTTGATATTCCTGGAGGGGTCTGTAATATGGCAAACGATTTAGCTTTACTAGATAAATGGTCAAAGCAATGGAAACGGCAGTTTAATGTTTCCAAAAGTAAAATAATGCACTTGGGGAAAAGGAATCCTCAATCTGAGTATTGTATTGTAGTTCTGTATTAGCAAAAACTGCAGAAGAGAAGGATTTAGGGGTAGTGATTTCTGACAGTCTCAAAATGGGTGAGCAGTGTGGTCAGATGGTAGGGAAAGCAAGTAGAATGCTTGGCTGCATAGCTAGAGGTATAACAAACAGGAAGAGGGAGATTGTGATCCCGCTTTATAGAGCACTGGTGAGACCACATTTGGAATACTGTGTTCAGTTCTGGAGACCTCACCTACAAAAAGATATTGACAAAATTGAACGGGTCCAAAGACAGGCTACAAAAATGGTGGCAGGTTTTAAGCATAAAACTTATCAGGAAAGACTTAATGAATTTAATCTGTATAGTCTGGAGGACAGAAGGGAAAGGGGGGACATGATCGAAACATTTAAATATGTTAAAGGGTTAAATAAGGTTCATGAGGGAAGTGTTTTTAATAGGAAAGTGAACACAAGAACAAGGGGGCACAATCTGAGGTTAGTTGGGGGAAAGATCAAAAGCAACATGAGAAAATATTATTTCACTGAGTAGTGGATGCTTGGAACAAACTTCCAGCAGACGTGGTTGGTAAATCCAAAGTAACTGAATTTAAACATGCCTGGGATAAACCTATATCCTTCCTAAGATAAATACATCACCTCGAGGTTCGACTACTGTAACGCTCTCTACATGGGGCTACCTTTGAAAAGTGTTCGGAAACTTCAGATTGTGCAGAATGCAGCTGCGAGAGCAATCATGGGCTTCCCTAAATATGCCCATGTTACACCAACACTCCGCAGTCTGCATTGGTTGCCGATCAGTTTCCGGTCACAATTCAAAGTGTTGGTTATGACCTATAAAGCCCTTCATGGCACCGGACCAGATTATCTCTGGGAGCGCCTTCTCCCGCACGAATCCCAGCGACCAGTTAGGTCCCACAGCGTGGGTCTTCTCCAGGTCCCGTCAACTAAACAATGCCGCTTGGCAGGACCCAGGGGAAGAACCTTCTCTGTGGCGGCCCCGGTCCTCTGAAACCAACTCCCCCCAGAGATTAGAATTGCCCCCACCCTCCTTGCCTTTCGCAAGCTACTTAAAATCCACCTCTGCCGCCAGGCATGGGGGAATTAAGATTCCTTCTCCCCCTAGGCCTTTACAATTGTATGTATGGTATATTTGTATGTATGTTTGGTTTTTTATATTAAGGGGTTTTTAATTTGCTTTTAGTATTGGATTATTATTGTATACTGTTTATGATTGCTGTTAGCCGCCCCGAGTTTTCGGAGAGGGGCGGCATATAAATCCAATAAAACTAAATAAACTAAACAGGGGTCCCTGCCGAGTTCTCTATGCCTGGCAGTCCAAATGAGGTGAGAGAGCCTAAACCCAGGTCAGGTATCTCTTATTGTTCTATCATATCAACATATTCAAAAAGGAAACATTTATTTTGGCTCCTAACAAAATAATTCTAACCTTCAGCACTACATTCTTTATTGTTAGCTGTACTTATCCACCTTTGCTTAGCAGGCTACATTTTAGTGTGTCATTTTTAGTCACTACATTTTTAATGTGAATAATTTGGAGGCCTCACTGGGAAGCAAAATGAAATGTTGCTGCTTAAAGATGACTCTCTTTGATTAGGCCAGGAAGCTCTTGCTGTTTTCTGCCTTTGAACACAGCGGCAATTCTCAGAAGGGATTTGATGGAAAAATTATTATTAAGCTTTGATACACCTTTTAATCCCTTTCGAATGACCTCAATTAATAGCCAACTTAACCTTTCCATAGAGGAAGCTAAATTATATTTCTAAGACCATGTTATCCCACATGCCATTTTATTACCTACTGCATAATTAAAAAGCAAAAGAGCAGAACTTGACTGACATAATCTTGAACTTACAATGGAGCATGATAACCTTGTGACTATGTAACTGTAGGTATGTATGAATTTTCCATTGATAAAACAATTTTACAATAAAAGTCCATTTTTTTAAAAAAAATCCCATTTTAAAAGCCGCAAAGTGCCTTAAAATTTGTCACACAGGCTCGAAATATCAGAATAATAATAATAATAATAATAATAATAAAACAGAAAAGGCAATTTCATAAATTTACCCAACAACCTTCATAAAATAGATGAGTTTGTCACCAAACAATTACACAGCTGGAAGCAACCATGTATTTTAACTAAGTAACCCAGTCGAAATGAAACTCATCACTCAAGCCTAGCAGAAAGAATTAGGAAGAAATAAAAAGAAGAATGAACTAAGAAAAAATGAGGCATACTACTCCACAATTTTCCTCTTATTTATCCTTGACGATATACAGCATTCATCTCAACTGTATTGCCTTTACAGTTTTTATCAGTTCATCTATTAGTCAGTATATCTACTCTTTAAAATCAAACTTATAGAATCCTATTTTCATTTTTTGACTCTACATCTCCCACTACTGGTTCTATAGAACTGGTCCGAACCGGGAGCCACCCAACTTTGGTGATTGGTGGAACAAGCTAGCAGTGGCTGATGAAGAAAACAATCTTGGAGTAGGGTAA